>NC_135621.1:25423787-25726818 GCF_053574225.1 Canis aureus
CAGGGGAGGAGCAGAGGGAGAGGGAGAAGCAGGCTCTCTGCTGAGCAAGGAGCCCGACACGGGGCTCAATCCTGGGACTCCGGGATCATGACCTGAGCCAAAGGCAGATGCGTAACCGAGTGAGCCACTGTCTGTCCGGTTTATCTCACTTAGCATAATGTCCCTCAGGTTCATCCATGTTGTCACAAATGGCAGAATTTCCTTTTTTTTTTTTAAGGCTGGATAATGTTCCATTGTATATCTTTATCCATTCATCCATCAACAGAGATTTAGATTGTTTCCATACCTTGGCTACTGTGAATAATGCTACAGCAAACATGGGAGTGCAGAGATCTCTTCAAGATACTGATGTTGTCTGCTTCAGATGCATAACCGGGAGTGGGATTGTTGGATCAAGTGGTAGTTCAATTTTTAATGTTTCGAGGCACCTCCATGCTATTTTCTCTTTGGTCATGCTAATTTGCATTCCCACCGACAATGCATGGGGCTTCCCTCTTCTCCAGTTCCCATCAATACTTAACCTCTTTTGGTAATTGCCACCCAAACAGATGTGAGGGGATGTCTCATTGTGGTTTTGATTTGTATTTCTCTGATGATGAGTAATGTGGGGCGTCTTTTCAGATACTTGTTGGCCACACACTTTCTTCTTAGAACTGTTTTTTCCGTATTTCTTAAGTTTTGGTATGTTGGGTTCCCATTGTCGTTTGTTTCAGGATAGTCATCTTATTGCCTTTTTGATTTCTTCTTTGATCCACTGGTGGTTCAAGAGTGTGTTGTTCAATTTCCACATATTTGTGAATTTTCCAGTTTTTTTCTGGTTGTTGATTTCTACTTTCAACCATTATGGTTGCAAAAGACACTTAATATGATTTCAGTTTTCTTAACTTGTTAAGACCTAACATATGATTTAAATGGGTTCTGTGACCTAACATGATTTGTCCTAGGGAATGTTCTGCGTGTGCTTAAGAATGTGTGTTCTGCTGCTATTGGATGGAATGTTCTGAATGTGTCTGTCCCTTCTGTCTTACATATTGTTCAAGTCCAAGTTTTCTTGACTTTCAGTTTGGGTGATCTGTCATTATTGAAAGTGGCGTACTGAAGTCTTCTATTGTGATTGCAGTTCTATGTCTTTCTCCCTTCAGACCTGTTAATATCTGTGTCATATATTTAGGTGCTCCAATGTTGGGTGCGTATGTATTTATAATTGTTATGGCCCTCTGATGACCTCTTTTTTTGTTATATGACCTGTGTCTCTTGTTACAGTTTTTATTTTTTATTTTATTTTATGTATTTTTAATGAGGTGGGGAGGGGAAGAGGGAGAGGGAAAGAGAGAGTCCCAAGCAGGCTCCACGCCACCGTGGAAGCCCAACACAGGGCTTGAGCTCATGACCCTGAGATCATGACCTGAGCCAGTATCAAGAGTCAGCCTTTTTTTTTTTTAATTTTTATTTATTATTTATTATTATTATTATTTTATTTATTTGTTTGTTTGTTTGTTTATTTAATTTATTAAGAGTCAGCCTCTTTGACTGAGCCACCCAGGTGTCCCTTTATTTATTTATGCATTCATTCACTCATTCATTCATTTATTCTTTAGACTTTTTTTAAAGATTTTATTTATTTATTTGAGAGAGAGAACACAGGATACTGAGAGGGAGAAACAGGCTCCCCGCTGAGCAGAGAGCCCAACGTGGGGCTCAGGATACTGATACCATGACCTGAGCCGAAGGCAGACGCTTAACCCACTAAGCCACTCTGGCATCCCCTTGTTACAGTTTTTGACTTAAAGTCTACTTTGTCTGATATAAATGTGGTTATCCTTGCTCTCTCTTGGTTTCCATTTGCATGGAATATCTTTCAGTCTCTGCTTTCTGCCTACGTGTGTTCTTCAAGCTGAAGTGAGTCTCTTATAGGCAGCCTATAGTTGGACCTTGTTATTTTAATCCATCTAGCCACCTAAGTGTCTTTGATTGGCTAATTTAATCCATTTATGTTTAAGGTAACTATTGATAGGTAAGGATTTACAATGCCACCTCACTAGTTGTTCATTGGCTCTTTGGCAGTTCTCTTGTTCCTTTCTTCTCTTGCCGTCTTTCTTTATGAATTGATGATTTTCCATAGTGGTATGTTTTGACTCCCTTCTCTTTATCTTTTTGTATATAATGTAGATTTTGGCTTTGTGATCACCACGAGGCTTACGTAAAACATCTTATAGTTATAGCAGTCTTATTTTAAGCTGATAACTTTTTAACTTAGGTAGCATACAAGAAATCTACCATTTTACTCTACCCCCCCCATGCACACACACTGTATGTTTCTGGTGTCACAATTTCCATCTTTTTATATTATGTATCTGCCAATAAATTATTGTAGTTATAGTTATTTTTACCACTTTTGTTTTTTAACTTTTATACTAGAGGTGATTTATATACTAGCATTGTAGTATTCAAGTATTCTGAATTTGTGTACTTACTGCTACCAGTGAGTTTTATACTTTTTTTTTTTTTTAAGATTTATTTATTGGAGAGAGAGAGAACAAACATGCACATGAGCAGGGAGTGAGGAGAAGTGAGGGAGAGGGAGAGAATCTCCAGTAGACACCCTGCTAAGTGTGAAGCCTGACACGGGGCTTGACCCCACGACCCCCAGATCATGACCTAAGCCAAAATCATGAGTTGGCCGCTCAACCAGCTGTACCCCCCAGTACCCTTTCATGTTTTTATGTTATTAATTACCATTCATCAGTTCAGCTTGCAGAACTCCTTTTTAGCATTTCTGTGACACCAGTCTAGTGGTCAGCAGGGCTTTTGTTTTTGTTTTTTGTTTTAGCACTTTGAATATATCATCCCACTATCTCCTGGCCTGCAAGATTTCTGCTGAAAAATCTGCTGATGGCCTCACGGGGATTCCATTGCATGTGAAGAGTTTCTTTTCTTTTGCAGCTTTCAGAATTCTTTGTTTCTTCCTTATGCTCTGTTTTTTATTCCCATGACTTACTCATTTGGTAATTGAAGGCCTGCATCTTCTTCTCCCCTTCACCCATCTTCTCTTACCCCTTATGTCTGGAAAGTGTCGTTGCTTTTCCACACTTTTAGTTTTGATCCTGCTTCTTGTTTGTTTATTCTTTTTGTTTTTAGATTACATTTGTGAGGGGAATCATGTGATATTGATCTTTCTCTCTTTTTGCCTTTATTTTAAAGATTTTATTTATTCATGAGAGATACAGAAAGAGAGGCAGAGACATAGACAAGGGGAGAAGCAGGCTCCCAGCAAGGAGTCCAATGCAGAACTTGATCCCAGGACCCCGGGATTACACCCTGAGCCAAAGGCAGATGCTCAACCACTGAGCCACCCAGGCACCCCTTGTTTTTGATTTTTGACAGTTTTATGATAATGTGTCTTGGTGAAGATCTCTTTGCATTGAATCTTTTTGGGGGCTTTTGATCTTCATGTACCCAAGTGTCCACATCTCCAGATTTGGGAAGTTTTTAGACATTATTTCTTTAAATAAGTTTTTGCCCCCCCCCTCTCTTGATGCAGAAGATTCTCCTGTATTGTATTATCTCTTCTCCCATAATGCATAAATTTTTTTCATATAGTGTCCCATAATTCATGTAGGTTTTCTTCTTTTTCATTCTCTTTTTCCTTTTTTTTTTTTTTGTCTTCATTGTAGTTTTTTTTTAAAGATTTTATTTATTTTTTCGAGAAACAGAGAGAGAGGCAGAGGGAGAAGCAGGCTCCATACCGGGAGCCTGACATGGGACTCCATCCCGGGTCTCCAGGATCACGCCCTGGGCTGAAGGTGGCGCTAAACCGCTGAGCCACCTGGGCTGCCCTCATTCTTTTTTCTTTTTTCTCCTGTGACTGGATAATTTTAAATGACCTGTCTTCGAGTTCACAGATTCTTTCTTCTGTTCAACTAGGTCTAACACTGATATCCTCTGTCATCAGCTCCAGAGTCTCTCTTTGATTCTTTTTTATGATTTCTGTCTCCATGTTGAGCTTCTAGTTTTGGTTGTATATTGTTTTGCTGATTTCATTGAGTTGTATGTGTTCTTATAGGTTGCTGAGCTTCTTGATCTTGAAATCTTTGTCAGGCAATTCCTTGGGGTCAGTTTTTGGAGAACTATGACATTCCCTTTGTGGCATCATGTTTCCTTGATTTTTCATGCTCCTTGGGGTCTTGTGTTTCTGTCTTTGCATTTGAAGAAATAGTCACCTCCTCCTGTCTCTCCTGGCTGGCTTAGAGTGAGAAATGACTTCACCAGCATCCTTGCTAGGGATTCTGAAGCTTTCTCAGACCTTTCCTATGTGTATGCCCACTCAACACTACTTACTCCTTTTTAGGGGTGAATTCTTGAGATGGTATGCCTTCTCTCAATCCCACAAGGCCAGGCCAGGTGCCCGAGCCTTCTGTTCGCTTTCCCTTGGTACCCTTGAAAATACTCAAGTGTTCATACTTTTTCCCAATCCCACAGAATCAGGCTAGCTTTCTGCACGTGCCCAAAAGCTTGTACTCACCATCTGTGGGGCATGTGCAAGGAGCCGGCAATGGGGTGGGGGCAGAGTGGGCAGGGGTTAGTTGCACAGAACACTGGAAGGCACCCATGGGCCAGTTGAGGGTTCCAGCGGCTTGTGAGCAGGCTTCCTCGTGCCGTCTACAAAATGGTCAGCAGCACCTGCATGCCTTTGATGAGTTCTGAGCCCTGGCTGCTATGCTTCCAACCCCTAAGCCATGCAGATCACCTCAGTATTCTGGATGGGGTGGGAAAGAAGGAGCATCCTCTGCAGTGTCCCATGCAGCTGGGGAAGTCAGGCACCTACTCACCAACCTCTCACCTTCCCCTGTGGGAGATGTTGGAGGCCAAGGGGATCTCTGTTAGTGCTGAGCTGTGCCGCCTTGGGGGAGAGGTGACCCAGGCAAAGTGAAACTGTTCCTCTAACCCTCTCTAATGTGCCCAGTCTTGGATTGTTAGCTCCAACGATCCAATGTGCTGGAACCTCTCTGCTGCACTCCTACACTCCCAGTAAAGGCATTCTTGTCTGTGAATGATTGTCAAAATCAGTGTTCTATAGAGGGATGGTGGTAGAAAACTTCTATTCCACCATCTTGCTGATGTCACCCCTATTTTGGCTATTTTAATTGTAGATCTACTGCTCGCCGTAAGCCAGACTATGAGCCAGTTGAAAATACAGATGAGGCCCAGAAGAAGTTTGGGAATGTCAAAGCCATTTCATCAGATATGTACTTTGGAAGACAAGCCCAAGCTGATGTAAGTGTCCGGAGAGTTTGCATATGGGCCTCGTAGAGCAAGGGACATGGGGATTGTGGGAGGAGGTGCTAGGCACAAAGCAAGATGGACTCAGGTTGTGAAGGCCACTGCCCTGGGGGTGTTAGCGAGAGGACTCAAGCCCAAGTCTTCCTGACCTCTTTCACAGCCCCAGCTGCCAGAGGAGCAGCTGGAAGGTAGGAACCAGGTCTCACATTTCTCTAATTCCTCTTTCCATTTCATGTCTTTAGAATAAATTTCAGGAAATTTTCTTTTTTCTTTTTTTTTAAGATTTTATTTATTTATTCGTGAGAGACACAGAGAGAGAGGCAGAGACAAAGGCAGAGGGAGAAGCAGGCTCCTCACAGGGAGCCCGATGTGGGACTCGATCCCAGGACACCAAGATCACGCCCCGGGTCGAAGGTAGATGCTTAACCACTGAGCCACCCAGGCGTCCCTTTTTTTTTTTTTTTAAGATTTTATTTATTTATTCATGAGATACACAGAGAGAGGCAGAGGGAGAGGCAACTTTCAATACAGATGTAATTTGTTTAATTTTTAAATTATCATTAATGAAATTCAATGAAGCAGACATGTTTTTGGAGGGGAGATATATGTATTTTCAGGTTGCTGCCTCTTAGTGGAGTCTCGCTAAGCAGAAGGATCAGATGGCAATGAGGAGGTCTCAGGTTTTGTTCTAGTGTTGGGGCCCTGGCTTGCTTGCACAAAGCTCTGGGAGTGCGCATCACTGCCGGGCTTCTTGGATGGCACAGGACCCATCACTAAAGGGGACTGAGTTTATTGTGTTGCTGGAGAGCTCTGACCAGGACTTCCAGAGCACTTAGAGCCACCTTCCAGAGCCACCTTCTCTTCCTTCACCCGCTAAAAATCTGCTTTGTTTTAAAGTTGACAACATCTAAGTTTAGTTACAAAACACCGAGTGGGTCCTAGAGGTGGCTTGTGGTGGTCTCTGCTGGCCGCTGGTGCGCCCGCCCCTGCTGATGTGTCAGCCTCGCTCTCTGGTTTCCCTCGCACTCAGCAGCTGTCAAATGACAGCTCCTAGCTGATTCTTTGTGCACAGCTGCTCTAGGGATTTGGAGCCTAATGGTTTCTATTCCCTGTCTTCTCTAGTATGAAACCAGGGCTCGGCTGGAGAGGCTTTCGGCGAGTTCCTCCATCAGCTCAGCTGATCTGTTTGACGAGCAGAGGAAGCAGACGGCAGGTAATGGGTGCAGTGGGGGGCAGTTGACAAGGTTGGTGTCTACAGTGTCTACAGCTCAAATGCACTTTCTCTGCACAGAACTGTGTACCTTTCCATGATGTGATTCTCTGACCTCCTCCGTGAGTCAGAGCAGAAGTTACTATTATTCCAGGTTTTGTTTGTGAGGAGACCAGGTCACGACATTTCACCTGCATCCCCCAGGTTGCCCGGCAGGTCATCTTCCCAAAACATTGCCTCCTCGTCCAGTGGGAACGTGGTATCTGATTTGTGTGGTATCACAGTCTTGCAGGGGGACAGCCCCAAGTTCCTAGTGTCACTGAGCACTCCCTGCCTGAGGCCTTGGGCATGTTGTGTCACCCTAACCTCAGATTCTCCTCTCTGAAGTGGGTGGATAATAAGGCCCCCACAAGGTTGCACTGAGGCTTCAGTGAGGTGCTGCGTGTAAAGTGCCCATGCCACCTGGGGCTGGCATAGGCCCCAGGGGAGGCAGGAACAGAGTGGGCGGCGGGGGGGGGGGGGCACTCCAGCAGGCTCAGTCTTCCAAGGAAGGCAGAATGTGGCTTTGGAAACAGGCAGGTGGAGAGGGATTTCCTGTCTCCCTCGGCCTTCTTAAGGTCCAGATCCCATTGAAGAGAGTCTGGGAGCCCCAGGGATTCCAGCTCAGAGCACAGGCCCGCCATGGACGTCCAGAGCCATGCCACTCTCTGCTTGTACCTCTGGGTCCCTGTGCCGTGTTGGCTCCCACCCAGGCCTCAGCCAGGCCACAGGGCTGAGGGAAGCTTGTGTGTCGCTCTATGGTCACAGCTAACAGTAAAGGAGCAGTGTCCTCAGAGGTCATTTCAGGAACCCACTCAACAGCAGAGTCCAAGGGGAGGGGATCTCCAGAGCCAAGTGTTCCAGGCCCAGGACCACCTGTGCCCTGTCGTTCCCAGCCCTGGAGGAGCTGGGCATGGGCATAGCTGACCAACACGGGCAGCCCCCAAACATAGCAGTTTTCTGAGTCCAGTGAGAAACAGCCTCAAGAAAGAAGGTCATAGAACAGACCTGAATGCCTAGGACCTTCTGTGCTCGGGTGTGAGGATGCTAGAAGATCCGCTATGGCCCTCAGGGCATAGGGAGCACACCAGGCTGCTTGCTGCTGTGAGAAGGAGTGGCTCAGCCCAGGGTGGGGGCCTGCTGGCCCCAGAGACAGGTGGGGGTGCTCAGTGCTGCGCCCCTGCCTCACACAGTGGGGCTGTGGCTCTCCCTCTGGCCACTTTCTGAGCTCTTTTCTATACTGGGTCCGGGTAGGGGCAGGGGTGGCTCTTGGACCTGTGTTCTCACCTCAGGGCTGTCAGCGCCCTGGCCTCTGGTCAGGACAGCTTCCTCTTGTACCTGCCTGGGCAGAGGGGTGCTGGCCCTGTGCCCTTGGGAGGGGAGGTCTCCACAGCCCCGTCTCCACCCCCCTGGACCAGTGCCGGGTCACCTCCTGGCAGGGGTCAGCTCAGCCCAGAGAACCTGAGGTGTTGAACATCACCGCCCAACACAGCTGTGTGTGTTTTTGTAATTCAAGTTGGAAGTTTCACTCTGAAACATCGTTTGTTTAAAAAGAACAAAAAAGCAAAAAAAAAAAAAAAAAAAAAAAAAACATCGGGAAATCAAATGAAAGCAGCCTTTCCAATTGTTGAAGGAAAATTGTGGCCAGCCTATGTTTACTTTCCTGTCCCCTTTCAGAGAACAAAGGTCCTTTAATTGTTTGGGCCTCGCGTAGGTCCCAGACAAACCCCGTCCATGGGAACCCAGAGTCCTGGTAAGGGTGACCCCTCCCCTCCCCCGCCTCCCATCCCCCACCTCATGCGAGCCCAAGGCTCAGACCCTGGTCACCCTCACTCTGTGTCTTCCATCAAGCCCATCATCAAAGTTGTCTTCCGTAACTGCCCTAAATGTAAGTGCATTGAACAACTCTTATTAAATATTTACTTTCTGTTTAGAGTGCATTTCAGCAAACAGCAAAGGGTGGTTTAAGAGACCGTTCTGTGTCCCGCGTGTTAGAGGCTTTCCCATCTGTGGAACATCGGCGCCCTTGAGTAGATCATGGTAGACCTTTACAATTTCTTTGTGGTGGGGGGAGAAGCAGTTCTAGATTGAAAGCCCTCCTGGTGAAGTGAAATACTTCCTGGGGATGTGGTTAACCCAGGAGCGCTGATGTTTCTCGAGGGCCTTCACTTTCAGGGTATTGAAAGGTCCAGATGAAAAACACACATAAGCACCCACCACCGGCCTGGCACAGCACCGGGGCCTGTGGTCACTCTCCCAGAGCAGGGGTGCTTGGGGGACACAGGACTGCCATCAACGGGGCACTGCCTTGCGAGGCAGCCACTCAGCACACGAGTGGCTCCAGACCCTGCTTGTCCCCCGGGCAGGGCCAGCGACGCTACAGACCCCTCTACCCTGGGCCCCAGGCTCTCGTGTGCCCCGTCACCCTCGGGTTCCCCAGGCGTGTTTGCTCTGTCCCCTTGGGCCACCCAGGCCACCCTCTTCTTTCCTGCCCCATCAGGCCCAGAGCCCGGGCACAGGGCCTGTTCGGGGCCTGCAGATCTCAGAGCGCTCGTGGTTCTGTGTGGTCTGCTGGTGACCGTGTTGGTCCTACGTCGTGGCTGTGTGGTGGCGCCGCCAACCCAGAATCAGCGGTGACAGGGTGGCATTGACATCAGTGTGTGGCCGCTGTGCCTCTGGCGAGAGGCGCCCCGCGATGCTCCTGTTCCTAACGAAACCCGGCACCCAGTCCCCTCGGACATGCCTTTTCTCTCCGCTCATCTCTATTTCAGGGAAATGGGTCCATGATATTCTACTGAAACTTCTTCGTCCTCGGTTGGAGCGCAGCTCCGCCAGCAGCCCCGCCGGCCAGGGCCCCCGATGAGCCCCTGAGGGCGGGACCTGCCCGTGCTCACCTCTGCACCCCTGGCTGCTGGCTGCACCCCTGGCCCAGAGAAAGCCCTTGCGTCTGTTGAGTGGGTGGGTGGTCGGGCAGTGGAGGAGTTCTGGGAGCGAGGTGCCCACTGTGCTAGGGCCCTTCCAGCATGACCAGGAACATACTGTGCCCCAATGGCGACGTGGCATGGCCAGCATGAGGTGCAGCAGCTCGAGCCGTAGGAGGAAGTGCACACGTTGCAAGGTCCCTGCTCTGTTGTGGCTCCGGAAGCCTGAAGGGGGGCAGCCCCGTGGGCCCGCATCTCCAGGGACGGTGGGCACCGGTGGGGGGTGTGACCACGGTGTCACCCGGCCTTCCTGATGGATGCAGGGCTCCACACCGACCACATAACATGGTGTGGCCCAGCTGGCCTCCCCCGGCCGGGACTCTCAGGCCTCTGCCCAAGGCCTTTACATCTTCCCGGCTGCTCAGCCAGAAACCTGGGAGTCACCCTTAATTCCTGTCGTACCAGCATGACCCCCACACACACACACACACCAGCCAGTTGGTCCCTGAGCCTCCTGGGGACACTTGGACCATCCACTCTGAGGCTTCCCTGGCGGCCTCTACCTGCGGGCGCACTCGCTTCGTGTTGTCGGTGGATTGTCTGCCTTCCCCCGAAGGCCCGAGCTCTGGAACTGTGGCCATGTCCTCAGCCCTGGGCCAGGGAGCCTCTTCCTGAGGAAGCAGCTTAAACTGTCATTTCCTGGAGCCTGGAGTGTGACCCGAGTGCTCTTAGGCTCGGCTGCCTGGCCCTTCCAGCCTGCTGCCCTGGGCAGCCCCAGCCCCGGGGACACGGCACCCACTTACCAGCAGGAGGAGGGAGACTTCACAGACACAGGACACACTTGCCGTCAGTCTCCAGAAGCAGCGACAGAGCTGCAGGCGGAGCGTGGAAAGGCAGCTCCTCGCCGGAGCCCTAACGGCTCCTCAGGCTCCTTACGCTCAGGGAGCTTAGGTCGTTAGTGGGGTTAAGCAGGTAAGGGAGACACACAGAGGCCCAATCGAGTCTCTTCCACATCCTTTGGGAGGCGGTCGGGACACGCGCTGCGTTCCCAGAGGCGGGGGAGCCAGGCCCTTCCTCTTGTCGCTTGTACCCTCATGTCTACGATGGCTGCTCCAGCCCTCGGCATCACGTCTGCATCCCAGCCAGCAGGAAGGAGGGAGAGGGAGAGGAAGGGGCTGGCGCTGGCCCTGCAAGGCTCTTCGGCTTACATCCCATTGACCAGAACCCTGCCACCTGCACTCGCCTTGTTGCAAGGTTAGATTCTGGGAGTTGGAATCTCAAGTTGGAGACTCTGGTCAAGTGCCTCTGCTGAGGTCGCCCCTGTACCCTCTGGTCCAGGCCTAGGCAGCCACCTCGGTGACCCTGGCTCTGTGCACTCAGGATGTCACACTAGCTCCTCGTTTGCTCTCAAGACCCATCTTTTAGGCCGGTGGCACCAGCTGGCGAGTGGCCACTCTGGGACGTTCTTAAACCCAGATCCAGTGGCTGGGCGGGGCTTCCACGCTGTTATCGGCAAAGGCCCCCAGAGCTGTGAAACTCAGCCGGAGTGGAGAGGGGAAGAGCCCTGCTCCCTGCGTGGTGGGCATGGGAACAGTGCTGGGGACAAACACTGTGTCCCTGCTGGGCGGCGGCGGTGCTGGAGGGTAAACATGTCCAACCTGTTTGTTCTCCGAAAGGGAACTGGCCTCTGTTGCTTCAGGGGCACGTGGGTGCAGAGGGGTTGTGTGCGGGGAGCTGGGCTCGGCTCCCCCCAGGACCTGCAGGCTTTGGGCTCACTCTGGGTGTGAGCACCCCCGGCTGCCTGTGACATCTCGGGGACAAAGGTTCACCAGGAAGCCCCGGTTGTCACTTGTGGGGCTGTCACCCCTCGTGTGAGAGAACACTGGGGCGCCTCACCTGCGTCGCTGGAAATGGGCTCATGTTTCTGTCAGGCAACCAGAACCGAAGCAAAGAAACCCAACAGGAAGGTTGGGGTGAGGGGTCTGGCTCTACCCGGGCTCCAGCTCTGAGTCAGAAAACAACGAGAGAGAGAGAGAGACAGAGACAGAGACACCCCTCCGTGCTGGCTCCCTCCCTGGAGAGCCCCGTTCTCCCGTCCTCCGCCAGCCTGAGTGGCGAGTGGGGGTCCCACCAGCTGCAGTGGCGCCTTAGCCTCACCGGTCACCCCAAAGCAAGCAGACAGCTCCTCTATTGAGAGGATAGGAGTCCAGGGGGCCCCGATCGGCCAGGCCCAGGGCACGTGCCCCCCTCACCCCGGGCAGTCCAGGGGGCCCCCTCGGAGGGAGGGAGGAGAGCCTGTACCAAAACAGGTGGAAAGGATGCTGAGCTCGCAGCAGCTGTCTGCCCTTCTGCCGGTTACTGATGACTTACCTGGCGGGTCCTGTGCTAAGCACCTGGGTGGAAGGAAGCAGCCCAGAGAGGGTGAGGGAGCTCTCCAGTGACACACAGCTTGAAAGTGGCAGTGCCAGTATTCGAACCCCCACGGCCCTAAGACCAGTACCACGTCCTCTCTCACGTGGGGTCTCGCAGCCGGTTCACGGTGGGGCTGGCACGGCCACTGAGTCCTGACGCCACCCCAGCTGCTGCTGGCGGGCAGCGGGAAGGGAGGGGACCCCACGTTCCCTGAGGCCGTCGAGCGCTCTGCCCGCCGGCCGCACTGTCTGTCGCAGCTGTGGAGTGACAAACCGGCGTCTGCTCTGTGTGCAGGAAGCTACAACCTCACGAGCGTGCTGCCCACGGCGCCCGACATGGCCCAGTTTAAGCAGGGAGTGAGGTCTGTTGCCGGAAAGCTCTCGGTTTTTGCCAACGGAGTCATGACGTCCATTCAGGTCAGTGACGCTGGGAGGACATGAGGAGAGTGGGATGGTGGCTTCGAAAATGAGATCTGGACCACTCTTCAACTGCTGGCAAATTAGATTTCATATTATCGATTGATAGGTTTGCTGCAGTGTAACCCAGGACATCATGAAAACCAGAAATTGTCATTTTATTTTTGCTTACATTTTCTAGTAGGTGACTCTAGGGGAACTGCTACAGGGATCGTCGTTATCCTGAGCTACCTATTTCCTATACCGGGGACAGAGAAATAGTAAGAAGGAAATAGAAATTACCCATTATCCCCCCCGCCCCAGGGGAACTTCTGTTAATGCTTTGGTATATTTTATTTTAGTTCTAGAATTGTATGCCTATCATTTTAAAATTCAAACAGGATTATAGTGTATATATATGATCTGACGTTCTCCATGGTGTTTTGTTACGAGCATTTCCTTGTAATTAAAAATTCTTCAGAAGCTACACTCTATGGAGTGAAAATACATGACATTTGTTTCACTCTTCCCCAAGTTGGGATTTATTTTTCTTTTAAAGATTTTATTTATTTATTCATGATAGAGAGAGAGAGAGAGGCAGAGACACAGGCAGGAGAAGCAGACTCCATGCAGGGAGCTCGATGTGGGACTCGATTCCGGGTCTCCAGGATCATGCCCTGGGCCAAAGGCAGGCGCTAAACCGCTGAGCCACCCAGGGATCCCCCCAAGTTGGGATTTAGATTGAATTTCAGTGTCTTAAATAAGGCGCATCCTCATATACAGCAACGTTAGGCTATCTCTTGAGGCTTATTTCAGGAACTTTCTTGTCTATGGCATCATTCTAGGATGCTCTTTTTTTAAAGATTTTATTTATTCATTTGAGAGAGAGAGAAAGCACACACAAGTAGGGGGAGGGGCAGGGGGAGAAGCAGGCTCCCTGCTGAACAGGGGGGATGTGGGGCTCTATCCCAGGACCCCAGGATCATGACCTGAGCTGACGGCAGCTGCTTCACCGACTGAGGCCCCCGGGTGCCCAGGATGCTATTATTAATATCCACAGGCAGTAGGACCCTAATGTGGGCTCTGGTGCCTCTGGAGCACCTGGGTGGAAGGAAGCAGCCCAGAGAGGTCTTCCCAGGGAACCTGGAGGGGCTTCCCAGGTTGGGGAGGCAGTGGGGACGCCCCCACAGTGGAGAGTCCCCTCAGCCCCGAGACAGCTGCTCTTCTCACTGCCACTGATAACATGACCTTTGTTAGAATTCACAGGATGTTTCATGTCCCTGAGGTCAGCTGAGCCCCCATCAATCCTTCCGAGAAGGTGACAGCCATTATTTTATGGAAGGTCATCCCCATTTTATAGATTATCCTCCCCCTTTTATAGCTTCATTTTATGGATGCAGAAGCTGAGGTTCTCCTCCCACACGTGTGCCCCTGCCCTCCCTTGACACCTGCCTCCCAGGGGTCACCACTGGGGCTCACCCCCCCCCTCCCAGAACCTTGCCCCCCTCCCCAATGCCCTCGACTGCGCAGGAGCCACAGACACACCGCAGGGGCCAGGGCAGCAGGATGCTCTTCCGCCCAGGCCCACACAGGCCTCAGCGCCAGGAAGCTGTGGTCACCCGGCATCCAGTTAGTGTCCTCTCCCAGGGCAGGGGTGGAGAGTGGGGTCAGCGTGGGTGCCAGGTGCCAGACAGGCAGTGTCCTGCGTTCCCTGTGAGGTCTCATTGGGTAACACCAGCATTCAGTGCGTGCGAGAATGAGGAACTGAGGCTGAGTGCGAGTAAGCTCTTCTCTTGCTTCTCCCTGGGCAGGATCGCTACGGTTCTTAAATCCCACATGACAGTACCTATTTCTGGAGAAATTCCTCTTTCCGTGAACTGGTGACCACAGCACAGACTGCAGCGAAGACCAGCAGACTGTTTTGCCTCTTTGTCACGTAGTATATACGCATTGCTGATTTTTAGTATTTCTTTGAAGAAATTCTCATTTTTGATGTAGTAGAAGCTTTATTGTAAGTTCTGCTGTGCTTTCCTGCCATCACACGCCCCGCTTGGGGCAGAACTGTGCACATGCTTGCTTTATTTTCTTGGGATCTAGTTCCAACAGCCAGGGGCCCAGAGACCAGGGCCTCTCCGCCTCCCAGGACTGAGCACCTTCCTTGGGTGGGGGGAGGGGGGCGGGGGGCTCTGTGCTGCCAGACTGAGGGGCTACGGGCTCCCTCAAGCAGCCGATGCTACAGGGCCTGCAGAGACAACTCACAGCACACGGTTCACCCAAAAGGGAGCAGAGAATAAAAACAAAAGAAAGATTGCTTCACTTCTATTTCCACATATTAAGGTAATTTCAGAATAATGTTTAAAGTCATCCATCTGTCCCTTTGTAAATTGCTTATTTTGTATGATTCATAAATTAAAAGATAATTTTCAGCGAGCGCTTTGAAGAGACCGAAGCTTCTGCATTGCCAAGGGAATTAATCTTTCAACAAGGTGTTGTTTGAATTTATGGGAACTGTGAGGTGAGAACTCCCTGAGTGTCTTTACAAACCAACACACCGTACAGAACTGAAAATGAGGAAGGGAAGAAGATAGACCCACGGAAAATATTTTAGTATATGGGACAAGAGTAGTTGTAACGGGGTAGTTTTGTTAATATTTTTTATCTTAATCTTGGTTTTCAAAAAATTACAGAATGTGTATAAATGAATAAAGAAAAATCATTTGGCTGTGTTTTAGACAGCATTAGAATATATTGTTCAGCACAGTGAAATATATTTGAAATTTGATGAACCAGAAATGTGGTTTCAACTGAATATTTTATGAATTTTTCTTAAAAGATCAAATTTGTAGACTAAACATAATAAACCCTTGCAGCAGAGCATGTCGCCTATTTATTTATTTATTTATTTATTTATTTTCAAATGCTCCCATAATGAATGGTAAATCAGGGCCCGTGACACGACATGGTGGTTTGAATCATGACGTAACTGCCGACAGATGTGTTTGTTGGGCGCCCAGTGGGCAGCTGCCACTCACTGAGGTGGTGGGCCCCAGGGTGGCGGCAGGCGGGGTGTCCTTGCTGAAAGTCAGGGTGTGCACGACGGCGTCTTCCAAGCCCAGGGGGCTGCGGTGACAGGACAGCACAGTCCCGGGAGCTGGAGGCCACAAGTCCCAAGGTCAGGGGGCTGTTGGGGGGGTTTCCGGAGAGGAGTCTCCCTCAGACTTGCAGGAGGCCTCCTACTTGTCCTCACGCAGCCTTTCTTCTCTGATAGGGCCTTGGAGGTGTCGAGACTCTTCCTCCTCCTGCAGGACACCAGTCCTCTGGGATCTGGGTCCCACCTTCTGACCTCAATTAACCTTTTTTTTAAAAAAAAATATTTAGATTCAATTTGCCAGCATATAGTATAACATCCAGTGCTCATCCTGTCACTTAACTTTAATGGCCTTAAGGACCCATCTCCAAACGTAGTCATGTTGGGAACTAGGGTTTTGACATATGAATTTTTAGGGGCACACCGTTCAGTCCGTAGCAGTGTAAAAAATTCCCACCCCGGGTTGGCCCTGCTCCAGGCAGGGGCCTGGCTCTGCCGCCTCCAGGAAGCCCTCCGGGGAGGCAACACTCCCATGCGCTGCGCTGCCCGGGGCGGACTGTGCCCCCGGGCCTGGACTTCCTCACAAGGAAGGGCCTGGGGGGCCCACCCCCAGCCTGGCCGCGCCGCCTCCCGCGGCTTTCCTGTCCCTCGGGTGTGGGTGTGCGTAGGGCTGCGTGCGCACCGAGGCCTGGGCTTGCGTCCCCGGCCCATTTAGCCTTGGGCCTTGCTGTTTGCTCAGCTTCAGTGTCCGCGTGAGTGCTCCGTATGCGGCAAGGATATTAGTTAATAATTGTTCTGACAAAACATGTTTGGGATCCATGCATTTAAAAAGAAAATGGTGCTCCCGGGTCTGGTGGAAACCGGCCCAGACTGGCCGTCGGTTCAGCGGGGCCTTGAAAACGGTGTTTATTGTGCTTTCTTCCGGCAGCAAAGCCAGTAAGGACCAGATGATGTTGCTGAGGAATTGAGAAAGGGGGGGCGGGGCGGGGTTCACATGGCCTTAGGCGGGACCAACGCGCCCTGGAAATGGGCATCTACCTCCCAGCGCAGCAGAGGCCCCGCGCCCCCAGCTCCCCCGCCTGTGGGCCCCGCTCCCCCCTGCCCAACTGCTCCTCTTGCCCTTCTTGCCCTTCTCAGTGCTCAGCCTGAAAGCCAGGTGTCAGATGCGCCCCCTCCCCAGACGCACCCAGAGTCTGATGCGGCAGCCTGGGGTCCGCTGGCCTCATTCACCTGCCCGCGCCCACCGGTCCCAGAGCACAAGCCGGGTCCTCGTGCCTACCCCCTCCCCGCCCCCTGCACCCCCTGCTGACCCACTGCACCCCTTTCTCCTGCCCCGGGGCCCAGTCTCCTTCCTGAAGTGCAGTCTTTGAAGTCACCTTCTCCATGACCCTGATCTCCTTTTTTCTTTTTTTTTAAAGATTTTATTTTATTTCAGAGAGAGAGCGAGGGCACGAGCAAGCATGAGTGCGAGGCGGGGTGGAGGGAGAAGCAGACTCCCCGCTGAGCAGGGAGCCCCATCCCGGACTCTGGGACCTGGACCTGAGCCAGAGGCAGAGGCTCTTCGGATCCCCATCCTGCGCTGCCGCTACCCTTGCCCAGACCTTGGCCTCCTGGTTGCTCCCTCCTGGCCTGTGTGTGGCCGGCGCCGGGCTCCTTAGCTCCCTTAGAACATGAGCTTCCGGGGGGCAGGTGCTGCTCCGTCAGGGTCACTGATCCCCCGGGGCCTAGTGTGGTGCCTGGCACGTATTTTGACTCGGGGACTTGTGTCCTGCCACTCCCTTCCCGCCCGGGAGGGTGCTGTGCAGGGTGACAGGAGAAGACAGACGCCTGGTGCTAGTGTTTTAGGCCATTTCTGCCACCAGCAGCCCCATTCTGGTTGTTCCCACCTCTTTCGCTGCCCACGCCGGGCTCCCGAGGCCCGCAGACAGTCCCATGGGCCCAGCCGCTAAGGTGAGTGGACGAGTGACAACCCCAGGACACATGGTGGACCGTGGCATTGGGGCAAGATGGGGGGGGACACGGGCGCCTTGGCACCGGGCGTGGCACCTGAAGCGACGGTGAGGACCCAGCCCAGCGGCTCCCTCCCCAGCCTGGCTGCTCGTGGGATCCACGGGATCCACGCACAGAGGCACACGTGCGCCCTCCCTTCCGTTCCCGGTCCTTTGTCCTCTGTAGTTCCTATCATTCCGCTTGCCCGGGTCCTTCCTCTCCTAGAACCAGAGCAGCCTGCTGTAGACGGATGGATGGCCGGACAGAGGGACAGAGGGATGGTGAGGGAGCAGACACCAGGGACTCTGGCCACACAGGCTGGTTTTGCAAACAGGCTTCTAGGGCCTGATCTCCCTCCCTCCATCCACCCACCCTCCTGGTCCCTCTCCGGGCCTGACCCCACACACCCCGCCCCTGAGCCTGGGTTTTCTGGGGTAGCCCCGGGGGAGTGACCTAGCTGTGCCCTGGGCCCCGGTCCTCTCTGCCCTACCGCCTGCACCAGACGTGACCTCAGTCCCCTACATCCCCAGTTCCTCCCCGGCACCCACAACTTTCCTGTCACCTGGTTAGCTGCACCCCCGTCTCTACCGCACACCACCGGTGTGGGTGCTGGCGTCCCCGGGGACAGTGCTTAGGGAAGGCACGGGTTCCCACAGCACCCGGGGCTCAGCCCGACTTTAGGCCAATACTGACAGGCAGTCAGGTCAGGTTCTGGATGTTCTTGTGAAACAACACCCAGGACGCCACTTCCTCGAACCCGATGAATCCAGGCAGCCGCCGCCCTCACGTCCACACCTCACCCCCACACCTCACCCCCCACCTGGTCCTCCTCGGGTGCCAGCGAGCAGCACCACCTGCCAGCACCCGCCAGCCCTCACCTGCTGCTCAGGCCTCCCGTTGCTGCTCCGGTGGGCATGCAACCTCTACATGCAACCAGCCTGCGGAGCCTACGTCCTGAGGGTCCCCAGCCCCACGGCCTCCACCTGCTGCCTCTGGCCTGAGGGACTCTGCGGGCCTCGGGCCCTCCCCCAGCCCGGCCCCAGCCGCCCAGTCTCTGCAGAGTGGCCTAGTAACATCCGTGGCCCCGCCTTCCCAGCCCGGACCCTCCCTGGCTCGGAGTCCTGTTACTCTGCAGCATGGCCCAAGGATCACAGGTCTGGGGCCCCGGGCCCCTCACCGGACTGGGGTGGCCAGGCCCTGGCTCTCCTCCAGGCCTCTCCGCAGTGGCCACCTCTGCCAGGAAGGAACCCCCGGAGCGCGTGACCCAGAGCTGGTCCTGGAGGCGACTGGGACTGAGTGATGCTCTCATCACTTTATCTGCGGACAGGGAGGAGAGCAGAGCCCATGGCAGGAACCATGGGAAGCGCACGCCCCTCCGAGCGGAGTCCCCGGCCCTTGGGGGCTGGAGTGAGGCCCTGGCAGGCAGGCAGGAAGCAGCTGAGGCCCAGGGCGGCCCACGGCCTGCTCAGGTCATGTGTGGGGCTGAGGGGCAGCGCCCGGGGCCTCCCAGGACGATGGGAGCAGCAGCCTCACTCACCCCAGGTGCACACACCTGTGCCACCATCGCGCGGTGCCCCTGCAGGCCCCGTGTGCGCAGGCCTGTCCCCTGAACACCGATTCACCGTTCGCCCTCTGTCCTGCTCACTGCTCGTGTTCCTCAGGCCTTGGAGGCGAGGCTCTGAGAGGCCCATGCACGGCCCCGAGGCCTCCTCTCTGGCATCAGGTGTCATACGTGTGGGGAGAGAAGCTCCTAGGCTCTCAGCTGGGATGCTGTACAAGTGGAGGAAGTCAGACTGCCCAGAGGAAACCCAACCGAAGTGCACTAGCGTGGGCCTGGGGCACCCACATGACAGGGCCTGAAGAAAAGCAACTCCAAGGAGCCCTTGGGACTGGGCTCCCCAGCACTTTATTTATTTTACAGATTTTATTTATTTATTAATAAGAGACAGAGAGAGAGAGAAAGACAGGCAGAGACACAGGCAGAGGGAGAAGTAGGCTCCACTCAGGGAGCCAGATGTGGGACTCACATGCCCTGGGCCGAAGGCAGGCGCTAAACCACTGAGCCACCCAGGGATCCCCGCTCCCCAGCACCTTAACCAAAGAGTCACGAAGCCCTGGAGAAGTGCAAGGCCAAGGAGAGGGGACTGGGGTTTTCAGGGGGAGCAGAAATGAAAGGTAAACGTCTAGGCAAAACTACAGGGGGAAGGTCGGTTTGTGCAGGTTCCTCTTGGTACCTTCTATCTCCTTCGTGGGTGTAAACCACCCCCCCACCCCGCCCCGTCCCGTCCCCAGAGGGGGTTTGTGGCCGGCTGTGTTTCAGGGGTTCCTGCTGGCAGGCTGATAAGGGAAGCACTGGGGAGGTACTTCCCGCATCTGGTGACAATCCTCATGCAAAGTGGCACCTCTGGTCCCTGCAGGAGGTGCTGCACGTATGGGCTGCGCCCCTGTCTGTGGGCTCTGGGAGAGATCGCCTTCCTGGAAGCTCATGGCAGCGGCGGGACCAAAGTCCCTGCTTTCCTCCTGGCTCTAGCCCAGGGCTGCCCTCCACACCCGGGGCCTCTCCATCCCTGAGCCAGCAGCCGTGGGAATCCCTCTTGCCCTTGCAATCCATCTGGCTTGTCCTGCAGCCGAGTCTTACCTCCTGCCTCCAGCCGAAGAAAGTTCTCTGCTGTGAGGGGCTCATAAGACAAATTGAGCCTACCTGGGTAATGTAGGAAAATCGCCCTCCCTATTGTAAGGTTCGTAACCTTATTCACACCTGCAAAGTTCCTATTGTCTTTATGACACATTTACAAATTCTAGGGGCATCTGGGGGGCTCAGTTCGTTAAGTGTCGTCTGCCTTTGGCTCAGGTAATGATCTCATGGGTCTTGAGATCGAGCCCCATGTTGGGCTCCCTACTCAGCAGGGAACCTGCCTCTCCCTTTGCGTCTCCCCCTACCCACGACTCATGCTCTCTCTCAAATAAATAAAATATTTTTTGAAAAACATTCACAAATTCCAGGGATGAGGGCATGGACATCTGCGGGGTCTATTTTACTTTCTGTAAAACCCCTAGTCCTCCCCCTGGGCTCCAGGATCGCTGCCCTCTAGGTAGGACATGAGAACATCCTTCTCTGGTCATCAGGGCCACCCAAGCAGGAAGACCCCCAAATCTTGGCATCAGCAGTTCTCCCCATCTAACAGTCCGGCTGATCTGCCTTACAGTGACTCCCACTGCTGATGAGCCCCGGGTGTGGGCCCAGAGTGCGAAAGCAACATTCTGGTGCCCCGCTCTTAAATATGAACAGACAGCTAAGGGTCACCAGACTTTCAAGGAAAATATTTAAGGTGACGAGTGGACACCAATCATAAACAGGGCAATTTGGAGGGAGGTGGTCATGCAGGAGATTAAAGAAAAAAGAAACTTCGAACTATAATTAGAAGCCTCAGAGAGGGGGATCCCTGGGTGGCTCAGCGGTTTAGCACCTGCCTTTGGCCCAGGGCGCAATCCTGGAGTCCCGGGATCGAGTCCCGCATCAGGCTCCCCGCATGGAGCCTGCTTCTCCCTCCTCCTGTGTCTCTGCCTCTCTCTCTCTCTCTCTCTATGTCTATCATAAATAAATAAATAAATAAATAAATAAATAAATAAGCCTCAGAGAGAGTGGAAAAGATACTGTATCTCTTAAACAAGGCCCGGATTCTATAAAAGAAACAACTGGAGAAGAAGGAGCTCATAGAAATAAACGATGAGACAAATGTGGGGGCTACAAGGCTCAGGACATCCGGGAACAAATGCCAGGGGCTGACCTCTGAATAAGTGGGTTCAGAAAGTGAGAACAGATAAAGCAGAGGGAAGGAAATCTTCACAAAAACCATCTAAGAGCATTTCCATGGAATAAAGGACACGCACAGGTGAGCGGGTGCTGGGTATGCAACACACAACCTCAGCCAGGACACAAAGCCACTTTGCACACGGAATCCGGATGTTTCACGTCGATCATTTGGAAGTGGCAGGGTTGACTTTTGCTTCTAACAGAGGAGGAAGCTGAGGTTCAGAGATATTAGGCCTTGCTCACAGTCGCACGGATGACCCAGCACCGTGCCCAGACCTCCCCTTGACCCAGACAGAAGCTCCGAGGCCTCCCTGCCCTTCCTGGTCACCCAGCAGGCCCTGGGGCCTCCCTGACTCCTAGACGTGAGCCGTCATGTCTGGGGCCTCCACCCAGAACTCCACTCAGCCCTGGATAAACCCACATTTTGGGTGATGGTGTTGGAGTGTGGCACCGTCACGCTGGAAACAAGACAGCAGGAGCCTCAAAGCCTCCCACCTTGCCCACGTCTTGTCTCCCGTCAGGATTCAGGGGGCCCTGTGTGTCCCCCTGCCACCCTACCTGTTCCACAAACTGAAAGGAAGCCCAGAGAACAAAGGGCTCATCCAGGCTTAGGACTCAATGCAGGTCTCCCTGGTTTTCCCTGGAAAACTTCTGTTTCCTACGGCCTCTCACGGCTGAGCAGCTGCATGGCCAGGTCTGCTCATGGTGTCGGGCCCCAAATGCAAAAGAGGAACTTGGATTCCTTGTATGTGACCGTGGCAGGGCCACTGGACCAGAGGGTGACGGTGCAGCATGGCCTTCAGAGGGGGCACCTGGGTGGCTCAGTGGTGGAGTGTCTACCCTCGGCCCAGGACGTGATCCCAGAGTCCCGAGATCGAGTCCTGCATCGGGCTCCCCGTGGGGAGCCTGCTTCTCCTTCTGCCTGTGTCTCTGCCTCTCTCTGTGTCTCTGCTGAATAAATAAATAAAATCTTAAAAAAGAGTGGACTCCAGAGGGAGGAAGAGCGAAGGCAGGAGCAGGAGGCAGGACCCAGGCTTCCCAGGAGATCCGGGTGGGGAGAAGTCCCTGGAGGGCCTGACAAGGTGCTGGGTGACAGATCCCCCATCTTCCCACGAGATGTCCCACCGTGGCGCACACGTGCTGTCACAGAGGACACGGTAAGAGCGGCTGACTCGTGTGCACAGTGAGTTGCCGAGCTTTGCCAGGGCTCTCCAGGCACCAGGCATTCTTCATGCAGCTCATCTTTGCAAGAGCTCTCTGTGGTAGGAGAGCGAGAAACTGAGGCAGGAGGAGGCGCCCAGGGACAGGCCGCTGGGCAGTGGCCGAGCGGGGACCAGCAGCATGATTCCGGGCCTCCCTCCCACGTCCCCCCCACCGCGTCACTGGTAGGAGGTGAGTCATGCAGCCAGGGGAGGCCAGCAGAGGGTGGAGGACGAGGCTGCCCACGCTCAGGGGCTGCTTGGGGCTCTCTACCTCGTAGAATCAGCTGGATCTTGGATTCAGTCAAGCCCCTTGGCAGTGAACCAGAAGCACACCCTCCCTGTGACATGTGACAAGATGGATAGAGACCCCACGTGACCCTGGAGGGCCCCCATACCCTTGCGACCCTAGGGAAGTGGTGGCAAGTACTCCAGACCGGCAGCCACCCCTGCAGGAAGTGGGACAGCCAGACAGCAAGGGGACTGTTTGGGTGCCTCTTTACGAGAAAAAAGATGAAAAATTGTGAATACAGGTTTTTTTTCAAAGATTTTATTTATTTATTTGAGAGAGAGAGAGAAAGAGAATGAGCAAACGGGGCAGGGAGAAGCTGAGGGAGAAGCAGACTCCCCGCTGAGCAGGGAGCCTCACGAGGGGCTCGATCCCAGGATCCCTGAGATCATGACCTGAGCCAAAGGCAGACGCTTCACCAACTGTGCCACCCAGGTGCCCCCCAAATTTGGTATTTTTTAAAAAGATTTTATTTATTCATGAGAGACACAGAGAGAGGCAGAGACACAGGCAGAAGGAGAAGCAGGCTCCATGCAGGAAGCCCGATGTGGGACTCGATCCCGGGACCCCGGGATCACACCCTGAGCTGAAGGCAGATGCTCAACCGCTGATCCACCCAGGCGCCCCCAAAATTAGGTATTTAAGTGAGTAAAGAAATGATAATAAGATCTAAAAAATTAACACAGTTTCACTAGGTGCCTAACGCACCTCTATAATACTTATTTCCTTTGTTTTTTTTTTTTCAACCTACATACTTTCCAATCGCCTCTTTGTAAAATGACCATTTTGTAATATATTTTACTGATGGAACAGAATGTTATTTCTGCCTTTCCTCCAGCATTGTTGATTGAATCTTTTATCATTATTATTGCAGGTGGTTTCCACCGATGATTGGTGACAATTTAATTCCCTGCATACACTTTGACCTGCCTGGTATTTGGAAGAACGTTTTGTCAACTAGTTTGTGGCTCATTTCAAGCTTTGCTGAACATAGTACACTGTGCATTGTTGAGAGTTGCACATTGCTTCCCCATGACCCATAAATCCCCTGGGCCTGGCTTGGTTTTTGCATAAATGTCCCTTTGGCTCAGTGCCGTAGTTGGTCAAGGAAGTGCAAGAAACTTTCCTGTCAAGTTGTGGGCTGAGTTTAAGCCAGAACAACACCGTGTCTTCAGACAGTGGCAGATGGTAGGAAGGGTGACAGCAGACACGCTTGGGGGATGATTGCCACATCAGCCCCACCCTGCCAAGCCTAGGAGCCTCTATTGGCCCGTAGGCAGGTCTTGGGGCAGAACAGTGTGCAGGGAGTAGAGAGCCAGGAGGGGAGGCCTCTGTCGTGGTCTTGGTCACCTTTAGAACTAAGCCACAGAAATGTCCTTATATGACAGGGCTCAGAGGTGCACCAGTGACAGACAGACCACCAGGAGGGATGGGACTCAGAGTCACCAAGTCATGTCCGGGGGCCCAGTGCCCAACAGCTCTCCACTGGGACATGCTAGGTTTGGGACAGTTACTGAGAAACATGAATTTCTCTCAGACCAGAGAAACCTACAGCTAACCCCAACAGGTGATGGAGACTCCTGCCTGGCAGGAGGTGGCCGGGGGACAGCAGTTTAGAGAGACATGTCCCCAGGAAACTGGGGACTTGACCAGAGACCCAGAGGCAACCCAACTCCAAACTGCCCCTGTCAACGAGGCTAATTTAGGAAAAAGAGCAAGAGGCAACAGGCTATCATGTGAGAACAAAGCCACATTTCAGTTGTGGTAGAAATGGTCCCCAGCTCGTGGGCCGCTGAGTCCCCGCCCATCAGACATGTCAACCTCTTCCACCCAGCAGGTGTGGCCCAGGCCACCCAGGCACCTCGGCTGAGTCCTCCTAGGCCCCGGCAGGTGGAAGACAAAGGGGACCGAGGTTCTTCTCCGGTAGGAGGAGGGCCCGCCAACTGGTTCCACTCATTGTGTGAGGCTGAGGCTGGGCAATGGCCTAAGAGGCCTCACCCTGTGACTTGCCTTTCAGGAGCCAGGGGAGGGTCTGAGCCTCCAGGGTGTGAGGTCAAAGACTGGGGAGACCGGGCCCAATGGAAACAAATGCACAGTCCCGAGAGGTTCCGGGGAGACTGGGCTGTCAGTCGGGGCCCCATCCTGCCACAGTCCTGCCCAGCCAGGCTCAGCAGGAAGCACAGCCCCGCCATTGGGGGGTGGGGAGGCTGGGCCACAGATCAGAGAAGCTTCTGGTGCCCGTGGGAACACGGCACAGCGTCTCTGGGCGGAGAATCCCAAATTCCTCCAGGGTGGGGCATCAGGTGAACAGAGAAGCCAGGTTCCTGTTTGCGGAACCACAGGCGGGTCACCGGTCACCGTGGGGGACTCCCACGGGCTTCGGTGCTTTGTGGGGCTGCAAGAGGGAGGTTCTGGAGGTGGGGAGCAGACTCTGGAGATGGCAGGGGGTGGGGGTGGGCGGTCAGGGAGAGAGAGAGAAGAGGAACCGGGAGACCTGGCTCAGGTGGCCACCTGTCACCTGGTGGATCTCCTAGAAAACTATTCACCAAAGCTTTGGGGAGGAAGATGGTGACCGTGGCTGAGGGTGGCCTCCAGGGCGTGGATGAGAGCAGAGGCTGAGGAGGGGCCGGGGAGCACACCCAACTGGGAGAGGACTGGGATGCAGTGGCCCCCCGCAACAGCCAGGGGCAGGGCTCCCACCTGGGCGGCACCTTCACCCAGAGTTCCCACCACCCCCGCACCCCCACCGGTGGTGGGGGCGCCTGGGTGGCTCAGCCGGTTAGGGCTCTGACTTCCGCTCGGGTCATGGTCTTGGGGTCCTGGGATCCAGCCTGAGTAGGGCTCTGCACTCAGCGGGGAGTCTGCTTCTCCCTCTCCCTTCGCCCTTCCCCCGGGCTCGAGTTCTCTTTCCCTCTGTCATATAAATAAGTAAAATCTTAAAAAATAACAATAACTGGGACTCCCATGGGAACCACACAGTTGGGTAGGGATGCTCCAGGAAGAAGGGGGGATTCAAGGCAGCAGATGCCCTCCAAAGAGGGGGGCACACTGCCTGAGCATCTACTCTGTGCAGGCACTTTGAAACCCCATAAAATATTCTCACCCTCAAGTTGCAAGTGAAGAAACCAAGGCTTCTGGAGGGTGTGAGATGGCACAGCGAGGACATGGTGGAACCAGGATCAGAGTCCCCGCCTCTGGGTGCCAAGGCCTGGCGCTCCCCGTTTATTCGTCTTTGCAAACCCGCTTTCACAGGGCCGCCTGCCTTCTTGCAGGATCCTAAGGCCTGGCAGGCAGAGAGGCCACAGCGGGCCTCTTCCCACATGCCCAGGACAAGGCGCTTCCCCAGGCTGGGCCTGGGCACATCCCTAGTCGTCTCTCCAGGCGTGGAGTTCGCACTGGTAGAGAAAAGAACCACTAACACTTTGTGACATAAAAAAACAAACAAACAAACAAAACATTTTGTGACATAAATTCACCAATGCGTGATGCAAGGTTGAGAACGATGATTCGCGGAACTCTCCCCAGTCCCTGAATAATCACTGTCCTAAAGGTTTGTACGGGAGCCACAAAGACTGGCCAGTTCACCTCAGCCGGATGCATTTGCATATCATTTGCCTGCTAGAGTTTACATGTGCTATATTTGCATTTTCTTTACTACTATAGTGTTGCATTATAGTCCTCCAGCTTGGAGCTGGAATTCTGGCTCAAAGTGACATCCTCAGGTGTAAACGAGACATATAAATTCTAGAACTCCGAATGACGCGCTGAACATAACCAGGGCAGCGGGAGGACGATGCCAGCCCAGGCAGTGAACTGCGTGCTCTGGGCCGCAAATCTGCAGGTGCAGTGGTTCCTCGGAGAGGCCGGAAGGGGAAGGAGCTGGTAGGATGACGATGGGGAGCAGACCCGGATTTTATCGGATCCTTCTGGGCCTGCCTCCCAGGCAGTGGCAGATGCAACTTTGCCAATTAGCTTAGGAGCGGCAGCCGTTCCTTTTCGGAGACGGCGTCGTGGCTTCTTCCGGTAAACCCACTAGTGTTATTTCTGGAGCAAGCAAAAAAAAAAAAAAAACTTTCTTTCCACTACAAAACTGATTAACGGTGATGCCAAAGGCAGGGGAGATGTCCGAACTATAGAGACACCATTCAATGCTCCCTTCTAGCAAGGAAAGAGAAACATCTGGGAAGGTAGGAAAATTTAGGGGCCAAACTGTGACCCCACCCAAATTCGGAAGTTGAAATCCTGACCCCTAGTACCTCCGAGCGTGATTGTATCTGGACACAGAGGCTTCAGAGGTAAAACAAGGCCGCTGGGGGTGGGGGCCCTTAGTCCGGAAAACCTTGATCTCAGACTTCTGGCCCCCAGAACGGGGCGTGGGGGCGGGAGGAGGGCATGAATTTCTGTTGCTTTGGTTCCCGGCCTGTGGTATTTTGTCACGGCGGCCCCAGGACACGAGGACACTGCCCAAGACCGACTGCCGGCTACCACGTTCAGAAAGTACGGCGTTGGGCAGCCCGGGTGGCCCAGCGGCGCAGCGCTGCCTTCGGCCCAGGGCGTGATCCCAGGATCGAGTCCCACGTCCGGCTCCCTGCGTGGAGCCTGCTTCTCCCTCTGCCTGTGTCTCTGCCTCTCTCTCTCTCTCTCTCTCTCTCTGTGTCTCATTAATAAATAAATAAAATCTTAAAAAAAAAAAATGAAGGCGGGAAGTACGACATGCAGCTGTTAGAATTCTTTAATCCAAAGACACGGAGGGGGCAGCCCCGGTGGCGCAGCGGCTTAGCGCCGCCTACAGCCCGGGGTGTGATCCTGGAGACCTGGGATCGAGCCCCGCGTCAGGCTCCCTGCATGGAGCCTGCTGCTCCCTCTGCCTGTGTCTCTGCCTCTCTCTCTCTCTGAATAAATAAATAAATAAATAAATAAATAAATAAATAAATAAATAAATAAATCTTAAAAAAACAAAACAAAACACAAAGACACGGAGGTCACAGAATATCAGCTCCGTGCAGGGCTGAGTGGCAAGGAGCACCACGTGGGGGCTAGTAGGCAGTTTTGTCTTTTTTTTTTGTTGTTAAGATTTTATTTATTTATTCATGAAAGACACAGAGAGGGAGAGACAGACAGAGACACAGGCAGAGGGAGAAGCAGGCTCCATGCAGGGAGCCCGACGTGGGGCTCGATCCCAGGTCTCCAGGATCAGGCCCTGGGCTGAAAGCGACGCCAAACCGCTGGGCCACCCGGGCTGCCCCAGTTTTGTCTTTTGGACGAAACCACTGGCCCCTGGGCTCTCAGCCTCTATCGGACAGTTTGCCAATGAGCAGGAAGGGCCTGATGGCTTCTGTGTGTCCCTGAGAAGCCGGGCCTGGAGGAGAGATGCTGTGTGCGTGCGTGTAACTGTGCCCCTTTATTTCAACAGAGGAAAAGCCACATTGGCCTCAGTCCGGAGGGAGCACCAAATACAATCAGAATGAGAGGTTGTGCACGAACGTCTTTCCATTTCTGTTACTCACAGAGCCCTGCTCTGGTGGGGAGGGAGAGGAGGACAGCGAGGAATCCCACCGGGCTGTAGCCGGCAACGATGCATCTTTCTAGCAAGCTGCAATGCCCCCTGCCCCAGGCCTGGATTTCCATACGCAGGTGTAAGCTTCACCCGAGGAACTCTGGAAACACGGGATGTGACCTCCCCCCTTTTTTTTTCTCCTTCCTGACACTGTTAATTCCAGTAAAAGCCATTTCCTTGATTTCAAATGATTGGCCAGCATGACGCTTCTCAGTAGTATTTTGTTTTGCATGGATTTGTTTTGTGGCCAAATATCACAATTTTCACGGCAAGACAAGCTGTGGGAACTTCAAGAAGATAGAAGTGTGGTGCAAACAGCTCAGTCGCTGACAGTTTGGATCTCTCCCAATCTGCTCCAATGAAACCAAAGTAATAGGGGATCCCTGGGTGGCTCAGCAGTTTGGTGCCTGCCTTTGGCCCAGGGCCTGATCCTGGGGACCTGGGATCGAGTCCTGAGTCGCACTCCCCGCATGGAGCCTGCTTCTCTCTCTGCCTGTGTCTCTGCCTCTCTCTCTCTCTGTCTGGGTCTCTCATTAATAAATAAAATCTTAAAAAACAAAACAAAATAATAATTTAACTAGCATATAGTAAAGACGCCCTTCCGTGTGTCTTGTATTTCCACACTCATGTAGTCTGTGAATGAGAGCTTGAGGTAGGTATTCCCAGATGAGGGGGGTGCGACTTGGCCACCGTCACTCAGCTGTGAAGTCGGGACCGTGCAAGCACCCCAGCCATCTGGCTCCACTGCAAGACTGCTACTCTTTATTTTGTTTACCGGGCCAAGGATTATATTAATGATGCAAATTATTAGCCGGATCTAAATGCTGTGGCTGAGGGGCGCCTGGGGGGCTCAGTCGGTTAAGCATCTGCCTTCGGCTCAAGTCATGATCTCAGGGTCCTGGGGTCAAGACCTGTGATGGGCTCCACACTCGCGGGGAATCCGCTTCTCCCTCTCCCTCTGCCCCTCCCACCCTCACTCATGCTCGCCCTCTCTTTCTCTCTCTCTAATAAATAAATACAATCTTTACAAAAATAAATGCTGTGGCAGAGCTTGAAGAAACCCTCTCCAGAGCTAAATACCAGCAGAGAGGCTTAGGACTCTGCTGTCCCGAAGCAGCCCTGGGTCAGGAGGGTGACGTGTAGTCGGTTGTGCATCTGGGACCACACTGCAGACAGAGTCCCGGGGGGCCGCTGGCTTCTGAGCCCAGATGTGATCTGAGGACCCAGATGGCCCTGTGGGAGTCAAGGTCTAGGACACATAGGAAAGCCACCAGGAAGGGCAAGCAGCTTCATGGGCAGGAGGACAGGACACTGCTGTCCACAGGTGGTTTCTTCTTCCGCCCAGAAGCTTACTTTGGCTCTAAAGCTCTTTCAGTTGGGCACCTGGGTGGCTCAGTGGTTGAGCGTCTGCCTTTGGCTCAGGTTGTGATCCTGGGGTCCCGGGATTGAGTCCCACATCGGGCTCCCTGCAAGGAGCCTGCTTCTCCCTCTGCCTCTTTCTCTGTGTCTCTCATAAATAAATAAATAAATAAAATCTTAAAAATAAAGATCTTTCAGTTGATAGGATCAAGACCCTCCAGATCATTCAGGATAATCTCCTCTACCTAAAGCCAACTGATCGTAGACATTAATCACATCTACAATATACCTTCACAGCAGCGTGTGGATTAGTATTTAATTGAATAACTGGGTCTGTGGTCCTGCCAAGCTGACCTGAACCTGACCACCACAGGCCACAAGTCAACCCCAATGGCCTATGGGATTTTCCACTTTTGGAGGAATGAGGAATCAGGAAACATGACCAAAGGCTTATCATGCAGCCTAAAGAGGGTACAGATGCGTTTAGGAAAAGACTGGTCAAACTTGTCAGCCTTCCCCTGGGGACAGGATCTGGAATTGTTTTCCAAATTATTGCTGTTATTTTTTTGAAAGAAGGTTTTGAACTCAAGTATTCCACGACTGCAAACGTACCCATAGGATGAATTCTCACATCGATGATGTGAGATACCCTCTCTAAGCAGCGCCAGAAGTACCCCCCCGCCCCCCAGCACCCTCCCCATGGGGTCTTCTCAAACTCCCATCAGCGTTGTCTGCTTTGCACTTTTTGTGTGCTGGGCTTTTCTCACTCACTAGGATGTTGGAGATCTTTGTCCGTGCTCTTGCTGGGTCACCGTGGCTTGCTCCTTCTTGACGTTGTACACGGTTCCATGGTGTGAATACTCCACAATTTGAGGACCCATTCTCTTGTTGATAGACTCTTGGGTGTTTCTGATTTGGGGTTATTATGAGCGAAGCTGCTATGAACGATCAGGTCCAAGATTTGGTGGGGGGGGGGGCATGGAGAACATTGGTGTGATTTCTGTTGTGCGTACCCGGGGGTGGGATACGCCAGTCATCCGGCCTGTATCTTTGGTGGATGTTGCCACAAGGTTTTGCAAGATGACCAATGCACACTCACCAGCAGTGTGTGGGCCTTGCCATCGCTCCCCCACCTACCTGCAAGGCGGAGATGGGACAACACATGGTGGCTGTCTCTTCCCTGGAACCCTGCTGGTGGGGATACGGCCCTATGACTTATTGTTGTGCGTCTCACTCTCACTTCCTTGCTGACTAACACATTTGCGTATCTCTGTGTTCATTAAGCAGCCACTTCCAGATCCTCTTTTGGGAGGTCATTGATTCATTTCTTCCCCCACTTTACCACATTGCCCTATAGGAGTTCACAGTATATTCGAGATACAGATCTTTGCCATACGTTTCCGTTTCAGATATCTTTTCTCACTCTGTGAGCAACCTTTTTCTCTCTCTTCAGGAGCAGAAACTCTTAAATTTAACGTAGCCTAGTTTACCGATCCTTTCCTTTACATAAATGCTCTTTGTGTCCTTTTAATGTCTTCGTATAACCCAAGTAATGAAGATATTCACTTAGTTTTCTTCCAGAAGTTTTATTGTTTTGCCTCTCTGGGTTTTTTTTTTTTTTTTTTTAAGTTATTTTTACGTATGATGTGGGGAATGGTGTTGAAATTCACTGAGATTCCCATGGCTATCCCACTGAGTCAACACCATTTATTAAAGGCATGTGTTACTGTCCCTGTTGTTGATTTTCGAACACTTCCCTGGGGTCGTCCACTTGCCTTCCTGTCAGCAGCTCACCTTGCCTGTTGCCCGTTGGCATCCCCATTCTGCAGAGGAGGAGACTGAGGCTCGGGAGCCAGGGGACCTGCCGAGGCACCCAGCTGGTGCCCAGCAGCTCCAAGGCTGTCGTGAGAGAAGAAGGGTGGTGACCAGCCTGTGCATTTGGGGTGAGGTTCCAGTTCTCAGAGCCCTCTGCATCCGGAGAGGGGCTTGTGACTCCAGGGCACTGGCCCCGACTGAGAAAGTGGGAGCTCAGAGCACAAAGCGGAAGGCGGACCCAGCAGAGCAGGGGACAGACACCCTCCTGGTGGTGGACGCTGAGACATCCCCGGGGTTTCCTGGGGGAGGCGTGGACAGGGCTGGTGGGCTGAGTCTTCGTGGACCATGAGCACCCCGAACACCGAAGGCATTTGGAAATGACAGGAGTCTGCCTCTTTGATTCCTTCCTCTCACTTAGAAAAATCCCACCTCAGGCCAGGAAAACCCAGCCATGGGCCATAGAGACATAATTGGTCATTAATCTGTGGGTCTTATCCATCCGGAGAGGGGCGGAGCAGCAAGGGAATCTGCCAGAACTGGAGCCAGATGCCCAGATAATTTGGTTAGGGCCAAAGCTGTGCAGACAGACAGCCTGACAGGTCCTGGGAGGGCCCAGGCAGGGAGGCCCCAGCTTCCAGAACCACAGGCCCTCAGGGCTGGCGGGGGAAAGGATGAACAGTCATCCTAGTTTTCGGATGAGGAGGCTGAGGTTCTCAGGGCCCAGAGGCTCCTGGAGGATGAGGAGCGGAGGGCGGGTTAGGGGGAGTCGGCCGTGGCCTCCTTCCTGCCCTGTCTTCTGCTCCGGCCTAGTGGGACTGATGGGCCCTGGCCTTTCTGCCCCTCCTGCCTCCCCTTCACCCCCAGAAGGAGAGCCAGGGGCAGGTTCAAGTCCAGGGAGTCGACCTGTCACCCCTTTCCACCTATGTCCATGACTCAGGGGACAATTTCAAGTCCTCTCTCGGATCCCAAATGATTGATGCACCCTTGGCTGTGTTGTCCTTTGTCCTGCTTTTCTGAGGAACAATTTTTTAAGTTGATTAGGGGACATTCCTATCTCCTGATTGTTTTGTTTTGTTTCAAATAGAAGGTCAAAGGGCTGGGACTGGGGGAGCCAGGGCGAAGGCCAGATATGCTCAGGGGGCGCTTACTTCTGCCTTTTGGTGGGAGACAGTAATAGGCCTGCTGAGCTCTCCCGCATGGAGACTGGTGGGGTCCCCAGACAGCAGGACTGGGGCCAGGCGGTGGGTGTGGCTGGAGGCCCCCCACCCCCTGCCAGTCTCCACTCACCCTGGCCCTGCCGTTTGTTTTGGGTTGGAGGGTGCTCTCCTTTGTGGGAAGAATTTCCAATGTAAAATGTTGGCCATGAGTGGGGTAGGGGGGCTCACTCCTTCCTGCCAGGTCTGGGCCCAGCTGCACACACTCAGGGTGAAGAAAAGCCTGGCCCTTGGCCTTCTCGCTGAGCCCTGGGGTCCTGGCGCCTGGTCTCCCACTGGCTGCAGCCTGGGCCTCTGCCCGCCATCTGCAAAATAGAGACAGTTGTCCAGTCCCACCTTCAAGGCTGTGGCAAGATGCAAAGCGACCTGGTTGTCACGCTCCCTGCCCATGTGTGCTCACGGCTTCCCCTCCTGGAGACTCATCAGTTTGGTGAACAGATGCCCAGAAGGCCTTGGAGCCAAGCCAGCCCCCTGTGGATGCTCTGTGGCCAAGAGCCATAAATGAATGACAGGAGCCAGAGCTCTGGCCTCTGGGAGAGCAGGACTCATAAGATTATAGTTTATGTGATGATGGACTGGCTGTCCGGGTGCCGGGCTGAGGCCATCGGTCGGTGGCTGGCTGCGTGCTTTCATCCCCGGGCCTGCGAGAGGCCCTGCTGGGGCTGTACCCGGCCTTTGGCAGAAGCAGCCAGGCACCTGGAGAGACCACCCCGCATGATGGGACATGCTGGGGACACCAGGGAGAGGAGGGCCTGGGACACCCATTGTTCTTGGTCCCCTACCAGCCTCCGCACTGGGGACCCCGAGACCACGACTGTGCGGCCACTCGGGCAGCGCCCCCATATGACATGGCACTTGAGCTTTACGAGAAGCTCCCACTTGATCCTGGGTGCAGACGCCTCGTAAGAAAGCGGGGGAACAGGCAAGCTTTGCCAGGTGCTGCACTCCCAGCCCAAGCCAGAACCTTCCAGGCCCCAGAACCTGCCATGGGCAGCACCGAGCCAATTTCTGCTTCCAGAGGTGAAGTGACAGCCGGGGCCCCGCAGAGCAGGACGCCCGTGGGACCCCCAGCAGGATGTCCCTCTCACTGTGCTGCCCCAGCTGCCCTGGACCTGGCAGCTGGAAGGAGTGGCTTTAAGCATCAAGGGCAGAGTGGACGCAGCACTGCGGGCTCCTCTCTCCTCCCCCACCAAAGAATCCCAACCTCCCTCTGGGGTGGGCCACACCCCGCAGCTGCCCCAGGGCTGTTCTCCCCACAGCCCTGCCTGCAGGCCGGGCCAGGAGCCAGATTCCGTCTTCCAGAGGAGAGAGCTCAGGTCCAGGGAGGGCAGTGGGCTTGGCCAGGACCACACACGATCCTGAGGTTGAGGACAGAGTGTGCCCAGCCGAGTCTGGGACTGGGCAGTGATGCAGGAGCACCCCTACCTGGTGCAGGGGGTGGTGAGAGCCACTGGGCCCACGAGGCTGGGGAGGGTGCACGGGCAGCTCTCAGGAGAGGATGGGGCTGGAGGGGGCCACAGAGCGGTCCCCACAAGTCCCTGCCTGTGGCCTGGCTCAGAAGCCAAGGGAGCTGCACGGGGGTGGATGGGGGCAGGGGGGCACAGGAGCCCAGAGTCAGGTCTGACCTTCCCAGCTTTGGGAAAATGTATCTAGGTTCACATTATTTTTAGTTACTCTGCTCAATATATGTTGTGACTCCTCTATTTGTAGATTCATGACTTGCACCACTTCTGGAAAATTCTCAGCCATGATCTCCTCATTTGCCACGTGTCCTCCAAGCCTGCCTTCGGACACTCAGCTTAGGCTCTGCGGTACCTTCTTGTTCTATGAGGCGTCTCTGCACCTTGCGTCACACGTTCAATCTCCTTGCCTCCCTGTGCTGCATAATGAGTGGTTACCTCATCCCCGTGTTCCAGCCAGTTCTTCATCATGTGCCTGCGGTCAATGAAGCCCCTCTCTGCTGAGAATTTAATTTTTAAAATTGTATTTATTTTAAAGATGTTATTTATTTATTTGAGAGAGAGAGAGCTCAAGCAGGGGGAGGGGCAGAGTGAGAGAGAGAGAAGCAGACATCCTGCTGAGCAGGGAGCCGGATGGGGACTCGATCCCAAGACCCCGGGATCATGACCTGAGCCAAAGGCAGATGCTTCACCCAGGGAGCCACCCAGGCGCCCCTAAAATTGTATTTTTAATATCTTCAGTTTCTATTTGGCTTCATTTTAAATCACCCTGACCACTGTTGATGGTCTCTTATCCCCTCATCACTATTTAATTTCATTTTTTATATTTCTAAATATTTGAAACTTGGTTGTTTTACATTCTGTATCATCAGATACAGCTCTCTGTAGTCCCTGGTGGGGGCAGGGAGTTATGTCTCTATTTCCAGCATGTTTTACTTCAACTGACTCTCTGTCATAATGGCTTATTTCCATGTGCACATGTGTGTTTGTGTGTGTTTTTGTAAACTCATATGTTGTTGAATTTAATCTGGAAATCCAAGGGGCCCTAAGAGGGTTTGCACTTACTTCTGCCGGGAGCCAGGAGCTGGGTCATTACTAACCAACGACTGTTAGGAGCTAGTTGGACTGTTAGGGAGTCAGGGCCAGGGTCCCCAACAAGAAAATATAGAGTCAGGACAGCTAAGATTAAAACAGCCCTGACACCCTGCACTGCAGCTTAGACGGGACCACACTCACATTCTGCTTTGCAGCCCTTGCAGAAACGACTTCTGCAAAAAGTCCTAAAATAAGACAATTAACCGCAAAAGCATATCTCGGGCAGTGGGCAGTTAGGACAGAAGCCCCCAGATGTCAGACCATCAGCCTGTGGACATTGACCTAATAGGGTGACAGATATGTGACCGAAGCCCTGATGGCCATGACTCAGCACACCCCGATTGCCTAAGATAGCTCTGCAAAAGAGCTCATAAAACTCCCTAAACTTAGAAACTCCAAGGGCAGCCCTCTGGGGCCCCCTCCCTCCTTCTCCGGGAGCTTTAGACTATCACTCAATAAGCTCTGCTTGGCTGCCCCCCACTCTTCATCAGCTCTACCTCTTCATTCTCCTGGGTGGCGAGACCAAGAGCTGCAGGTGTTAAAGGCGGAGAAATCCTGCAGCGGGACTCCGGGGCCTGTGGAGGATCCTGGCTTCCTGTGGGGGGAACGGGTTTCCTTGCTCCTTTCATGCCACCTGGCCCAGGGCTGCTTCTCCCGGGCCTTCTCGGGTCCCCTCCACACTCACTGTCCACCGTCCCGCTCTGTGGCTTGTTCTGGCCTTGGATCATCTCCTAATTTGAGAATTCTGACCAACAGGTGCTCCCCACGCAGACTTCGCTGTTTCCCACCTCTGGGCTTCTGCTCAGGCTCTTCTTTCTGCCTGGAACACATTTTCTTTCTTTTTTTTAAAGGTTTTATTTATTTATATGAGAGAGAGAAAGAGAGACCACTCACAGGGGGAGGAGCAGAGGGAGAAACAGACTCCATGCTCGGTGTGGAGCCCCACGTGGGGGTCGATGCCATGACCTTGAGATCATGACCTGAACCAAAATCAAGAGTTGGATGCTGGGATCCCTGGGTGGCAGCGGTTTGGCGCCTGCCTTCGGCCCAGGGCGCGATCCTGGAGTCCCCGGATGGAGTCCTGCATCGGGCCGCCTGCATGGAGCCTGCTTCTCCCTCCTCCTGCGTCTCTGCCTCTCTCTCTCTCTCTCTCCCTCTCTCTCTGTGTGTGTGACTATCATGAATAAATAAAAATCTTTTAAAAAAAAAAAGAGTTGGATGCTTAGTTGACTGAGCCACCCAGGCGCCCCCGGAACACATTTTCCGGCCACTTTTCCTCTTCGTTCTCACTAGAAGTCCTTCCCCAACACGCCCTGCCGAGACCGACACCTCCTCTGGTCTTCCGTGGCCCCTGGACACGCCACACTGCGCCATCCGTCGATCAGCCTGTGTCTCTCCCCAGACTCCGAGCCCGCCGGGGGACTGCTCAGGGAGGGTTTGCTGAAGGGGAGCATGAGTCGGCCTCTGACACCCCCCGGGCTGCCGCGGCCTGAAGGGCCACAGCCCTGCCCCCCGCAGCCCTGAGGGGGCCCCGGAGCCGCTGGTCACCACTGGCAGTGGCGGGGTGGCGGCCCACATGGTGCGAGCCCCCCCCCCAACGAGCACTGCTGTGGACGGCTACGGGGACTCGGGGACTCGTGCGATTCCAGGTGGCGCTGCCCTGGGGGGCGAGCGTGGCTCCCACGCAGGTCCACCCCGGGAGGCCTGAGGCCCAGGCTACGGCTGTCGCCTCCCTTCCCTCTGGGCTCTGGGGAGCAGAGGGGCACCCAGGGATCCTTAGTGTCTGGCCCAAACAGCTAAAGGCCTCAGCCTGCTCGTCCCGGGGTGCAGACGAGGGGCCAGAGTCAGTCTCCGGGGCTCCCGCCCTCTGAGCCTGCCGTCTGACCCTTTCCCCGAGTGTCTCTCGCTCTCCGCCCCATCTCTGGGCCCCTGTGTCTCTTCCTGCCCCCATCTCTCTCGCTCACACTCTCCGGTCCCCTGTGCCCCTCCTGGCTTCCCTGTGCTCTCCAGGCCCGGCCAGGGCCCCACCTGGCCTCCGGGGAAGCTCCCAGCCCCAGCCTGCCAGCCCTAAGGGACACACACAGATGCTGTGCTCTTGGATCAGTGGAGACCAGCTGGAGCCTCCCCCAAAGCACACTTCCTAGGAAACTGGAGGAAAGTAAAAGCCAAACAATGGAAAGAACAGCGGTCCCAAGAGGGGGAGGCCAAGCGGGTCTCCTACCAGGGCGTCCCCAGGGCTGAGCCTGAGCCTGGCTCCAAAGGCCTGGCCCCATCCCACCATCAGGGGCCTCCCACCCAGGCTCCAGGGAGTCTCCCATCCGGGCCCCAGAGCCCTCTCTCTCCCCTGTGGACCCTGGCAGGGGAGGTGAGGAGAGCAGGGTTGGCAGGGTAGGGGTGAAACCCCTCGGAGATACTGACATAAGGAAGAATAGAGTGACCTCCGAGAGGTCAGCAGGGATGCCCAGGATGGAGGGCACTCTGCCCCCACCCGGTCTGTGTCACCCTGCCCCAGACCGTCACGGTTGTTCCATTTCCTGCCACACCAGACGTGACCACTCCAGGGGGAGAGGATGCTCTGAGCAGCCCCGAGAGTGTCCAAGTCGTGGGTGCACTGGCCCAGAGGCACAAATGGGGAACCGACCTCTGGGCCTCTTGAAGCACCCTGGGCCTCTGGAACCTCTGCCCGCACTGCAGCTGAAGGCCGCTCAGAGCCCAGACCCAGGGCTTTGCAAAGTGGAGCTGAGGACAAGATGCTAATTTTTCCCAGTGGTGGAAAATGTCACAGGTGGAACCCAGGAGCCTTCAGCAGCGTCTTCCTGACTATATAGAAGAAGCTGGACTCCAGGAGAGAAACACGGGAGCTCTTTTTCTTCCCGACTGGGGGGCATTGGACGCCCCATGCTTGGGGCCTTTCTGCCTCCCCAAGATTTGGTTTTGAAGGAGTCCAGAACATTCCACACCAAAAATATGCCACTTTGGTATATGGATTCTTTTGAGCTGAAGGTGTGGCCTGGGCACACCGGGGTGCAGGAGCACCTGGTTCCAGGGCCCCAAACAGACTGGGTAGGCCACTCACTGCTGACAAAATCCTAAGGGAGGGAGATAAATGGTGGTGACACAGGGAAGTTTATCTCAGTGAGGCCAATGCCTGGAAGGCAGTGCACCGACATCTCAAACGCTGTCCCCAAAGAGCTAAAAAGACGTCCAGGTTTATACAGGAAAAATGTGGGACAAAGGTCAATGGATTGGAACAGGTGGACAGTAAGGGTCAGGTTGTCATTGTCGTGGGCTCAGTCACCTGGGGAGTTACTGGCTCAGGGCGGACCTATTGCTTGAGGGGGTAGTTCTGGTTCCCATCAGGGGATGTTCTGCCTGCAGGGTCTTTCACCTGAGATAAGAGATACTTGGGAAAGGACTTAGAAAGTTCGAGGTCAAAATGGAGGTAACTGAAGTGCTCACTCTTTCAAAGACACTTGAGAAGCAGCAGGCGCAGCCAGGGCTCCCCACCCTCGCCCTTTTCTACCTAAAAGCTGGTCATAACATTTCCTAGGAGAAAGGTGCCCTCTCTGCACCAAGGAGAGAACATTCTTATCACCAGAGACTGGGGGTTGATGCCAAATCTGATGTGGACAAACGAACCTGCTAAAGCAAGCCTTGAGTTTCTCCCTCGAGATTCTCTCCTAATCACTGGCCAACCATCTACTGGCCCAGCCTAGCCCCCTCATCTTGTCACATCCCTACAATGTGTCGTTCTTTGTTTTGGAAAATATATAAGCTTTTGGGCCTAAGAGCTCTTAGATCCTTCGTTTTCTTCTGAAGACTCTTGTGTACACATAGAAACATTATAGAAACCTGTACACTTCTCTCCTGTGATACTGTCTCATGTCAGCTAAGCCTCAGGCTAGCCAAAAACTAAAAGATCTATTAGATGGGAGAAGATATTTGCAAATGACGTATCCAATAAAGGATTAGCATCCACAGTATATAAAGAACTTATGGGCAGCCCGGGTGGCTCAGCGGTTTAGCACCACCTGCAGCCCAGGGCCTGATCCTGGAGTCCCGGGATCGAGTCCCACATCGTGCTCCCTGCATGGAGCCTGCTTCTCCCTCTTCCTGTGTCTCTGCCTCTCTCTCTCTCTCTCTGTCTCTCATGAATAAATAAATAAATAAAAATCTTAAAAAAAAATAACTTATACAACTCAACCTCCCCAAACCAAATAATACAGTTAAAAAATGAGCAGGAGACAGGAACAGACATTTCTCCAAAGAAGACCTACAGATGGCCAACACACATGTGAAAAGATGCTCCATATCACTCATCGTCAGAGAAATACGAATCAAAACCATAATGAGATATCACCTCACACCTGTCAGAATGGCTAAAATCAAAACCACAAGAAACAACAGGTGTTGGCGACGATGCGGAGAAAAAGAAACCCTCGTGCGCTGTTGGTGGAAACGCAAACTGCTGCAGCCACTGTGAAATGAGTGCGGAGGTTCCTCAAAAAATTAAAAATAGAATTACCGTATGACCCAGCAATTCCACTACTGGGTATTTACCCAAAAAATACAAAAGTACTAATTCAAAGGGATACATGCCCCACTATGTTTACAGCCACGTTATTTACGATAGCCAAGATATGGAAGCAGCCCAAGTGTCCATTGATTGATGAGTGGATAACGAACATGTATGTGTATATATATATATATATATATATATATATATATATATATATATATATTTATTTATTTATAATGGAATATTAGCAATAAAAAAAAGAATGACCTCTTGCTATTTGCAGCAACATGGATGGAGCTAGAGAGTATTATGCTGAATGAAATAAGTGAGTCAGAGAAAGACAAATATCAAATGATTTCATTCACATGTGGAATTTAAGAAACAAAACAAATGAACAAAGGAAAAGAGAGAGAGAGAAAGAAACCCAGAAATAGATTCTTAACTACAGAGAACATGCTGCTGGTCACCAGAGGGAACGAGGTGGGGGGGGAACAGGTGATGGATGAAGAGTCATCATGATGAGCACTGCGTAATGTATAGAATTGTTGAATCACTAAAAAAAGAAAAACAAGAGCAAAAGCCTTCCTCCTTGCCCTTTGGCTCCTGATCATCTCTTGTCTCTCTTTTGCTTTCAAACTTCCCGTGAGAGTGGTGTACACCTGCTGTGTCCCCCAAGTCCCTCCGGCCTGTCCTCCCCAAGTCCCACATTGCAGGGACGTCAGCCTTTTTCCTCCTGGACCCCTGCAGGTCACCCGAGGGCAATCTCCCCAGCTCTGGGCCACTACTGAACTATTATTACTGGGCCCTGAGGCTCTTTCTGGGTCTTTCATTTCTTCTGGTCACTGTTACCACTCCTGGGACGATGACAGCCATCAGAGCCCTGGCACCAGCCCAGCTGGCTCTGTTGATCTCCAGGTGGACCTGTGGATGTCCCCCAGAGGAGTCACACCTCAGACGACATGACACATCAAAGCTGAACTCACCGTCCTTCCTGGAGCAGCCACTCCTGCCTCTCTGTGCCTTTGTCCCTGCTGTCCCCTCGGCCGGGCACTCCCTTGCGCCACACTGACCTGCTGTGGACGAAAGGCCTCTCATGCTTCAGGACTCAGCTCTAGAGCAGAGATGGTCAGTGCCGCCTGGAGCTGATGGGGTCCAGCATCGCTGACATCGATCATCTCTGGCGACACCTCCATCCAGGCCGGAGGAGCCTGGTGCCAAGCAGGGTGCTGCCGGGGGACCTGCAGGCCAGTGTCTTCATTTGTGGAACCTCCAACTCACCTGCTTCCCTGGGCTGACCTGAAGGCCATCATTTCAAGTGGAGGGGGGGGCCAGGGTTCTTTCTTAGACCTGAGCCAGGGGCTTGAAACCAAACCACTCACAGGTAGACGGGCACTTTGAGCTGACTTTTGGGGAGAAACCTCACTTCATTCATTCATTCATTCATTCATTCATTCATTCATCACCGCTGGGCTGGAATCAAACCCAGGCCCTCCCTCTAGAAGCCCTTGGGCAGCAGGGCCGAGAGAGGAAAAGGCAGACGGTATCTCCTGCATCACCAGGGCTGGGGCGGGGGTAGGGAGAAGAGAAGCGGGGCAGACAGCCAGGCTGCTGGGCCCCCATGGACGTGAAGGCTGACCCACCGCTGTCCCCACGTTTGGGAAGCAGAGCTGGAACGTAAACCGAGTTTCCCCTAAGACCTGCCAGGGCTGGGCGGGGGCTTCCCCAGAACAGTCTGTAGCTGTCATTCACCTCCCAGGGACAGGAGCACTCTTGGCAGAAGAAGCAGGAACCTGCAGGACCTTGTGGGTCAGGGCAGGACAGGATCTCCTTTCTCAGAGTGGGGTTCCTGGACCAGCAGCACTGGCAGCCCCTGGGAACCATGCAGATTCTCAGGCCCCGACCCCGATCTCGAGAATCAGAAACTCCAGGGATGGGGCTCAGCCACCCGTGTTTTAACAAACCCGCCCGAGGGGCCTGGTGCACTCGCCTAGTTCAAAGGCCACTGTCCTAGAGCCCAGAAGACCGTCCGAGGGGAGAGTATGGATGTCCAGCATGTGCTGGGCTTTCTGTCCCTGCACGCAGCAGGGCCAGCGTCACCCTCTGAGGCTCCAGAGGGTCACATGGTTAGCTCAGCGCAGAATCAGCCCTCGCATCAGGTTGCTGTGCCCCGGAAGCCTGGTCTTTAACCATCAGACCAAGTCTCGTAGCCAGAACGCACCCTGGCCAGGCTGCAAAAGGCCTTCTGGCATCTGCTTCCTCTGTTCTCTGTATCTCCTCTAAGTGCTCCGGCCAGGGAAGCAGCTCTATGGGCTGCTAGGTTGGTCAACCTGTGATTCACGGCGCTGACAAGCGAAGCAGAAAGAGGGAGGAGGGTGGACAGATTTGGGGCCACGTCCCACATCTGGTTCACTGACCTTGGGCGGGTCAGGGGACCTCTCTGGAGTTCCGTTTTCCTTATCTACAAACCAGGATGATACTCGCTGCCATAGATTGAGATCATGTAAGAAAGAACCACTTCCTCTTTCTTCTGGAGCTCAGTCGCAGTGACACAAAAGAGGAGCATCTGAAGGCCTAACTCCTCAGGGACAGAACCACCAGGGAAGAAGGTGGAGATAACACCTGCAGAAGCTGGGAGGCAGAGAATGAGACTAACACATCTATCACACCCACAAAAAGAAGACCACCAAGCTGATGTGGGCCAAGCCCAGGAGCTGCAGAATCCTGCGAGATTTGGCTCAGACAACAGGGGTGCTTGTAAAGGGATGGGGATCTCTGCTTCGAGCTGTGATGGAAAGGTTTGCAACAGACTGATGACCCCTCTGAGATCTGGGATCTGGGAAAGCCAGGTACGATGCACAGCCAACCCAAACCAAAACATGGAAGCAGAACCCAAAGAACCCCCTAGAAAGAAGAGGGTCGAGAGCAGAGCCCCACATTCTTCCTGTTTTGCCCAGAGATCTGCAGATTTCTGAAGCCTTACAGGACAGTGGGTGAAGAAGCCAGGCAGCAGCCTCTGAACAAGCAGAGCAGAGGTTGGGTAGGTGGGGGCAGAGAAGCTGGGCCCTTCGCACTGGCTGCCATATTGGCTAATGAAGGAGCTCAGCCCTTTGCCAGAGCAAGGACACTTGTCACTCCTATCCATCAGGAGGGGGCTAGGGATCCTGGGCCATTCTCATTCCCTTCCTCTCTGAATGAGGGTTTCCCATGGCAGTGATCTTGTTCACTTCATACCCTCGTGCACTAGGAGTTTTGAAGTTGGATGCTCGTCTCTTAGCCTTTGGCCTAATCACTTCCCATGACCGGTGGAGTAGAAAAATAAGAAATAAAAATAATGGGGATCCCTGGGTGGCTCAGTGGTTTGGTGCCTGCCTTTGGCCCAGGGCACGATCCTGGAGTCCCCGGATCGAGTCCCGCGTCGGGCTCCCGGCATGGAGCCTGCTTCTCCCTCTGCCTGTGTCTCTGCCTCTCTCTCTCTGTGTCTATCATAAAATAAATAAATAAATCTTAAAAAAAAAAAAAGAAATAAAAATAATGAATAACGAGTAATGACATGGAAGACAGAAATGACAGAATCAAGAAGGCCCATTTAACTGAGATTTTTGAGGTGACCCTGGCTGGCTCAGTCAGAAGAGTATGTGACTCTTGGTGTCGGGGTGTTGAGTTCAAGCCCTATGTTGGGTGTAGAGATTATTTAAATAAGTAAATGAGCTTTAAAAACATTGAGATTATTAAACACTATAAAAACAGAACACACCTTTCTTTAAGGCACCACTGGGACATTTTGAAAAATCTACTATACATACAGGAAGACTTGACAAATGCCGTCAAGGAGATGTAGGAGAGATGATACTCTCTGAGCATGATGTGGAAGGAGATAATAATATGATGTATTTGTTTCCTAGGGCCGCCATATAAGCACCACAGATTAGGGGAGTGGAAGGTGGTGCTTAAACAACAAAAATTTATTTTCTCACAATCCCAGAGGCCAGAAGTCCAAGATCAAGGTGTTGGCAAGGTTGGTTTCTTCCAAGGCCTCTCTCCTTGACTTGTAGATGGCCACTTTTTCCCTGTGTCCCCACATGGTCATCCCCTATGTCTGTCTTACTGTCTTTATATAAGGATGCCAGTCCTGTTGGGTTAGGACCCACCCACATGACCTCATTCTACCTTGCTGACCTCTATAAAGGCCCCTTTCCAAACACAGTCACATCCCGAGGTCCTGGGGGTTAGGACCTCACCACATGAATTTGGTGGGGGAACGAAATTCAGCCCATACTGTAAAATAAGCAACCCCACCTCCTGGCAAAGCTCCTATCATCCAGAAAATTCTAAAGTCTCTTAAACCGTACTGGGGGGTGGGGGGTGGGGTGAAAAGGAAGTCAAAATCTAAACTGCAGTCAATCAGAGAAAGACAATTATCAGATGATCTCACTCACATGTGGAATTTAAGAAATGAAACAGGAGGGGAAGGGAAAACTAAAACAAGATGAAATCAGAGAGGGAGACAAATCCTAAGAGACCCTTAATCACAGGAAACAAACTGAAACAGGGTGATGGGCATTAAGGAGGGCACGTGATGGAATGAGCGCTGGATATTATGTAAGATTGACGAATCACTGAGCTCTGCCTCTGAAAGTAATAATACACGATATGTTAATTCATTGAATTTAAATTTTTAAAAAATTTAAAAACCACAGAACCACAGAACATTTAGAAAAGACTGTAGTGAAAGCACATGTCAGAACCTTTGGGATAAGGAGTAAAACCGTGCTCTCTCTATTTTAAAGGACAGGACCTATTTACATTCACAAGCAAGAGAGAAAGAATGAAAATCACGGCACAGAGAGGTTGGGGAACATGCCCAAGAACATGGATTTTTTTTTTAAGGATTTTATTTATTTATTCATGAGAGACAGACACAGAGAGCAGAGACACAGGCAGAGGGAGAAGCAGGCTCCATGCAGGGAGCCCGACATGGGACTCGATCCCAGGTCCTCAGGATCAGGCCCTGGGCTGAAGACGGTGCTAAACCGCTGAGCCACCAGGGCTGCCCTGGACATGGATATTTAAACTGCAGCACTGTGATAGCCTCCCCTTTCCTGCAAAAAAAAAAAAAAAAAAAAAAAAAAAAGGATTTAAAAAGCATGCAGCAGCAAGGGACAACCTGAATAACCATAAAATAGTTAAGCCAGGAGACGCTATCCGGCAACAGATAGGAGCGAACAGGGGGCCACCTTGCCCAGTTCCAGAGAGCTTAAATCATGAACTAGCTTTTCTCCTAAGCATCTAGAAAGGTATCAGCTGTGTCCCATCACTAAGACAATCGAGAACAGAGGCCTCCAAATCATGTTCTGTAGATCTCTCAGCGAACCTGATTGAGAGAGACTTTGCTGGTTGTACTGCCATGAAAAACCTCCAAGGTACGTTAAGGGAAGAAGCAAGATGCAGAAGCAGGCATCCAAAACACTACCGTGTGCATGTGTGTGTTTTAAGGACAGATCTGCTTGTATAGGCCAAGGATAGTTCTAGAAGAGCACAGAGAACCTGCTAACAGCAGCTTCCTCCATGAGGGAAATTAGGCAGCTGGGGGTTAGGGTGAGAAGGAGGCTCCCTTCTCCCCCCTATACTTGTAATTTGTACTATATGCAAGTATTACCTGCCCTGAGACATTTTGGGTTTTTCTTTTGCTTTGTTTTTGTTTTTGTTTTAAAGATTGATTGATTTGAGAGAGACAGAGAGCATGAGTGGAGAGAGAGGCTGAGGGAGAGAATCCTCAAGCAGATTTTCCCTTAAGTGGTCCTCGATCCCATGACCCATGAGATCATGACCCAAGGCAAAACCAAGATTCAGATTGAGCCACCCAGGCGCCCCTGGTTTTGTTTTTTATAGTTTTTTTTTTAAGATTAAAAAACATTATTTTTAAGTGGTATCTACACCCAACGCAGGGCCTGAACTCACAAGATCAAGAGTTGCACGCTCTAATGACTGAGCCAGCCAGGTGCCACTTATTTTTACAGTGTTTTTTTTTTTTTCTTTAATTTACAGACTTTATGTAGTAGGGCAGTTTCAATTTCTGGAAGATTGAGCAGATAGATGTTCTTAATCAAGTTGAGGAAGTTCCCCTTGCTATGCTAGTTTGCTGAGTGATTGTGGGGTTTTGTCAAACGCTCTCTGCAACTAGTGATGTGGTTATGTGATTTGTCTCCTTCAGCCTTTGATGGGATCGATTACATGAATTGATTCTTGAATGTTGAACCAGCCTTGCATACCTAGAATAAATTCCACATGGTCCTGGTACATAATCCTTTTCGCACATTGTTGGGCTCAATTTGCCAATATTCTGTTGAGGATTTTTGTGTCTACGCTCATGAGAGATATAGATCTGTAGTTTCTGTTCCTTGTAAGGTGTCTGTCTGGGTTTGGTATTGGGGTAATTCTGGGGACATAGAAGGTTAAGAAGTGTTGCCTTTGCTTCTATCCTCTAGGAGGGATTATAGATCATCGGTGTCATTTCCTTCTCAAATGTTTGGTAGAATTCACCAGTGAAACCATTTGGACTTGGTGCTTTTCTGTTTCGGAAGGTTATGGAGGATAAATGTTCTATAATCTTATAATTAAATCTTCCTGGTTTTTGTTGTTGTTTTGGCAGGCCACAGTCCCAGGCTGTGACTTTCAGAGGAGTTTCTTAGCCATTTTTCCTCCTCCCTTATGTAAGACCAGAAAGCCAGAGCACATGGAGTTGACTAATTTCTCTTTCCCTGATGGGATAAAGTTTGGTACAGTCCTATGTTTAAGGGCCAGCTTTGCTACTAAGGGAGTTCCAAACACCCCCCTCCCTCCTCCCAAATATGCTGCTTGGCATATTGCTTATGTTGAATTAGAGGTATTTGAAAAGCAGATACCAACAGTGTACACTCTGACCTTCCCTTTTCCCTTCTAAAAGCAGGAGACAAAATGCCCATGTCAAAGGTGCCCTCTCTGTACCAGGAGGAAGAAACACTCTTATCACAAGACTGAAGGTTAAAGCCAAGAGAAATGTGCACAAACAGACCTTGTTAGAATAATTCTTACCTTCCTTTATCCTTCCTGCATATTTTCATTACTTTTCTGCAATTGCTACTCTGTCTTCAATCTCGTATCTGAGCACTTGGGCCTCATCATTCTTGGGGTCTTTGTCTTATGAGGGCACCCAAACACGTAACTAAAATCTGTACGCTTTTCTGCTGTTAATCTGTTTTTGGTTTTGATTTTTTTTTAAGATTTTATTTATTTATTTATTCATGAGAGACACAGAGAGAGAGAGAGGCAGAGACACAGACAGAGGGAGAAGCAGGCTCCCTGCAGGGAGCCTAACCAGGGACTCGATCCCAGGTCTCCAGAATCAGGCCCTGGGCTGAAGGCGGCGCTAAACCGCTGAGCCACCTGGGCTGCCCTGTTTTTGATTTTTTTAAGAAGATTAATGTAAGGGCACCCAGGGGGCTCAGTTGGTGAGCATCTGCCTTTGGCTCCAGTCATGATCCTGGGGTCCTGGGATTGAGTCCCACATTGGGGTCCCTGCTCAGTGTGGAGTCTGCTTCTCCCTCTCCCTCTTCTGTTCCCCCTACTTGTGCTCTCTGACAAATAAATAATAAAATCTTTAGAAAAAATAAAAATAAAAGATTTCTGTATTTATTTTAGAGGGGGGAGGGGCAGAGAGTGAGGGAGCGAGAGTCTCAAGCAGATTCTGTGCTCATGGAGCCCGATGTGGGAGTCAAGCTCATGACCCTGAGATCATGACCTGAGCCCAAATCAAGAATCGGACACATAACCCACAGTGCCACCCAGGCACCCCTGTTTTTGGTTTTTCTGGTAGGCTTCACGCCCAGCATGGACCCAACATGGGGCTTGAACTCACGACCCTGAGATCAAGGCCTGAGCCCAAATCAAGAATCGGACACATAACCCACAGTGCCACCCAGGCACCCCTGTTTTTGGTTTTTCTGGTAGGCTTCACGCCCAGCATGGACCCAACATGGGGCTTGAACTCACGACCCTGAGATCAAGACCTGAGCTGAGATCAAGAGTTGGACACTCAAGCAACTGAGCACCGCCCCCCTCCTCCCCCACCCTACCCCCCATTGCCCCAGCCTATCTTCCATCAGTCCCACCTGGAAACCCTAAGAGAGTGGAGTAAAATATATACTACCTTTGCATTACAGAGAACAGAAAGAACAGAATGCTTGTGATGTATTTAAAAATAGTTGGTTTTCTCCTTTCCCTGCCCAAAGGTTGACATGAAAGTGTGGGGGTTTCCTTACACTTCTATTTCTCAAGCTTGTCTTCTCTGAGCCTCTAGCCACTGTCAAGTATGATGGCTCAAGTGCTCCTGCCAAGACCAGCTCCAGCTGTGGGCTCTGGCTGCTAGGCAGCTGTGATTCTCTGTCGCTGCCTCTCTCTCCAGTCTTTGGGCCACTTGTTTGCCCTGTGACCCCAATTCTCTAATGGATCTGAGAAGAGATGTTGATTTTCAGTTTGCTCAGCTTTCTTTGCTGTTGTTGTGAGGACGAGGGTGATGGCCACCTCCAAGCTCTTTACATGCTGCTCTGGAAATTGAATATTTGCATTTTTTTTAAGAGGGGGGGAAAGAACCCTATCACTCTGATGTTAATTACTTGGCGACTCTCTTGACAGTGCCTTTGAATCTTGGTGCTGCTCAGGGCTCTGTCCAGATATCCATCAGTAGGCTCCAGCCCAGATCCGTCCTTGGGGCTCTAGCTCCAACCCCATCTGCCGCTGGCCTCCCACCCTGACGGCACAGGTGCCTCGATGCATCTCAAACACATGCTCAATTCAAATCCACCATGATTCTCCCCCAAACCAGTGACACCCAGGTTCCCTATCTCAAATGACAGGCATCCAGGGGCCCAGGCCAGGAACCGAGCTTCCTTCCAGATGCCTGCCTCTCCTTGCCCCACAGCTCCCGGGGCCTGTGGTGTCTGCAGCTGACTCCTTTGCCCACGGTCACCCCAGGCAGCTGCTGTAAAGTGGTCTCAGCATTCCTTCTCTGGGTTCTCTGAGTGGCCTCCTTGTTGGCCCCTGTCAGCACCCTCTGTGCCTTCCTGCTGCCAAGGACATCTTCCCCTAAGACATTCACTTGTGTCCCGCCCCACCATGCAAATGGCCAAGGGCCACCAGGTGTTTGCAGGATAAACTCTAAACCATTTCTCCTGGGTCGCAACATGACCCTGATGACCCAGGGTACCTGCTCTGTCCTCCGACTAGAATCCCCTCCCTGTTCCCAGCATCCTCCTCTTCTTATACCACCTGCTTCCTTTCCAGAAAATAGACCAGGTGATCTTGCTTACCCCTGTGTTAGACTTAAGCAGGCAGATAGAATATTCCAGGTGAAGGCAACACCTGCCCATCTGTCCACCTCGCACCCATCCTGTCAAGCTCAGCTCAGACTTAATCTCCTCCAGAAGGCTTTCCCTGGCTCCCAGACTTGAGTGAGCATCAGTGGTATGCTAGCAAACTAGCCACCAGCTCTCCAGGAAAGAAGCCCTGATCTATAGAGTCGCCAATGTTCATGGTGTAAATACTCCTCCCGGGACCAATTTCACACCACCAGGGTATGATATCTGTGAGCACGAGTCGGGAAGGGATGCCCACCATTGGCTCCCTCCAGCTGCTGGAAGCTGGCTCCAGCACACAACTGGGGGATGAGCCTCTCCGGGCTCACATCACACCTGAATTCTCCTCTATTGAAGTACTGATCACAAGGAAGTGCTAGAAAACAAACATCTGGTGGCCCAACAGAAGGACAGAGGAACTCTACTCCCCACCTGATGCCTGCCTGGCCATGTGACCTGAGCTAAGTGATCCAGCCTCACTAAGCTTCTGATTTGTCATCTAGAAAATGGTCAAAGTCATATGTTCTTCCTAAGCTTGCATAGAAATTAAATAGATGGAGGGGCGCCTGGGTGGCTCAATCCGGTAGGTATCTGACTCTTGGTTTCGGCTCAGGTTGTGATCTCGGGGTCATGGTATCAAGCCTCCTATTAGGCCCGAGCTCAGGGCGGAATTGCTTGAGATTCCCTCTTCCTCTCTCTTCCCCTCTGCCCCTCCCCCTGCATGTGCATGTGCTCTCTCTCTCAAATAATTATTTAAAAAAAGAAATTAAATAGATACAAAAACTGTAAAGTCCTGTTAAGAAGCTAGGGGTTCAGGGACGCCTCAGTGGCTCAGCGGTTGAGCGTCTGCCTTTGGCTCAGGGTGTGATCCCGGGGTCCTAGGATCGAGTCCCACATCAGGCTCCTTGCATGGAGCCTGCTTCTCCCTCTGCCTGTGTCTCTGCCTCTCTGTGTCTCTCATGAGTAAATACATAAATAAAATCTTAAAAAGAAGAAGAAGAAGAAGAAAGCAGCAGCAGCAGCAGCAGCTGGGGGTTAGTCAAGGAGAGGGGAGGGCCATTGTAAGGCTGAGGACCAGCAGGATTGAAGACAGGAGTAGGAGGGAAAGGCTATGTCCCCTCTGTTGGAGGAACCCGTGAATCCAGGGCAGGAAGGCAGACGGGAGGTCCAGAAAGGTGGGCTTTGGAGGGCGGCCTAAAAGGGCTGGACCTCATCCTCAGCTCTGGCATCTTTGGGAAGTTCAAAAAGAAACCTGGACCAAACATCCTAGAAGCAGGATACCAGTCGGGGGCCGCTCGGAGTGGGCACTGAGCTGGCCGGGAAAACCCTTCTGGAGTCTGGGGCTGGATGTAATGACAGAGGAGGAAGCTGGGGGCAGGGCTGTTTGTTTTTCTTCCCCAGAGATGGGTTGACAGCCTTGGGTATATCTCAGTTGTCAAGCTCAGGGGGCAAGAGGCTCGTTAAGCATTATGGAAAGTTCTCTGATGCAGCCAAGGATTGGGGAAGAGCCTCATCCTAGGGAAGAGGATTTGGTGAAAGAAACCCAGGCCCCTTGCATTTGCCAGGGAGGAAGACTTCACTTCAATTTCATCCAAGGCCCCTTCTTCTGGGCCCTCAATGGCTCTCTGCTAATCTGGTTTGGCAAGACTCAAAACCAAGCCCCTGTGTATGATCCGGGGCCTTGCTACTCCAAGAGCGAGTTTGGGGCCACCGGCAGCAGCAGCAGCTCCTGGGAGTCTGCACGGTAACGGGTCCCCCGGGAATAGTATGCAGCCCCATATGGCAATACTACCTGTTGTCCGTCTTGCATTTCCAGGACCTCAAACACTGTGGAGGCTCAAAAAGGACTGAGTGTAGGACTGATGGCTGGTAGAGGGCTGCTGTAGGGGATAGAAGGAGCAGCGATGCTTGAGAGAGTGAGGAGGCGAGATCACCCAGACTTGGTGGCCCTGGTCCTGCAGCTCCTCCACGAGCTGGACGAGGACTCAGCTTTGGAAGGAGGCCAGGGTAGGATGGAGGCCAGCCCACATGTGCGTGAGACGCCTGAGAGGGGTCTGGAAAGGGGCCAGGGACTCCAGGGTGGAAGGGCTGGGTGGAGAACGAAGAGTCCTCCGGAGGATGGCCAGTCAGAGGCCAGGAGGCTAAGAGCACAGAGGGTTTATGGTAAATGGCCAGATGCCACCAGGAAGTCAGAAAGGCAGCCTGTAAAGCCCCAGTGAATTTGCGGATGGAGCGATCACTGTCAGGAGACTTGGTCCCCAGAAGGGGTAGCCACAGCTATGTGGACTTCCTTCCCTGAAGCTCTTCTGTGTCATAAATGAAACTGAGAAATCCAATTCGTCTGGAGTATTCCAACTTGATTACAAACTTGATTAAGGAAATCTCTGTCAACAATTTAAACCGCAATTACAGATTTCCCAAGGCAAGGTCCGAGAACAGGACGGTCATAACATTTATACTTATAAACTCTTCTAAAATGTCAAGGCCATAGGCATCATTCCCACCCTTGCTTTTGTTTCTTCTGAGGGGTTTTGCTGTACTTGTTTGCCTTCTCCCTAGGGTTTCGGTGATGAAATTTGGATACCATCTCATGTTTGCAATAATCTCCCAGGACAAGCTGAGGTCACTGGATCTGGATGTTTGACTCTGGTCCTCAGGGGCTGGGACACAGGGCTCTGTGGGCTCTCCTGGGATGCGACTTGGCTAAATAGCCATCGTGGTCATCCTCTGCAAAGCCCCTCCCTCCTGGACGACTCACAGTGACCGCCACGCTGTGCACCTGAAGAAGCCTCATGTACCCGAGTGGTTCCATGTGGTCCCCAAGGCTGGCAAGTCCATCCTCCTTTCTGGTCTATTCTAGGCCTCCAGTCCAGAGCTCCACGTTTATTCTTTTCTGATTACACAGACAAAGCAAACACATCTCTCTAATTTGTTAACAAAAATGAAACAAAAAAACCAATATGCATAGACCAACACATCCCAACTTACTAAGCTCAAGGAAAACTCAAACAAATCATATGACAGTCATCTTTCTTCTATCACGACTCTCTTGGAATGCTTTACGTTAACCTTTTCCTTCTGGGTATCATTCCAGCCATGACTTTTCACAGAGTGAATTTATTCATGTTAACCCCATCATCATCTCAATGGATAATTTTTGATGCTCGTATTATCACAGCCTGGCTCATGTTGAGGGAGACTTCTGATCCCTCCATGGTCTCTCCTCGGCTCCCCTAATAATTCTGAGGATGGCTTTACTGCCTGGCCACTACAGGGTATCCTGGCTCATTCTCATTTTCTCCCTATGTTCCAAAGGATCCTGGTTTCCTTTCATGGAGAAGGCCTTGGGGGCCAAAGTCTGGGCACAGGGGGGTCCCTAAGATGAGGGGATGGTGGTCAGAGACTCCTGTGGCTTATAGGACACCCTGGTCAGAAACGAGGCCAGGAATACTTTTTTGTAAGATTTTTAATTTATTTATTCATGAGAGACACACAGAGAGACGCAGAGACACAAGCAGAGGGAGAAGCAGGCTCCCTCTGGGGAGCCCAATGCGGGACTCGATCCCAGGACCCTGGGATCATGCCCCGAGCCAAAGGCAGACGCTCAACCACTGAGCCACCCAGGCGTCCCAGAAATATTTCTATATTTTTAAGGTCCTCAGTTTACAACAAATTCTTGTGGTCTGTGGTGTGTTAACAATATTGTCCTTGTTAATCCTATATTGACAGGATTTGGCCACAGGCAGGTCAGTGTGACAACTGGCAAGAGCCCCCAGCTTCGGGGGCGGGGGGAAGGGGCAGGAAGCAGATGAGAGCGGGCATAAGGGACCAGGAAGGGAAGGGTCACAACGGAGGAGAGACGGGCCTTTGGAGAAACCTGGCCCAAGGTAGGAGAGAATCAGAGGTCACGAGGGAAAGGAGGGGGTTGTTTTGCTTTTTGATTTCTTATCCTTTTTATTAAGATGGGAGAGGCTCCAGCTTGCTTATGGGTGGAGCAGAAAGTGTCAGTAAAAGGCTGAATCAATTAGGATTTTTCTGTGCACAAGGAATAAAAAAGAATCTAGCTGATCTGGTTATACCAAACTGTAAAATGGGGGAGGCTGCAGGGCCACGCAGGTCAGGACAGGGGACACAGACGTTCCAGGGATGCCTCGCTCGCCTGCCTGTGTCTCATGGCTCAGCCTCCCGGGGAGATGGGCCCTATTCTAAGATGGGCCATCCCGTCGTGTGGTGGCCAGGCACCCTCGAGCTCTGGACTACGCACTGCCCACTCCTCGTCCAGAAGAAAAACACACCCAGAGCCATTGCAGGAGGAGGAGGACACATCTTTCTCCCAGCTGTCTACAAAACAGCCCAGGGCAGCCAGACTGCATGTCCCTGGCAGCACTTTCCACATGGGTAAACTGAGGCCAGAGCAGGGCTGACACGTAGACTCTTCCATCCCCACCCGCTTTCTCCATGCCCTCCTCCTAGTTTCCACAAACAGCCAGGCCAGAGCAGACGTGAGGGGTTTGACCCCAGGGTCTGCCAAGGGCTAGCGGTCACGCAAACTCCAGTTCCAATCGCTGTCTGCCTGGACGTGCTCTGTGAGCTGGGCAAGTGCCAACTCAGCCTCGATTTCCTCATCTGTAAAATGGGGATGGTGACAGCACGATCTCAGAGAATTGTGAGTCTAAATAAGCTGCTAGGAGGGACACCTTGAAGGGATGGCTGTCCTTCCCCGTGGCCTCTAGGAAGAGCTTATGGGGCCGGGCACAGCCCAGGACAGGGCTCCCCTAAAAAAGTCATTTCCTCTCAATTCTCTTCCCAATCTTCTGCTTAGGTCCAGGGGCAAGTCTATTCTATGTGCTGGCCTGTCTTTGACACCTGGCTACACCTTGTGAATCTCACATTTTAGTAAGGAGAAGGTAGGAGGGCCAAGGGGTCCCCAGAGCTGTAGAACATTGTTTTTTTTAGATTTTATTTATTTATGAGAGAGAGGGAGAGTACGAGCAGGGGGGGTGCGCAGGGGGAGAGGGAGAAGCAGACTCCCCGCTGAGCAGGGAGCCCGATGCAGGGCTCCATCCCAGGACCCTAGGATCATGACCTGAGCCGAAGGCAGATACTTAACCGACTGAGCCTCCCAGGTGACCCCATAGAACATTGTCTAATGTCATTTTTACTGTTGTCTTCTATTCTAGGCTAGTAATAGTGGTGTCCTATCTAGGGCGGTGAATATAAAGTTTCCAAGCTCTTTATTTTACAGATGAAGAAATTGAGGCTCAGAGTTGACGAGAGAGGTCAGACTCCAGGGTCACAGAGTGAGAGTGGAGGGGATAGGAACCAGGTCCCTTGCTCAGGCAAGTGGCAGTTAGCAAAGACTGTTAATAAGAATACTCGGTATATGGGCCTCCTGGGTGGCTCAGGGTGTGGATCCCGGGGTCCTGGGATCGAGTCCTACATCAGGCTCCCTGCATGGAGCCTGCTTCTCCCTCTGCCTGTGTCTCTGCCTCTCTCTGTGTGTCTCTCATGAATAAACAAATAAAAATCTTTAAATACATATATAGAGAGAAATGAAATAGCCAATGCAAAGAAAAAGGATTGTGAATATTACCAGTGGTGAAATTATACGGCTTCATTTATTCTACACATGCGCTGAGTGTCCAGTTACTATGTTCCAGACACTTCCAGGAGGGAGACATGGCAGTGAGCAAGTCAGCAAGAACCCTGCTCCGTGGAACTCACATTCTCATGCAGAGGACTGGCATCAAAATAACTGTATAAGTGAAACAGAAAGCACATCACACGGTGGTAAGTGTAGGTGGGGAAATTGAGGAGAATACAGTGGGGAGAACAGGAAGCACACGTCTGATCTGAGGCCTCAGGGTCAGGGAATCCTGACTCAGAAGTTGACACCGAAGCTTGAACCGATGTAGGCAAAGCTGTTCCAGGCCAAGGGCCTGTTCCTGTGAGAGCAAAGGCCCTGGGGGCGGTGAGTGCCAGCAAGGAGCCAGCCTGCTGGGCAAGGTCCCCATTGAAGAAAGGAAGGAGCCAGGATGAGGCAGGGGCAGGGGCTTCTCTTTGGAGCTCAGTGAGGAGCCACTGGACCGGTTTGGGCAGAGGAGGGATGTGGCCTGACCTCTGTCTCCTATCATCCCTCTGGCTGCTGTTTGGACAAGGGGGTGGGAGAGGCAGGAGTTCAGGCCAGACGAGGTCCCTGAGGAGAGGCAGTGGCCTGGCCAGGGGATGGGGTGAGAAGTGTCAGATTTTGGACCTACTTTCAAGATGGTTCTTTTTTTTTTTTTTTTTTTAATTTTTATTTATTTATGATAGTCACACAGAGAGAGAGAGAGGCAGAGACACAGGCAGAGGGAGAAGCAGGTTCCGTGCACCGGGAGCCTGACGTGGGACTCGATCCCGGGTCTCCAGGATCGCGCCCTGGGCCAAAGGCAGGCGCTAAACCACTGCGCCACCCAGGGATCCCCTCAAGATGGTTCTGATAGGATTCGCTGTAGCAGGGGGTGTGGGGAAGATGTGTGGTGGGCAGAGAGGAGTCAAGGTTTGGGACCCAAGGGACAGGAAATGGAGCTGTCCCTGAGATGGGGAAATGCAGGAGAGCATGGGGAGAGGTCAGGCTGCCAGCTGGAGCCACTTAAGGGAGCATAGTTAGATACGTGCCTTCAGGCCACATCTGGGCATCATTGGCAGATAGAGGTGTCCAAAGTTGTGGGTCCGGATGACAGCACCAAGGTAAAGAGTGGGGGAAGGAGCAGAAGACCAAGAGCTGCACACAGCCCATGGAAACTTCTAGAGGCTGGGGAGAGAAAGGGGTTGGTGTAGGAGGATGGGGGTGACCAAGGAGGAGGAGAAGTGGTCAGGTGTGTCTAGGAAGCCAAAAGAGGAAGGTATTGAGGAGAACAGGGAGGGGGCAACAGTGACAGGTACTGCTGAGGGGACCAGTGAGCGGAGGACCTAGTAACCTGGGCAAAGCTGGGGGCCAGACATGACAGATTCAGTAGGCTCGGACGGGGTGTGGGTTTAGGGACCAAGGATGAGAGAAGCCAGGAGGGACCACCCCTGGAGGACTTTTGCTATAAAGGCAGGGACAAAGGTGAGGCAGTAGGGAGGGGGAGCAGGTTACAGGATCCGAGTGGGGTTTTGGTTTTCTTGGTTTTAAGAGAGAAGTACCAGTGTGTGGGTTGATGAGGTTGTGCACTCAGGGCAGAAGACAGGGCTACTGGGTCAGTGTGGGCTTGAAGGTGGCAGCCTGTGGACCAGGGTTGGGGGTGTTGGAGTGGTGGGGGGGAGGCCACGCAGAAGGGCCAGGTGGTGGGGGGGCTGTAGCTGGGTGGTGGGAGCTCATGGGAACTCTCTTCTGATGCCTTCATTCAAAGGCACCTACTAGGTTCCAGGGCCGGGATGGAGAGCTTCCCTGTTCTCAAGGCAGCCTGGGCGCCGGTGCAGGCCGAGGGGGAGGATGAGCCCGGAGAAGCAAGGACAACGCGGCCGGCGGCCAGGGCACTGGGAGGAGAGCGTTGCAGGGCCAGGGCCCGCAGCAGCAGGGACCCTGGGAAGTCGTGAAGGTTCAAGAAAATAAGTGAAATTCGGTAAATTTCACGAGACAGGCAGGCCGAGCATTTATTTATTTTTGTTTTATTTATTCACTCATGATAGACCTAGAGAGAGAGGCAGAGGGAGAAGCAGGCTCCATGCAGGGCGCCCGACGCGGACTCGATCCCGGGACCCCAGGATCGCGCCCTGGGCCAGAGGCAGGCGCTAAACCACTGAGCCGCCCAGGGATCCCCCCAGACCGAGCGTTTAGCACCAGTCCCAGTCGCGGCGGAGTGGGGAGCGCTTTCTGATGAATTCGAGACCCACGCTGCCCCTTTTCCCTTGCATGACCTTCCAGTGACTTAACCATCCGAGCCTCAGTTTTCTCATCTGTAAAATGGGGAAATGGGCCGATCAGCTCCCACGGGCGGCGACGCGGGGCCCGGGGAGCGCTCCGCACCTGCGGGCCGCGGTCCAGCCCCGGCGGGGGCGCAGCGGGGACGCGCGGGCCGGGGCGCGGGGACCCGCGGGGGCGGCGGGCGGGGCGGCGCTGACCACGCCCGGGCCGGAGGGGCGGTGCTGCCGCCGCCGGACTCGGGGCACTGCCTCCCGCCGCCGCCCGCCGGCCCCGGAGCAGCTCGCCCGCCGCCGCGGAGCCGGAGGTACCGGGGAGCGCGCGCAGGGCGAGGCGGGCGGGGGCTCGGGGCGCCGCGGGGGCGCGGGGCGCGGGGGCGCGCGGACCACCTGTTCCGGAGGGACCTCCGCGTGCGCACCGGCTGCTCCCCGGCCACTGCGCCCCGAAGTTGAGCGCGGCGGCGGCGGGACCGGGAGCCCAGCCCGGCCGGGCCCGGGCCCGGGCCCGGCGCCGGCGGAGGGGGCGGAGGGGGCGGGGGGGCGGGAGGGGCGGGAGGCGCGGGGCCGAGACACCCGCACGGCGACCTGGGGCGCGGCGCGCCGCTCGCTCCGGGGCGCGGAGTCTCTCGAGAGGCCTCCCCGCCCCGCTGAGCTCGCCGCGGGCCGGAGGGGGTGCGGCTGGGAGGCGCGGGGAGCGGCCCGCGGAGGGGGCCTGCGGGGCGGGAGGCGGCGGCCGGGGCGGGGCGGGGGGATGCCCAGGCCGGGTCGGGCCCTGCAGGTGGAGGCAAGGGCCTGGGTCCGAGCGCCCCTTCTCAGCGGTGCCAGCCGCCGACGGCCGGTCCCCCCGCGCCTCGCTCCCTCCCTGTCCTCCAGCTCGGAACCCTGAGCGGGAGCTGGATGTGCCGGGAGAGGCTGCGGCCCGAGGTGGGCTCCGAGTCCACTGCCCTTCACTGCGGGGGGAGGGGCTTGCCTCGGTTTCCCCATCTGACGCCGTGGGATAGAAGTTCCCATCTCCTGGGCAGGTCAGCTGAGCCTTTGGCTCTGGGAGGGGTAAAAGCCGTCTGGCTGCACCCCCCGTCCCCCAGGAGGACACCGGCTCTGTCTCCCCGGATGCTGAGTGATGGCCTGCTCCTCGCAGGCCCCTTGGGGGTCAAGCAGAAGCAGGGCGCGGGTTGGCCAGACTACTCGGTCCATACCTAGGTGTGCGCGAGTTCCCACACAGAGGTCCCCCGGGGGACTCCCCCAGACTGGCCTGAATACAAAAGAAAAGAAAAGGGAAGGCAAGATGGAATCCCCTGCTCATCCTCCTCCCAAACTTGCTCCTAGAGCCTTGGGCGCGTGTCCCTGCTTGTCTGCTAGGACAGCTCAATATTAGAGGACAAACTGCAAAATAGAAATTCTTAAAAATGTGTCCTTTCCTTATACCGATGGAAGCTTAGGTGAAAGGTCCGACGTGGGACCAGGCTGTGTAAGAGTAGGTGGCTGCCAGGGACATTCGCGACAGGACTGGAAGGAGGGGCAGATGAGAAAGGGAAGCTTGAAATGTGGAAACAGCTCTTTTGTACCCCCTCCTCCCTCCCCACCAGCTGCTGCCCCTCCTAGTTCTCCCTGCGGGCAGGTGGGGTGTAGGGCCCGCCAGCAACCTCTTCACCCAAGCTCAGCACCTGCTGTGCTCTCTGGAATGCACTTCCTCCCCTACCGGTACCTCCTAGGTGAGCTCACGACTCCTGCTAAATGCCCTGTATTTTCATTGTTCCACTTCTCTCCGGATTGGAAACTTCTGGAGGAAAGGCACCTTACCTGAAACCCAGTGCCCAGCCCAGCACGTGCTCGATGCTCCCTAATGTTGCTGGAATTAATTAACTGTAGGAAGTGGGAGTCATGGGGGGGGGGGCGGGGGGAATGACTCGGTATTTGCATCCACTTGGAAAATCCTATTGTTAAAATCCGCTGTGTTTGCCAGACTTTTCTAAAAACACTTTAACACATTTGAATGTGTCCTGTCTATGTATGTTTTTCAAATACCTCGCCTCTCTCACACGTTTTCTATATTTTTCAATGTGTCCGTGTGTTACATTGTGTTAGTTAATGGACACATTTGAAATTTAGGCTCTTTGGGATAAGGTTATGTTGAACTTTTGCACATATACATCGTGTACATTGCTGGATTTTCCCTGGAAAGAGTGTCACCTGGTAGTCACTGCCCGTGACCCTCTGGAAGGGCTGTACCTAGAGCCAGCTGGCTCTCCAGAGGGCCTGTACCATTCATATTTTGACACTGTGAGTGTGCGTTTCTTGTTATTTCCTAGAAATGTAATTACTGAGTCACAGTGTGAGCATCTAGGATGTTTGTGTGGTGTGCCCCCCCCCCCCATTTTATTGAGCTGTTATTGAGCGCAGCATTGTGTGTGTCAATTAAAGGTATACGGTGTGGTTTGATATATAAGCATCTTGCAAAAGACCACAACCTGCGTGTTTCTGATTCATTTGTCTGAGCTCATCAGCAAGGTATTTGTCCCCTGTCTGGTCTCTTGGTGGCAAAGACCTCCCCTCCCCCCGGATTATCATGTGGGCTTTATTTTTGCTGCTGCTGGTGTGTGTTTTTGAGGAGCACATTTTTAATTTTTATTTTACTTTAGCTATGTGCCGGTGCTTTTAGATAAAGGAGACTCGGCTGCATTTATGAGCCGACGGGAAGGAGCCAGAAGACGGAGTGGCTGAGTCCCAGAGGAGAGGCGGGTCCCTAGAGTGAGGTCCCAGGGGACACAGGAGGTGGGGGGTCCAGCTCTGGCGAGGGAACTTCTGAGCTGGTGAGGACAGGAGGCAGAAGGGAAGGGCCGGGCCAACACGTTATGAAACTGGCTTTGAACTCCATGTAGAGGGAGGTGGAAAAGCTCAATGGAGAGAGAAGGGTCCGTCCTGAGGACACCGGCTCCCAGTGCTGTTTGCCGGCCTCATCCCCTGGAGTCCTCCCTGCTTCCCTGGGAGGTAGCAGGTGTTGTCATCCCCCAGTGACAGGCTCCCAAGGGAGGGAAAGTGCCTTGTCCGGGTTCAGTCAGCTGGTGAGTGGCAGGGATGTGCTCAGAGTAGGCTCTCCTGGCATTAAGTGCCTGCCCTCGAGAACCGCCCTCCTCTTGGTGCCTCCACCCCTAGTAGATGTCAGGAAGCTGCACCCTTGAGACTCTGAGTGAGTGTCCCTTCCTCCCCTGTCTGTCTCTGTCTTCCCTCTGGACAGACCCCAGTGGATCCAGGAGCTTCCAGTAGAAGCTGCGTTGGCCACGGAACTAAAAGAGCCCCCTTCCCTTCTGGTTGGTGCCTGCACACTCTGCCCGGGGCACACACCCTGGCCCAGTGGGGACACACCGCCCATTCTGGAAGTCACCCCTGTACAAAGTCTGATTTGGCAAATGGGGAACTAGGTGAACAGGTACATGAGACTGAAGCAGGGGGAGTGGTCTTCACATTCCCTCAACAGACTTGATTTGAAAGAGCGGAATCCCTGGTCTCAGATGTAGACACAGAGTCCAGAAAGGTCCCTGTCCCCCAAACTCTATGATCTTCATTTGCACCTACCCACTGAGTCTCAAAGGCAACCTCCTGAGTTTTTTTTGGCGGGGGGCTTCCATGGATTGAGCCCTTACTAGGTGCCAGACACTTCGTTATTTAACCCCCTTGCCAGCCTGTGCTGTTCTTCCCATTTCACAGACAAGGACACTGAGGCTCGGAGTTAAGCGCCTTTTCTTTACGGCGGTGAATTTGAGCCTCCAGCGCCAGAGCAATCCCTGGTGAACTTGGCTGTTTGGGCCACAGGCAGACTCCTTCCACCTGGCAAGGGGTGTTTGAATCCCAGCTGTGCCTTGGTTCCCTCCACTCTTATGCTGTAGTTGATAACTAGAGCACCTGCCTTGCAGAGCTCTGCGGGGATTAAATGAGTTACTCCAGGAAAACCACTTTGACCACTGGCTCTGCACATCAAGGAAATGTGTACTATTGTTATTACAAACCATGTAGCTCCACGCCTGACGGGAGCCTTCCATAAATTAGTTCCAGCAACTCACCCACCCTCCCCGTGCCGAGGCTATGGGAAGGTGGGTGAGCCCTAGCACTGGGAAGAACGTGGACTTTTAATTTTTTTAAGAAGATTATTAATAAAAAAAAGATTATTAATTTATTCATTAGAGAGAAAGCGCGAGAGAGAGCATGCACATGAGTGGGGGAGGAGCAGAGGGAGGGAGAGCAAGATGCAGGCTCCCCGCTGAGCAGGGAACCCAATAGGGGGGCTGGATCCCAGGACCCTGAGATCATGACCTGAGCCACCCAAGGTGCCCCGAGAACATGGGCTTTTAAAAACCTTTCTGAAAAAGAAAAAGCAAAAAAATAAAAATTTAAAAAAATAAAAACCTTTCTGGAGACAAGTTAGTGATCAGTATCTACGACTTTAAATTACATTTCCTTTGACCCAAGAGGCTCATTTCTAGGAACCAGTCCTACAGAAGTAATTAAGGATGTGCTCAGAGACGCGAGTGCTAAGCTATTCACCATGGTGTTGTCTATAAAAGCAGAAAGATGGAAACCGCATTTCTAGCAGGTAGGACAGGAACTAGGCAATGTGAAGGAAGGACCCGCCATATGACATACACATGCAGAGAGGATGGAAACTTAGGGTATCGAGCCCTATTTATGGATGCGGTGTGAGGACATGCTATAGCCTGCGAGCAGCTTTACTTCGGTACAGCTTACACCGTGTCACACGCATACAGTTGGGTGAATTGTAGTTAACGTGCACGGTTGTGCAACTATCTCATTTTAAAATATAGGGCCCAGCATGTTTCTTTTCTTTTCTTTCTTTTTTTTTGTTTTTTTTGTTTTTTTTGTTTTTTAGATTTTATTTATTAATGAGAGACACAGAGAGAGAGGCAGAGACATAGACAGAGGGAGGAGCAGGCTCCATGCAGGGAGCCCGATGTGGGACTCGATCCCAGGAACCTGGAATCACGCCCTGGGCCGAAGGTAGGCACTCAACCCTTGAGCCCCCCAGGCGTCCCTCCAGCATGTTTCTAAGTGAAAAATAAAACAAGGTGCAGAACAGTACGTGTAATAAGATCTCCTTCTGTGTGCACGCGGCTCTGTGTAAATACTGCTTGTGTCGGCGACAGCCCCGTGGGGCAGGTCCTCTGGCACCTGGGCACATCAGGAAGGGACCAAGCAAAATACACTAGAATGCTGACGTGGGCACCATGTCACATGCTTTTGCCTCGGGTCTTTGGTGACTCCACTTCGTCTTCTGAGAGAGGAAGGCAGGTGTCACTGCAGGGTGGCAACTGGACACACACACACAACCCCTCTGTTGTGGGAATACAGAGATGACATGCACAGATGTGAAGACATAGCTATAATCACCTGTCACCCGCGCAGCCAGCAGTGGCATTTTGGTGGACTCGTAGCAAATGGCAGCTCTTCTTACCTATTATGGTTAGGAGGCTGCGGGGCGGGTGGGGGGGGGAGCACAGCTTGGGAAGTGGGAAGCACGTACCCTGGAAACTTGGAATGCCCAGAGCCTGGTGGGTTTGAGCCATGGAGTTGGTTTTCTTTCTTCATTTCTTTCTTTCTTTTTTTTTTTCGTTTATTTATTCATTTTTTTTTTATTTTTTTTATTTTTTTCGTTTATTTATTCATGAAAGACAGAGAGAGAGAGAGAGAGGCAGAGACACAGGTAGAGGGAGAAGCAGGCTCCCTGCGGGGAGCCTGATGTGGGACTCGATCCCAGGACCCTGGGATCATACCCTGAGCCGAAGGCAGATGCTCAACCACTGAGCCCCCCAGGTGCCCGGAGTTGGTTTTCCTTACAAGTTCTGACCGTCATCGTCAGGGGCACCTGGAATGTCAGGATGGTTTTGCTTGATGCCTCATTTGTCACACATGTATGGTGCCCTCCCTAAGTTACTGTCATTTACAGCCTCAGGATCATGGCGGCATGTGGCTCGGTGTCCACTCTTCTCTGCTCCCAGGATCCTCCACGGCCAAATTCAGCCTGTCCATTCCCAGCGGGACCCACGTTGGGCCCAGAGGGTCTGCCCGTAGTCAAGGCTGTGAACGAGGCCCAGGGTTTGGGGTGAGTGCTGCTCACGTGCCCACTCATTTAGAAGGTAGCCACGAGTGCTAGCGTGTGCAGCGGGGGAGGGGGGGGCAGCCCCCAGCCCACCGTGGGAGCTGAGCTGAAATCCAGGCAGCTTCCTGGAGGTGGCCTGCTGTGCTCACCTAGGTCAGGAGAGGCTCAGGGAGGAAGGACTGTGTGGGGACTCGGAGCAGACATATCTGGGTGCCGGTCCTGCCTCCCACACATACTAGCCCTGCGGGAGTGGAAAGTCACCTTTCCTCCCTGTACCTTCATTTTCTCACCTGCGAAATGGGGCCACAGGGGTAGCTGTGAAGATGTGATAAAGAGTGAACAATGCTTGGCAGGATGCCTGATGTGTGGTACATTCTTGGGAAAGGGCAGCTCTTCCCACATATTATGGTTAAGAGGTTGCTGGGCAGGGGAGGGTGGAGGGATGTTTTAGGGAAAGGAAAGAGCATATTGCAGAAATCTGGAATTCCCAGAGGCCAAGTGGCTTGAGTAATGTGGCCAAGGACAGCTTGGCTGGTCTGGAAGCTGTGGGCCTGGAGAGACGCAGGGGCTGCAGGGGCTGAGGCCTGGGAGGCGCAGAGCGTGGAGACCCGCTTGGGGCCGAGGCAGGAAGCTGGGAAGAGGCTGGGGCGGTGGGTCCCGAGGCAGAGGACACAGAGTCCTGAGCTGGGCTGTGGTCGTGGGGCTGATGTGGGAAGGAGAGATGTGTCAGAAAGAGATTCCAAGAGGGACTCTCCCCTGTTCCCCAGCCCTGCACCCCCCTCTCCTCTGGACCTTCCTGAGAGCCTCGTAACTGCTTTTTTGCTACCACACATCCCCCATGGTTTGGTCTCAGAAAGCAGCCAGATCCCAGGGCACCTGGGCAGCTCAGCGGTGGAGCGTCTGCCTTCAGCTCAGGGCATGATCCCAGGGTCCTGGGATTGAGTCCCACATCGGGTTCCCTGCAGGGAGGGAGCCTGCTTCTCCCTCTGCCTGGTTCTCTGCCTCTCTCTCTGTGTCTCTCATGAACGAATAAAATCTTTAAAACCAAACCCCCAAAAAGGCAACCAGATCCTAAAGATTTCTTTAAGACATCAAGCACACTGTAGCCCTTTCCTCCTCAAAAGCTCCCAACAGCAGCCCCCCCAATCAGAGAGACAAGTCCTTCCAGGCCCCCAAGGCCCCTATGACTGGGTCTCCTCATTATCTCTCTGACTTCCTCTCCTCTTACCTTCTTCCTCCCATTTGACTTACTCGGCTAGGCCATCAACACCTCAGGCACATGCACCCCAGGACCTTTGCCCTCACGGATTTCCTTCCCTGGACACACTTCCCCAGATAGCCCTAAGCCTGGTCCCCTCACTTCCTTCAGCTCTTGGCACAAATGTCAGCTTTCCAGAGAGGCCATCCCTTACCGGTCTGTGTGAAATAGCTCCCCCCACCCCCCCACCCCTGTCCTCCCAGCCCGGATTCCCTGCTGCATTTTTCAACATAGCACATGTTCTCCACCTGATGTATTTCTTTGCTTGTTAACTTTCTCCCACTGGCATTTCAGCTCTGTGAAGCCAAAAAACTATCTGGTTTGTTCACTGCTTATCTGTATTTCCAGACCTTGGGGTGGGGCGTGGCCCATTATAGGTGTCTGAGCATTTGTCGAATGAAGAATCAGGGTAGGACTGTGTGAGGCCAAGGGCTTGATGGGTTTCTTTCGAAGAAGGCTTCTGTATCAGGTTGAGCAGAAACTCTCTTATCTGGGAACTGTCATCCTTTTGGCCTTCTTATCTGCCTTTGCTCTTGGCCTGGCACCAGGGGGCAAGTGGCCCTGAAATACCCCGTCTCGAGAGGTCAGTGAGGGCCACCTCTGATTGAACCAACAGAACTGGTGCCAGAGAAACCAATTTGGAAGGTCTTTCTAGAAGGGTCCTGAGAGATTGCTTTTCCAAGGTCTTTATTTTACAGACGAAGAAATTGAGGCTCAGAACTGACGAGAGAGGTCATACTCCAGGGTCACAGAGCGAGAGTGTAGGGGATAGGAACCAGGTCCCTTGCTCAGGCAATCCGAGTCAGCAAAGACCCTTAATAAGGCAACTGGACACACACACACAACCCCTCTGTGGTGAATAAAAAAAAAAAAAAAAAACAAACCCAGTGTATGGGGCTCCTGGTGGCTCAGGGTGTGATCCCGGGGTCCTGAGATCGAGTCCGCATCAGGCTCCCTGCAGAGAGCCTACTTCTCCCTCTGCCTGTGTCTCTGCCTCTCTCATGAATAAATAAAATCCTTAAAAAAAAAAAAATTTACCCAGTATGGTCAGTGCTGTGTGTGCATATTGTACGGGGCAGGGTTGGCTCTCTCTTTGGCTGCTGATTGTTTTTAATTTTCAATACAGTAAAAAAAAAAAAAAAAAAAGGAAACAATGAAGCAACAGGGCAACTTTCTTCCAAATAGAGTGAACTCAGGACTCTTAATTCAGGTTGGAAGTTATAAATGCCTTTTCCAAGGGCACTTCATTTGCCAGGCGTGATTTTATCTGACGAAGAGTTTGCCCTGCTATTCGTGCCTCTGTGATCCCTGGGCCTAGCAAATGCCCCGTACGGAAAGCTCGTCCATCCCCAGCCACCCGGCTCTGCAGAGGTCCTGGTGAGTGTCTGTAAGCACGTGCCAAGACAGCAAATGTAGAGGAGCCCACATTCATGGTCGCTTATGCTGACTGACCATGAGCATGAAGCATAAAGCTCGGGGGAGATGACTTCACTCTGCTCCTGAGAGGCCAACCCCAGGCAGCCTGATTGTCATTCCAGCCTCCAGCACAGAGCTAGGGTGACCCTGGCAGGGAGGGATGACCTCAGGGAAAGAGGAGAGGTCTGCGACTTGGGGGCAGATACACCCGGGCGTAGATCCTGTCTCCCACTCTTACTAGCCCTGCACCTTTGGGAAGGTCACCTTTCTGTCCTCTCTTGGGACGTAAAGACTCAAGTATTTTTTTTTTTTTTAAGATTTTATTTATTTATTCATGAGAGACACACAGAGAGAGGCAGAGACACAGGTAGAGGAAGAAGCAGGCTCTATGCAGGGAGCCCAATGTGGGACTGGATCCCAGGACCCCAGGATCATGAACTGAGTCAAAGGCAGATGCTCAACCGCTGAGCCACCTATACTTAGGTATTTTAATATGAAAAGTCAAAGGTATGTGACCTCATTTTGTACCCTCCAATGGTGATGCAGGACACATCAATAACACTTTCTAGCAGCTGTGATCTGCGTCCGCCCACGGTTTACAGTTTGCAGTGGCATTCACTTGGCTTAGTCACCCCATCTGATCCTGGCTTTGTGGGCAGTTTAGGGATCATTTACTCATTTCGTTCAGAACATATATATTGGGCCCCTGGTATGTGCTGGGGCCTGGGCTGGCCTGTGAGGGACGCAACCATGAGTGAAAGCAGCCTTGGTCCCTGCCCTCTGGGAGCCCACGTTGTTTACATGGGATCAGGGCCTTTGTGGATTTAATCAGTCCCTTCAAAAAAGACCTTGGATTGTTCTCAGTTGTTTGCAATTGGAAACAAACCTGTGACCTGTACAAATGGCACTTATCTGCAGATAAATTCCCAGAGCGGCATTACATGGTGAACGGGTAAGCGTTTGTGTAATTTTGATAGATGTTGTTCCCCTGGCCGCCGCCCCTGGAGCGGTACCCTTTGGCATGCCTACCAGCCGCGTGCGAGGGCTCGTTTCTTCACAGCCTTGCCAGAAGCATGTGTTGTCGAAGTTCTGGGGTTTTGCCAATCTGACAGGTGAGAGATGCTATCAGAGTGTTTTGATTTGCATTTCTCTCACTTACAAAAAGATCCTCACTCTTGCCTACATATTAAGGGTCCTGTTTTGCATGCGTACAACTGGCTTCGGCCCCCTTTCTTTTGTGCTGTTTGTTGTTTTCTCCTTGATTTCGGGGAAGAGGTTCAGAAAATTGCACCTTTGGGGTCTGAGGGGCACAAACCTTATCCCAAGTTGTCACTTCTTTTTTGACTTTCCTGATGGTATTTTTGAGGGAGGACCTGGAGCAGCTGACTTTTTCAAGGAATCAAGTTTATTCATCTTTTCTTTTTATGGCTTCTGGATGGATTTTGTTCGTAATTAAGAGAACTTTCCCAACTCTGAGGTTACAAAGGAATTTGCCCATGTTTTGTTCTAAATGTTTATGGGATTTATTATTTTACATTTGGAGTTTATCCTGGGGCATGTTCTGAGATCTGAACCCAGCTTCTACCCCAGTTGTCCAGCACCTTAGAGGACCCATTGTACTTTACTCACTGGAGATTCCGCCTTTATTGGATATGCAAACACTTTATGATGCTGCCATAGCTTTTGTTTCATTGTCCCATTTGTTCAGATGCTAAGGCTGGATTGTTTTTGTTTTCTGGTTTCTGTGTTTTTTAAAGGCTGCATTGTTTTCATTATTGAAACTTCATAGTATGTTTTAACATCTAAAGAACATCCAGTCGAGGGCACCTGGGTGGCTCAGTGGTTGAGCGTCTGCCTTTGGCTCAGGTTCTGATCCTGGGGTCCTGGGATTGAGCCCCCCTGCATCAGGCTCCCCGCAGGGAGCCTGCTTCTCCCTCTCCTGTGTCTCTGCCTCTCTCTGTGTGTCTCTCATGAATAAATAAATAAAATCTTAAAAAAAAAAAAAACCTTCTGTCCTTCCTCATTTTTCTCCTCCTTGTCAGAGTTTCCCTATAGGTCTTTGCTTGTTTATATTGGCATATGAACTTCAGAATCAATTTGTCAAATCCCAGAATCACATATGTATTTTTGCTTTTGTTTCCTTTGCTTGAGGAGACGTATCTAGAAGTATGTTTCTACAGCTGAGGCCAAAGAACTTACTGCCTGTACTCTCTTTGAGGAGTTTTATGGCTTCATGTCTCACAACTAGGTCTTTTAATCCATCCTGAGTTTATGTTTGTGTGTGATGTAAGAAAGTGGTCTGGTTTCATTCTTTTGCAGGTAGCTGTCCACTTTTCCCAGCACCATTTACTGAAGAGACCATCTTTTTTCCCATTGCATTATTTGCCTCCTTTGTCAAAGATTAATTGACCTTATAAGCGTAGGTTTATTTCTGGACTCTCTGTTTTGTTCCACTGATTTATGTATCTGTTTTTGTGCCAGTTCCATACTGTTTTGATCACTACGGCTTTGTAGTATTTCTTGAAATCTGGTATTGTGATACCACCAGCTTTGTTCTTCTTTCTCAAGATTGCTTTGGCTCTTCAGGATCTTTTCTGGTTCCTTACAAATTTTAGTGGTATTTGCTCTAGCTCTGTGAAAAATGAGATTGGTGTTTTGCTAAGGATTGCGTTAAGTCTGTAAATTGCTTTGGGTAGCATGGACATTTTAACAATATTGGTTCTTCCAATCCATGAGCATGGAATGCTTTTCCATTTGTTTGTGTCATCTTTAATTTTTTTATCAATATTTCCTAGTTTTCAGAATACCAATCTTTCACCTCTGTTGGTTAATTTTACTCCTACGTATTTATTTCTTTTGGTACAATTGTAAATGGGATTGTTTTCTTAATTTCTCTTTCTGCTGCTTCATTATTAGTGTTCAGAAATGCCATAGATTTCTGTATATTAATTTCTTTATATCCTGTGACTTTACTGAATTCATTTATGGTTTTTTGGTGAAATCTTTAGGGTTTTCTATATTTAGTATCATGTCATCTACAAATACAGTTTTGCTTCTTCCTTACCAATTTGGATACCTTTAAGTCTTTTTCTTGTCTGATTGCTGTGGCTAGGACTTCTAGTACTATGTTGAATGAAAGTGGTGAGAGAGGACATCTTGTTCCTGATCCTAGAAGACAAGCTGCCAGTTCTTCCCCATTGAGTATGATGTCAGTTGTGCATTTTTCATAATGGACTTTATTATGTTGAGGTATGTTTCCTCTAAACCTACTTTGTTGAGAGTTTTTGTCACGAATGGATGTTGTAGGGGTACCTGAGTGGCTCAGTGGCTGAGTGTCTGCCTCGGCTCATCCCGCGGTGCCGGGATGGAGTCCCACATCCAGCTCCCTGCATGGAGCCTGCTTCTCCCTCTGCATCTGTCTCTGCCTCTCTCTCTCTGTGTCTCTCATGAATAAATAAATAATTAAAAAAAAATGAATGGATGTTGTACTTTATCAAATGCCTTTTCAGTATCTATTGAGATGATCATATGATTTTTATCATTTCTCTGGTTAATATGATGTATTTTTTTATTAAAAGATTTTATTTATTCATCATAGACATAGAGAGAGAGAGAGAGGCAGAGACACAGGCAGAGGGAGAAGCAGGCTCCATGCCGGGAGCCCGATGTGGGACTCGATCCCAGGGCTCCAGGATCAGGCCCTGGGCCTAAGGCAGGCACTAAACCACTGAGCCACCCAGGGATCCCAATATGATGTATTATATTGATTGATTTGTGAATATTGAAACACCTTTGCATCCTGGGAATAAATCCCACTTGATTATGCTAAATTATCCCCACCCCCCACAATGAGTTTTTAAAATATATTGTTGGATTTGTTTTGCTAATATTTTAACTGGGAATTATTGCATCTATATTCATCAGAAATATTGGCCTGTAGTTCTCTTTTTTTGTGTGGTGTCTTTAGCTGGTTTTGATATCAGGGTATCAAATTCAGTCTATGGCCTCATAGACTGAATTTGGATGCTTTCCTTCTATTTCTTGGAATAGTTTAAGAAAAATTGGTATTAACTCTTCTTTAAATATTTGGTAGGATTTGCCTATGGAGCTATCCCATCCTGGATTTGTTTTTCTGGAGGTGGAAGGCAGTGGTTGATAACTGATTCAATCTCATTACTGTAATCAGTCTTTTCAAATTTTCTATTTCTTCCTGATTCAGTATTGGAAGGTTTTATGTTGCTAGGAATTTGTCCATTTCTTCTAGGTTGTCCAGTTTGTTGGCATGTAATTTTCCATAGTATTTCACATAATCCTTTGTATTTCTATGGCGTTGATCATTATATCTCCTCCTTCATTTCTGATTTTTTTTGAGTCCTCTCTCTCTCTCTCTCTCTCTCTCTCTTTTTAATGAATCTAGCTAAAGGTTTTTCAATTTTGCTTTAAATTTTTATGAATGCTTCATCAAGTCTTGAAAAGAAAGTCTAGAGATAGATAGGATAGAGTTTGATATTGAACCTTATTCATTATTCTGAGTTCTTATTTATATTTGATCTACTTACTTCTTGGCCTAGAGAAGGGAATTAAAATCTCTTACTAGTGCGTTTCAGTCTATTTTATCCTAGCATTCTGTAATTTCTAATTCCTGAAAATTGCTGCAGTGTTATTTGGTGCATTGTGAATTATACCCTTTAGCATTATAAATGGCCCTTCTTTGGCTCGTTTAGTGATGGTTGGCTTGAATTCTCAGTCTAATATTAAGATTATGGCCCTAGCTTTGTTTTTGTTTGTATTTGTCTTTATACCTTTGTTCTTTCATTTACTTTTAGCCATTCTAAATCACCTTGATGTATATCTCTATCTCTCAAATACAAGATAGAGTTGAGTTTTGCTTGGGATCTAAATAAAAAATCTTCTCCTTTGTAAAGATAAGTGAGTGAAGCCTATTTATATATACTGATATCACAGATGTCTTTGGTTTTTGTCATAGTGTGTGTATGTACGTATATACGTCTTTGCACATGTGGAAAGGCTGAATTCTTTGTTCTTCCACTGTGTTTGAAGAAGACAAAAGAAAGCCCCTAGGATATCTTGGGAAAGTTGTATTTTTGTTCTAGTGGCTACATTTATATCTACACCTTTATATAATACTCTTTGTTTATTCTTTCTTTAGATAATATTGTTTCTCTTCCATGAACAATAAACTTAACTTGTTTCCTCTTTTTTGTTTGCCTTTTTCTTGGAGGTGCCCCATTTCAGCTGATACTGTACTGAGTGATTAGGCCTATCTTCTTTCCATTCTAATGCTTCCAGCAGCTCTTGGTCAAGTGGTACTCATGACAGTTGTCACTAACTAGTTAGGCAATGACATGAAAACCTACAGAAGAGGTATCAGCAGCTTGGGAGAAAATTCTGGAGACCACAGTGAAGCACTTTTAAGAAATGCTGCATGGTGCACACATGATGGTATAGGAGGTGTTACTGTGTGGGTAAAGACAGGCATCAGTTTTACCAACTTGAAGGCATTCAGGAGAATACGGTTTTATCTGTGTTGAGGTTTTGGGGGCACCTTCCTCAAGTTATTTCACTTACTTTCCCTCTTATGTGTGTACAGGCATGAGAGGTGATTTTATTTATTTTATTTTTTATTTCCATTTTATTTTTAAAGTAATCTCTACCCCCAACATGGGGCCCACACTCACAGCCTCGAGATTGAAAGTCACGTGCTCTTCCAACTGAGCCGGCCAGGTATCCCTTGGATAGGTGATTTTAAAATCTGACTAAACCAAATTTTTAAGATAAAAATTCCTCATGATAAGAAAGCCAGGTGACACTGTTTAATTGGCAGCATTTTGTGTTTTTAGTGGGCATAAAAGGATCCATCTTATTAGATCCAATAAAACAGGCAGCGTTATCCTTCTTACTGCCACCTTTGTATTTGAAATATGCTTTTAAACTTTGATTTTTTTTTTCTTTTTTTTTTTTTTTTTTAGCTCTTACCACCTGCAGTTAAAGATGAGGTAAGCACGGAGCTCATTCCACTGTCGATCTCCTTTCCCCCTTGCCTACCAAGCTTGGGGTAGTTGTATTATCTCTGTGTCGTCAGCTAGATAACATTTTCATTCTATCTGTCATCTTTATTCCTACCCTCTCGTGGGGGGAGAGAGGGTTCTGCAGTTAACCCTCTTCCGTCCTCTTATTGCAGTTCTTTCAAGCACCACTTGGTTGACTGAAGTCTATTCCTTGGCTTTCCTCCGAGGAGCAATCTTGCCTAAGTTCTTATACTTCAAAATTATTGGCCTGTCATCTTTAGATTTTAAGAACAGCATGGCTCTATATTAATCTTTGGCTCAGAATTTCTTCCCCTGATTGTCCTTTAGGTGTTCCACTATATTCTGTCTTTAAATGCTGCTGTTGCGGGGACAGAGCAGGGGACACCTGGGTAGCTCAGTCGGTGAAGCATGTGCCTTGGGCTCAGATCATGATCCTGGGGTCCTGGGATCGAGCCCCTGCATTGGGCTCCCTGCTCAGTGGGGAGTCTGCTTCTCCCTCTTGCTCTCCCTCTGTGCTCTCCCCTAATCTCTCTTTCTCTTAAATAAATAAATAAGTCTTTAAAAAAAATAAATACATAAATGCTGCTGCAGAGAAATCTGATGCCAGCCTGATTCTCTGTCCTTTGTAGATGGCTTGATCTTTGTGTGTTGCTACCCCAAGATGTATCTTTGTACCTTTAAAGTCCAGTGATTTTACTGTTATATGTTTTGGGATTTACCATTCTGGGTCACTGTTTGCTGGTCCATGGTGTGCCGCTTCCAATTCATGAAATCAGGTCTTCAGGAAGGTTTTCCTGAATTACAATTGCAAGTATTTATTCTATTCATTCAGTTTCTTCTGCAGGAGCCTGGTTGTACATGTGTTGGATCTCCTCTTGTTTCTTCAGTTCTTTGATCACTTTATTTCTGTACAGATTTTGTTGACGTTTTCTCATTTTAATGTTTGTATCTCTTACTGTACTTTGTCTGGAGTCTGTTCTCCTGTGTGTTTCTTGCCATTTGGACTTCGTTTCTGAAATATCCTTGTCATTTCCTCCTAATTCTTCCCTGAAGTCTGTCAGGTCTCACATTGCCGATTTCCCTCATGTCTTGCTGTCACTTTGACCATTTCTCCTCTAGCTCTTGGATTTCTGTTTTTGCTCTGCCTTCATAGCCAGAATTAACTTTTTAAAGTTGTTGGGTTTTTTTTATTCATGCTGTAATTTTGTATTAGAATTTTGATTTGTTTTGTGGGAATATTTTTATAGTAAATATCCTTTATACATAAGAGAACATTAGTATTCCTTTCCCTTTTCATTCTTGGAGCATCTCTGTATGGACACTATGTTTATTCCTTTAACCATTTTATTTTTAAATATCCAAATTGGTTGAATTTTCCTGGATCAGCATTTAATAGAAGGTTTTGGTGGAAATTGGGAGAGAAGCCAGGCTAGTTCTCTAAGTTTCTGTTTCTATGGAAATGGACTATTCCTTTAAAATGTGATGCTTCTCGGGGCGCCTGGATGGTGCAGTTGGTTACATGTCTGACTCTTGCTTTCCGCTCAAGTCATAATCTCTGGGTCCTGAGATCGAGCCCTGTGTTGGGCTCTGCACTTAGCCTGGAGTCCACTTGAAGGGGTACCTGCCTCCAACCTTGAACTCTCCTGGTTCATTCAAGCTACAGCTTTGCTCTTCTGACTTACTTATCTTTCTTTTAGAAGTGGTGATTTCTGCAATCTTCCACTTCTGGGCCCTCTGCACCCCGTTGGAATTTATGGGTTTTTCATGCCCCTAGTTTCCCTAAAGCTATAGCTCATGGTCTATTTTCTCTTTTCCCTATTGCTCTGTATGACATCAACAGAAAAGGGGGATCCCTGGGTGGCGCAGCGGTTTGGCGCCTGCCTTTGGCCCGGGCGCGATCCTGGAGACCCGGGATCGAATCCCACATCAGGCTCCCGGTGCATGGAGCCTGCTTCTCCCTCTGCCTGTGTCTCTGCCTCTCTCTCTCTCTCTCTGTGACTATCATAAAAAAAAAAAAAAAGAAAAGGAAAGATTCAGAACCAAGAATCTGCCCTATTCCTATTAGAAAAAGAGATCCCTACCTCCCTCATTTCGTTGGTAATGTCTCCCAAAGAGCAAGCCACTGCCTACTTGGTTTCTGGCTTTAGAACATCTTCTAGGCTTTGAAGGAGAAACATTTTATAACCTCTGCTCTGAAAACAGCTATTTTTATAAGGATCACCTTCTAAAACTATAACTCCTAATTCTTGAGTATAAAGATATATTTACGCCCTGAAAGATGAGAGGAGGGTGCAGAGACAGGACAGCGGGCCCTTCAAGCAGAGTATTCAAGCTCTAGGTGTTGATTCTTTCCACCCAGGAGGGTCTGAGTTCCTCATCCTGTCCTGTCTCCAGAAGCATCCCTGCTTTCAATTTGGTAGACTCTTCCCTCATCTCTCCCCACCCCGCCCCCATGTGAGTGTGTGTGTGTGTGTGTGTGTGTTGGTTGACATGACTAAGAAGTCCAAGATGTACCAGCTTCAGACATAGCAGAATCCAGATGTAAAGATGATGTCATCACACATCCCTCTCTCTCCATCTCTTGGCTCTGCTTGCCTCTGGGCCAGCTTCATTTTCAGGCAGGCTCTCCCTTCCTGGCTCCTGGCTCAATCTTAGATGACTCCATTGGAAAACACGTGATTCTGCTTGGCCTGGATTGGGTTATGTGCCCTCCCTGAGCTACTCATTGCAGCCAGGAGAATGTGACACAGTCATTAGGCAGAACCGAATGGTGTGCCCACCCCAAGATCTAGAGAGTGGGGTTTGTGGGGGCAGAGGTGGTTCCCCATAGGAAATCAGGGTACCATTAACAGAAGAAAGGGGAATAGGTGCCAGGCAGGCAAAACCAGCAGACAGCTACCCCATTTCCACTGGGAATCCCCACTGCAAGTGACATCTAACCCTTTTCTCTTGCCATATAGAGAGGCCCACCTAGGCACATTCTCCATGGAGTGGCCATTTCAGTGATGTCACAGCCAGTGTGTGATCTGAGGGTGGCTCTGAGACTCCAGGACAAAGGGACATGGAAAGGGGGTGTTTTGGGATAAATAGTGACCTCAGAGAAGATATGTCATGTCCTACCCCCTGCAGCATGAGAATGTGATCTCTTTTAGAAAAAGGGTCTTTGCAGGTGTTACTAAGTTAAGGATCTTGAGATGAGGAAATGATCCTGGATTAGCCAGGTGGGCTATTGTCTGATGACAAGTGTCCTTACAAGAGACAGAGGAGAAGAACACACATAGGAGGAGGCCATGTGAAGACAGAGGCAAAGACTGGAGGAAGCGGCCACAAGCCCAGGAATGCCTGGAGCACCAGAAACGGGAAGGAGCAAGGAACGATTCTTCCCTAGAGCTCAAGTCAGGGAGTACAGTCCTGCTGACACCTTGATTTTAGACTTCTACTCCAGAGCTATGAGAAAATAGATACCTGTTTGAAGCTTCAAAGTTATGATCCTTGGGTCTTTGATATGAGACTTCTGCTGGGCTGTCCGCCTCTTGAAGAATCTCAAGGAAGACCTGGGGGTGGGGCACCCCTTGCAGAGGGGCATGAAGGGCTCCATGAGGGTGACAGGTCCACCCTCCACTGCTGTGTGACCCTGACCAGATCCCTTTCCCTCTCTGAGCCTCTGCGTCCCCCTTGGGATATCACAATCTCCAAGGGTCCAGCCCTGGGACTCTAGGTACCAGTCATCACCCACCCTGGCAGCAAGTGGTTGAGTGTAGACTGTGTCTGACAAACACTGTGACTCAGCTCTGTTTGGGTCATGGTCAACCAGCACTGGGGTTGAGCTGGGCTGGACAGGGGAGCCAAGAGAAGGTCAGAGGTGGAATGCCCCTACTGTGGGCCACAAAGGAGCCATTTCTAGGCATTTGGGCCTAAATGCCCATGCTCCCGACGCAGAAAGCTGGTGCCCAGGGCCAAGCCAGCAGCAAGTGGTCAGGCCCTTGGCCCTTTGACCCACCAGCTCTGTGCTTCTCACCTTCACTTCCCGCCTGAGATGGATCACGCAGCAGAGGGTGCTCCTGATGATGGGGGGGCCACAGAAGAGCTCAGAGCAGGGAAGTGACCACAGCTAACAAGCTAACTGGAGATATCTCCGTGAGGCAGGGCTTGAAGTGGTAGGCAGGGAGGCAGGAGGAGGAGGCGGCAATGTTCCAGGCTCTGTTGACAAGGGCCAGGACTCGGGCTGTAGCTGCAAGGCCCATCCCGGGGGGCCAGGAGCATGCTTTGGACCTGAGGTCACACGGATGTTGGACTGTGGCCAGCTTGGCGCCATGCACAGTTTCTATTCCTGGGTCCTGGGCTTCGGTACCAAATACGGCACTGCTTGGGCCTGGCACTCTCCACCAGGGCAGATGCAGGATGAGTGGCACGTCCTGCCTCCCCAGCAGACCCCAGACCCCACCCCACCCCACGGGAGAGCCAGATCACCCCCACACTTCAGGGCCCCTGAGCGGCCAGCCCCTCGTTCTATCCAGCTCTCTGTCCACTCTTCAGCGTGGTTCACATTGGGTTAAAAATACTCAGGACCAAAATAGCCTCTCCTTGCAGGGGAAAACCAGGGCAGGGCAACACAAGGCTCTTGATGTCTGTTGGCTCTGCTACCCATGACCCACCGGGGGGATCCCAGGCAGCTCACCTGACTTCCGACCCTGCTTCCTCACCTCCCTGCTCATGGCTCCTTTGGTCACTCACTGATTTGCCAACTCATTGACTCACTCATTAATTTGCTTGTTCATTAGTTCACTCACTGATCATTCATCGATTCGCCCAATTGTTGGTTTGCTCCTTCATTGACTCACTTGCTCCTTCACCTACCCACCCACATGCTGAGCCGCTCACTCACTCCATATTTACTGACTACATAGCAAGCGCCATCTATTCTAGATGCTGAGCAAAATGCAAAAAATACCTGTCCTCGGGGGTGGGGGGAGCGGTGATGTTCCAAATAAACAACCCACACAAATGAGTACAAGATGTCCAGGTTGCTAGATTAAGTACCAGGGTCAGAAAACCCCATAGGAGGCAATGAAGTTGGAACTCTAGGGACTAGGGAGGCCCCACAGGAAGACGGTTTTTTGAGTGAGGATGAGAGGGAGGTGAGGGAAGGAGCCAGGTGAACAGCTGTGGGAAGAGCGTTCCAAGCAGAGGGAACAGCACATGCAGAGGCCCTGAGATGGCAATGGGGGGCGGGGTGGATTGGTGGGGAGTTGAGAGAGAAAGAACAGGCCAGGTGTGGCTGGGGTGCAGTAGATGAGGGGAGAAGTGGGGTATGAGGCCATGGGTGGGGGGACACGCAGGACCTGGTGGGCCTGGGCTTCCCACATCACCGAGGGGCTGCACAGGCGAATGACATGGCCTGGCTTGTGTCTTAAAGTGTCCCTCTGGCCACCGGGGGACTGAGTCAGTGAGTGAGGCGACCAGTGACAGGGCCGGTCAGTCTGTGTGCGCCTCCTATGTGCCAGGCACGGAGTTGGGGGCTCTGACGGGGCGGGGGGAGGTACGCAGGACCCCGTGGTGCTTACAGAGGCCCCTCTGGCTCGGGCCTTTCCGTCAGCGTCACCTCTCCAGGAAGCCCCTTCCCCTGGCTCTGTCGGATGCTTCGCTCCATTGCAGCTGTCACTAGTGTTGCTCCTGTTTCCAGATGGCCTCCCCGTGTCCGGAGAGCTCCTCCAGGCCGGAGCTGCACCTAGCTCTTCCTCTCTCTCTAGCACATTCCCTGCGGGCCCCAGAGAGCCGACGAGTCGATGAGCAAATGACCCCATGTGGCTGGGGATGCGGCCTCCGTGAGCCCGCCGCCCGCCCCACTCTGTGTCTCACCATCTTTTGCAGATGGATCTGCGGGCGTGGAGAGTCTGTGGAAGGGCCGTGTTCCTGTTGGCAGAGAAGGTTGGCTGCTGAGCCAGGGCGTGTCTCCCAGAGGGCGCCAGGCCGCCTGGATCCCCATCTCGTCGCCATGGGCCGCCCAGGCTGGTCAGTCACCAGCCCGTGACGTCATCGTGGTCCCCAGCCCCCCAGGAGGAGGGCAGGCCAGTTGCTCAAGTCCCAGCCTCCTGGCACCACTCTCAGGCTGTGAGATCCGTCTGTCCTGGGGAGGGGTTGACTCCGGTTCCCATTAGACCCTGGGCTGTGCCCAGTCCCTCCACCCCTCTGGGCCCACATGTCCTGGCCTCTAAGGTGGAAATGATACAACCACCCCTGGGTACGGAGAGCCAGAGGAAGTGTGCATGGGGCCCCAATAATTTATTTTATATTTTTTTTAAGATTTATTTATTTATTTAGTCATGAGAGACACACAGAGAGAGAGGAAGAGACACAGGCAGAGGGAGAAGCAGGCTCCATGCAGGGAGCCCGACGTGGGACTCGATCCCGGGACTCCAGGATCAGGCCCTGGGCCAAGGCAGGCGCTAAACCGCTGAGCCACCCAGGGATCCCTGGCCCCAAGAATTTAGAAGGCACTGAATAAACGCTGGCCAGGATTCTGTGAAGAGTGAGAAAGGTCCAGGGGAACATGCACCAAGTCTCCAAAGCTCTGGACACGTTCCCACATCCCCTGCACTACTTCTCTCCCAGGCAGGACGGTGCAGGGTTGAGACAGTAGACTCTGGAGCCAGGTGGCCTGGCTTCAAGCCCCGGCCCTGCCACTTGCCCGCCACCGGACTGTGTATGAGTTACCAGACTTCTTGGTGCCTTGTGGTCGTCCCCTGTAAGATGGGGGCAGTGATTGCCACTGCAAGGGTAGCTGTAAGGGTCAACCAGCTAAATGTGCGTGTAACATCCCGAGCAGGTCACTTGGCACATGTGTGGTGACGGTCAGCCCGTTACGGGGTTCTAGTGTTCCTCCTTGCAGGCGGGAAGTCTGAGCAGAGTGAATCACCCCAGGACTTAGCTGGTTCAGGCAGCTTTGAGGTCCCGCGCCTTGCACGTGCTCCCATAGCCCTACCCTCGGGGACAGGGCCCAAGCCTGTTTTGTTTCCCCAGCCACCTGCAGGGCCTCCAGGATGTTCTTGGCTGCCTGCCAGGTGGACATCACCAGGAGAGGGTGAGGGTCGAAGGGCAATAGTCCGAGGTGAGATTACAGGCTGCAGCACCATCTTCCTGGCCCTGGCCCTCCAGACCTGTGTCTGTGAGAAGCATGGCCCAGGGCAGGGGCTGGGGAGGCCAGGTGCCCAGGAGACCCCACTGCGTCTGAGACAGAGGCTTTAGGACCCAGCATGCGTCCCCGTGTGCCTGGAGCCCACCCGTTGTGCAAGCTTGCATGCCAGCCCTTAGCACGCCAGTGTCCAGGCCTGCCCAAGCCCCAGGCTTTTCTGCTGAAAGTCCCCAAGGCTACTTGGCAGTGTGCCCTCTTGGCCTGGTTTGTGGGACTGAATGGGGCCGAGGGGTACATGTGTGAGGCCTCGAATCAGGGGCTACCAGCAGCCTGAGGGGGCCAGGCCTCCCCAGACAAGGACCCGGCCTGGGTCCATGATGGCCATGTCGTAGGTAGCACTGGCTCAGGTCTCGGGAAGCTCACAGGTGTGTCACAGAGTGAAAGGGACTCTGCCCAGACCTCAGCCTGTGGCCTGCCGCTCCCGTCTTACAGGTGAGGAAGGCGATGGGACTCAGAGCCTGCAGGCCCGTGGGCTGTGGAAGCCAGCATCGGCTGCGGCTCGTGCTGGTGGGGAGCGCTCTTGGGGCTCGGGATGCCGGCAGCTGCCAGCATGTGATGCTCGTCTCTTACAGACCAGCCGGTTCCTGCTACAGGCTCCTGGTGTCATCTGGGGAGAACATGTCCAGGCCCCCCGAGTGCCTGCTGCGGCTGCTCCGGGGCGCCCCAAGACAGCGGGTCTGCACCCTGTTTATCATCAGCTTCAAGTTCACGTTTTTTGTCTCCATCATGATCTACTGGCACATTGTGGGAGAGCCGGGGGGCCAAAGAGAATTCCCGAACTTGCCTGCTGACGTCCCCTGCCCCCGACTGGTGCCCCCCACGCAGCTCTCCAGCGCCCTGCCTCCGGGCAACATCTTCTTCCTGGAGACGTCAGACCGGACCAACCCCAACTTCCTATTCATGTGCTCGGTGGAGTCGGCCGCCAGGGCCCACCCCGAGTCCCGGGTGGTGGTCCTGATGAAGGGGCTGCCCGGCGGGAATGCGTCGCTGCCCCGGCACCTGGGCCTGTCGCTCCTGGGCTGCTTCCCCAACGTGCACATGCTCCCGCTGGACCTGGAGGAGCTGTTCCGGGACACGCCCCTGGCGGCCTGGTACGCGGCCCGGCAGCGCCGGTGGGAGCCCTACCTGCTGCCCGTGCTCTCCGACGCCTGCAGGATCGCGCTCATGTGGAAGTTCGGCGGCATCTACCTGGACACGGACTTCATCGTCCTCAAGAACCTGCACAACCTCACCAACACACTGGGTGCCCAGTCCCGCTACGTCCTCAACGGTGCCTTCCTGGCCTTCGAGCGCCACCACGAGTTCATGGCCCTGTGCATGCGTGACTTCGTGGCCCACTACAACGGCTGGATCTGGGGCCACCAGGGCCCGCAGCTGCTCACGCGGGTCTTCAAGAAGTGGTGCTCCATCCGCAGCCTGGATGAGAGCCACGCCTGCCGCGGCGTCACCACCCTGCCCTGCGAGGCCTTCTATCCCATCCCCTGGCAGGACTGGAAGAAGTACTTCCAGGACATCAGCCCCGAGGAGCTGCACCGGCTGCTCAATGCCACCTACGCCGTCCACGTGTGGAACAAGAAGAGCCAGGGCACGCGCCTGGAGGCCACGTCCCGGGCGCTGCTGGCGCAGCTCCATGCCCGCTACTGCCCCACGACACATGAGGCCATGAAGATGTACTTGTGAGGGGCCTCCCCCAACCCACCCTGGGCGTCCTGTCCCGACAACGGAGGAGGGTTCACGAGGGGGAGGCCTCAGTCGCTGCAGCCTAGGATGTGGGGCAGGCTCCAGGAAGGGTGGGCAGCCATTGGTCCAAGAGGTGCATTCGTTCTGGGGGACATGCTGCAGGCCCCTGGATCTGCTCCTTTCCAGGTGAGGCTGGTGGGATACCTCCAGGCCAGCGTGCTTTCTCAGGGTGCAGGCAACAGCTGGTGGGGGAAGGGCCCCAGCCAGAATCAGCTGCATGAGCTGGGTGAGCATCTGGATCTTCTGGACAGCACAGCAGAGCCGGGAGCATCGAAGCCTCTTCCATGGCATCGCCGGGCAGCCAGGCTGGTGGGGGCTGAGGTGCCCACAAAGAAAGCATGGATGGAAAAGCCCAAGGAAAGGGTATAGGAAGGAGAGGAGGGTGCCTGACGAGAGGGAGGAGGCAGCCTGGGAGAGCAGGGGTGCAAATCCAGCCTCTGGAGCCCAGGTCGGGGAGGGGTGCTTTGCTCTTTTCTGCGTTTGGTTTCTTTTTCAGAGGTGCCGAGGCCAGCAAAGCTGGCCTGGGGAGCCCAGCGGGGAAAGCCTGGCTGCTCACCCCATCCTTCTTGCCAGAGATGTTGCAAGGGTGGCGTGCTAGCTGGCCACTCCAGGGCATGGGGGTGTGGAGTTCTTTTGGCTCAGGAAAAGCATTTTAAGAAAACCACCCCCCACCCTGCCCATGATAAACATAGGATAATAAATGTAATAAAAGTGATTCCCTGACACTGAGTGCTTGGTGGTTGATAAAACAAATCCACTCCCACAGCCCACATTAGCCCCGTTCTGCAGATGGGGAGGCAGCTGGGGCTGGAAGTAGTGGTGACAAGCTTGAGGTCCCTCAGCCCTGCCCAGAAAGCAGAGTCCAGGGAGCTGTGGGGTGGGCGTGGGGTGGGGGTGCTGAACGAGACACCCCAAGAGCCTATTACCAGAGTAGAGGCATGCTGCCACCAGGCCTAGATGGGGAGGTGTGAGGGCCTGTGGGTCCCTCCTGCCTCACCTTGGGAGCCTGGCCAGGATCCTGGGAGAGACCAGAGGTGCCCTGCTGGCAGCCCCAGGGCTAGGCCAGAGGCAAATGCTCTCTGCCAGGTGAGCCCCAGCTGGGGAAGCCCCCCTCTGAGAGTTGGGCATCCTGGCCCCAGGCTGGAGAAACACTCCCCTGTGGGACCAGCGGTGCTGCCAGGAACTCTGGGCTTGGCAGGTTGCTCTTCAGCAGCCAAGAGGGAGATGTTTAGAGCCTTCTGGATTCTACCAGCAGACCATCTTGGGCAACCTAGTAGGAAGTGAGCTCCCTGGCTCTAGGGGTATTCAAGAACAGGTGATATTTTGATGACAACAGTGGATTATAGGTCAGTTATTTCTCTAACCACAACATCATTTACCTATCTTTAACATTTTTTTTTTTTAGAATGAGCAGGTTTTACCTTAATATAAATAATCTATATAACTGTACTTAAGTAAGACAGATGCCCTCTTGGGCTCGAGTATTGTGTAATCAGTCACTTGGCTGTCCTGTGTGAGTCCCTACGAGGTGCCAGCATGCAAAGACAGAGCAGACAGCGTCACTCGCTCACCCCCAGCGCCCTACGGTTCCCTGTTGCCTGCCCAACAAAGCCTAACTCAGGCTGCATGGCCCTGCCTCCCTCTCCAGCCTCACACATTCCCCTCCACTCACACTAAACTGCATATTCACTATTTCTTTCTTTTTTTTCTCCCCCAGAGAGAGCAAATGCATGTGAGCCAAGGAGATAGGCAGGAGGAGGGAGAGGGAGAGAGTCTTAAGCAGGCTCCACGCCCAATGCACAGCTGGATGCGGGGCTTGACCTCATGACCCTGAGATCATGATCTGAACTGAAATCAAGCCTGGATGCTTAACCAACTGAGCCACCCAGGCGCCCCTAAACTGCATCTTCTTGACTTCCCTCCCTCCCTGAATGCCACATGTTGATACTCTGTGCCTAGGCTCTGCCCACAGTGCCCTTCCCAACCATCTTCATCAACACACTCCTCCTGCTCCTTCCCACAAGGCTGATGTCTCCTCCAGGAAGCCTTCTCTGGCTGCCTTTCCTCCAGCCGCACAGCTCCCAAGCATCCCCTTGACTGTTGGGGTCTTGGCCTTTTCACCCAAAGATCTTGAAGGGCAGAGCCATGTCAAAGCTGTCTCAGGGCTATTCCTGGGTTTGGTCTGAGGCCTGCAGCGGGAGACATCCATGAAACTTTGTTGGGGCCTCAAGGAGCCCCCAGCAGTCCATGCAGAGCTGAGAGACCAGCTCTGGATCCCCTGTCCCCAGGGAGCATCAGTAAGATCGCTGGGCCCTTGACCACCCTTGACACCTTTTAACCCAGGGAGCCGGGCCAGGCCGGAGTGGCTGAAGCCAGTTCTGTGGGAGTACAGCTTGGCCAAAGATTTACAGACCTTCTCAGAGGACCCCATTCTGGAAATGGGGCCCAGGAGGGAGGCTTGGCCCCACCTAGACTCTCGTCACATCATGGCAGGCAGGGCCAGGAATGGGAGGACTCTCAGATGTTCCTGGCATCATTTCTCTGAGGACGTGGGCAGAGGGGGCACAGAGGTGATTTTTCCTCTCCCACGTTCCACAAAGGAACTTCCATCCATCAACAGGACGGTTGGGGGACTGTACCTCACTGAGCCGGCCCCACGCCCAACCTCTTAATGCAGCAGATAGAAACCAGTCAGGATCCAGCTGGCCAGAAATAACAGCAGCGTCCTGGGGAAAAGAGGCCGAGGGGATGGGTGTGGGCAGAGGCAGAGGGAAGGGGGAAAGGCTGATTCATCTCCCGGCCGCGAGGCCACGAGGTACCACCCTCACCACCCAGCCCCGCAGACCCCAGCCTCTGCCCACCCTGCTGGTGTGTTCTTGGCCCTCTTATGGGCTGGGAGGAATATCCTAGAGCCCAGGGCAGAGCAGGGGAGCGCAAGGATGCCCCTTCCCTGCCTCCTGGCTCCTGTGCCCTGGCCAGGGCTGTGCCTTGTTGCTGCCTCTTTTGCAGAAATGGATGGTGCCAACCTCCTAGCATGGTTGTGGCGATCGAATGGGCCAGCAGGGCACCTGGCACGGAGTACACTCTATATAACACACCCCTGAATGCTATGTGGGGAAACTGAGGCTTAGCCAGTAGGCCGCAGTACTGAGATTTGAACCGAGCCCTGGGTGGTCCTGAGGCCTGAGCTCCAGGCAGGAAGGAGGCGGGCTCCTGGAGCTGGAGAGGGCTCTTCCTTTTTCCTAAGAGGGCTTTTTCCGACCTCCCTGTGCAACACCAACAGACCAGAGCACCCGCCCCCCTGACACACACACACACACACACACACTCTCTCTCTCTGCCTCTACCAATTCCCAGGAGACCCTGTGCTTCATGCTGCTCTATCCCAAGCTCGCAGTTGCCTGATGCTCTGGCAGCCTCGGGCTGCCCCCCTTCCTAGCAGGAGCCAGAACATTTGCTGGGCAACTGAGTTCTCTAGTTCTCGGAAAAGAGAAAGGAGGGGCGGGCTCCCATGGAAGCCTGCCCTGGGGACAGTAATCAGATCCTAGGAACCCTGCGGTTTGTTTCTGGCGGGTGTGTTTGCAGATGTTTTTGTCTGGGAGTTGGGGAAAAAGATGAGGACCCTATCCCTTCACTGGGGGTCAGCAAAGGGCCCAGCAGGGCTGGAGGCAGGTGGGTTGTCAATAATTGAAAGAACCTTCCCAGCTGACCAAGCACAGGCACTAGCTCGTGGGGAATAATTCCCCCTGCCTCTGTATCTGTATTCAGCTTCTTGTTTAAATATTAAATTGGACTGTCCTCCATCTGAGTGCCTAGCAGAGACCAAGGATGAGTAAGAAGTGTGTTCCTGGAAGTCTGGCTTCATGGTTCACTTGTTCCTGAAACTCTGCTGGTCCTAACCTGGGCCAGCCCGGTGCAAGACATGCTGGGACGTCTGCCCGTGAGGTCCGGCCTTGAGATGGGACACAGCTTTCGGGGACCTGACAACCTGCTGTGCACTCAGGGGTGATCCAGGCTATGGGGGAGGGAGCACCCGCTTTCCTGGGCAAGGGGTCACAGCAGGATGGAGCCAAGGTGGTGGGTGAGACTGAGCTGTGGGGGGAGGCCCCCCAACAGGAAGACAGTGATCCACCACCCACGCAGATCAGAACCCAGCCCCAAACCCCACCTAGTTCCAAGAAGAAAAGCAAGGTCAGAGAGGAGGAGGCCCCTGGCTGCTAGAAACAACGTAGGGTGGTTGAAACCATGAGGGCATTTATCATCCCACATGATGTATTGGTCAAGGTACCCAGGAAGCTGCTCTAATGAAAAGACTCCAAAATAGAGTTGGCTGAAGAAGGCAAAAGATTGTTCCTGTCTTTCATCACAGCCCCCGGGTGAGCACTCCGAGGCCCATGGGGCAGTTGTGCCATCCCCAAGATGGGGCATCTCTGAAAGGCTCCAGCTACTGGCATTTTCTGGCTACTGGGAAGGGGGGGCAGTTCCCAGGGCAACCCCCTTTAATCCAGAAGTCACTCCTCTTCACGTCCCATTGGCCTGGACTCAATCACTCAGCCATGCCCAGCTGCCCTGGGTGGTCTGAAGCTCTAGAAACAAACAGCCCACTCAAACTCAGCATGTCCCATTCCCAAACAGATGGCAGGAAAAATGGACACAAGAGGACAGTTAGCAGCGTCTGTCTCACATAACCAGGAGTCTGGTAGATAGGGTGCCTCTAGGGTTGCTTCATTCAGGAACTCATCAACGTCTTTGAGGATCTCGTGAGTTGACTTGGTCTCAGGCCTGTCCCCTCGTGGCTTCAAGATCGCTGCCACTGCTCCAAGCATCATACCCTCATGCACTAATGTGAAAAGGCAGAAAAGAGAACGTTCCTCCCTTGTGTGTCTGGAAACTTTCTCAGAAGCGCCCTTCTCCAGCTGACTTCCCCTAACTCTCATTGGTCAGACAAGCAGCAGATGCCCATTCCTACCCCAATGACCAGTGAAGGGAGTAGAATGACCAGGACTGGCTTAGCCCAATTGAGATTTACCCCTAGGGCCTTGCAAGGGCGCCCCACTTTCTTTCCAGCACAAGAGCCCCTGGGGGCTGAGCAAAATTGGGGTTCCCTTTGCAAAAAGAGAAGGGTAGGTATGGCTGTGGGTAAGGAGCCTCCGTGGGATCTGGCACTTTCTGCCCACCTGCTCTGCCCCAGACCCAGTAGTAGATGCTTTCCTGCACATAATTTCATTCACCTCACCCCTGTGAGGAGGACATTGAGACTCAGAGTTCAGGGCACTTGCCTAAGGCCACACAGTCAATACGAGGCAGAGCTGTTCCAGCAACTGTGAGAGGATGAGCAGACAAGATGCTCCAATGAGACGTGAATGTGTCCAACTCTAGAGCCAGGCCCTTCCCACTGCAGGACGTCCCAGCAGAAGTCTGGTGTCAGGGCCTTCTCCGTTCTAGGACCAGCAAAATGAGATCTTAGGAAATATTTGGTGGCCTATAAATTGTGGAGTATTTTTGCAGAAACATGGGTTTTATTCTGCATTGTAACTGAATGCACATTTTACAGTACCCTAGGGCTCTTCGCAAAATCTTTTTTTTGTATCTGTCTTATTAGATGCGGCGCACAGTTTTGCTCCTTGGGCCTCTCACTCATTCCATGACTGGTTGGCGTTGAGACCATTTGAAGATTCATTAGTTATGAATGAAATTAATTTGTTAGGGTCCGTTTTCATTGTAAATAAGGACAACAAAGTAAAAGTGGCTTAAGGTAGAAGTCACTTTTTCGTTTGCGAAGAAGCGCCCCAGTGTCCATGAGCCAGATTCCCGTTGGCTTGAGGTTCCACCTCCCTCAGCACACGGCTTCCCCCCTACAGTCCAAGACGCCTGCTTAAGCGCCAGCATCACATACGCATTCCAGCCAGAAGGAATAACGAAAGACACTCTCTGCTTGTTAGAGGGAGTCCCCCCCAAGCAGCATGTGGTATTTACACCTCATAGCATTTGCAAGAACTTAGTCATAGGACAACTTAGCTGCAAAGGAGGACTTGCCCTGTGATGCCATCCCTTTATAGCCTCGACATCCATGGGGCCTTGCAGGGTTGTCCCGAATTGGGGCAAGGGGCCAGGTCTATATGGCCCATGCTGATCAGTCATTGGATGCAGGTTGGCCTCAGAAGACATGACTTTAGGCAAGCTAGCTTTTTTAGCCCAAAAAAGGCCAAGAACTGAAGACCATGTTCCAGCCACTCTCCTAGCAGCTGGGAAATAAGTTCTTCATTCCAGGAGGGAAACCTGGACAGCTCATCACAGCATCTACCCAATACCGTAAGATTCCACTTACGTGATGCTCAAAGGCAGGCAAAATAATCCATGGTGTTAGAGTCAAGATCGTGGCGGCCCTTGGAGGGGGCTTCGGGCTCGGGTTACCGTTTCTTCATGTGGGGCTGGCTACAGAGACTGTCATTTTGTGTGCTTCCCTGAAATAGCAAGACAGAAGCTGTGACGGTGGGAGGAGAGGCTTGCAGAGGCTGTCATGCCACAGGGCAGGGCGACATGAGGAGCTGGGGTCCAGCCTGGCTGCGGGCCCGGTAATGGGAGGATGAGCTGACAAGAAGCTCGGGTGAGACTTGAATGTGAGGGGCCCCTGGAGATGGGCCTCCCTGGTCCACAACCCCCCAGACTCAGCTGACGCAAGGTCATGATCAGTGATGACTTAGAAAGGAAGAGCTGGCCCCAGGCGAGGATGCCAGGTAAGGAGCCTGGAGGCCAAAGACCCATTTTAGGGGGATGCCCACCCCTAGAGAGTGGGTCCTGGAGAAGCAGCTGGAGGAGAGGGAGAGAGGAGCAGAAGCCAGGAGTGACAGATTGGTGAGCCCAGGGTGGGGAAGGGGGCGGCTTCTGGAGCTCACAGAGGCCCCTGGTGCTAACAGCTGGGGCCCTCTGAGCCCCCGCGCCAGCCGGGCCAGCCACTCTGCCTTCGGGCACAGGCTCCGAGCAGGCCACACCTGCCCATTAATGAAGAGGTTGGCAGCAATCAGGGAGGCCTTGCAGGGATCCCTGGCGGAGGAGGCACTGGCCATGCTGCTGGAGACTTGGCCGGGTCTCCACCTGCCCAGCCCATCCTCTCAGAGCAGTGGACGGGCGGGGGACCAAGGCGTCTGGGCCAGATGCCGCCCGGGCTACATGGTATGGAGGACAGAGCTGGGCCGAGGGGCAGCAGTGGGACAGGCCTCCAGACCAGCCAGGAGGCGAAGGGCCAGGCTGGGCTCTGAGATTTGGGGACTTTGCAATATTCACCCCAAATATTACCTCAGGAAGTCCAAAGAGTTAGTCAGGGGTGTGCAAATCATACTTGATGGAGACCCCTTGGAAGGCTGCCTTGCAGGGCAGTGGAAAGAATTTTGTCCCTGAGCCACAGACCTCCTGTGAGACTTGAGGAAGTCACATCCTCTTCGAGCCTCAGTTTCTTCATCTGCAAAGTGGGGACAGGGAACCAAGGAGCCTTTAAGCAAGCGACTGGCTCTAACGTCTCTAAACAGGGACGCCTGGGTGGCTCAGCGATTGAGTGTCTGCCTTTGGCTCAGGGTATGTTCCCAGGGTCCTGGGATCGAGTCCTGCATCAGGCTCCCCACAGGGAGCCTGCCTTTCCCTCTGCCGTGTCTCTGCCTCTCTCTGTGTGTCTCTCATGAACAAATAAATAAAATCTTTAAAAAAATGTTTTTTAAATCTTCAAACAAATGAGAAATTTCAAGAGGCCTCAGGAGTTAGAGCTGGGATGTGGCCACAGGCCCTTTGTATTGCCCCAATGGGACAGGGGGCTCTGACTCAGCTGCCTGGGGTGGCGGGTGGGGTATGCCTGTATCAGTGCCTGGGAGGACATTTCTGGATATAGCCTGCAGAGCCATTCTAGAGCATCCATGCCAGGAGACCACACACCTCAAAGCCTAGAGGCAGTAAAGGGCTGAGAGATGTCCCCAGACGGCAGGCACAGTCCAGGGGAAAGTGTGTGCTCTATGCCACCTCACCCAACCCAAGGTGACTGTCATCTTGCCAAAGAGGAGGGCTAGTGTGTTCCCAGTCACACTGGACTGGAGTCTGCCTCTCCAAACAGCTCAGTCTTGAGTACAGAAACACCCCCACCTCTGCTGAGGCATCTGGATCCCATAAGCTTGCCGTGGGCTGGCTTGAGCAGAAGAGCCTCGACGGCCCCCAGGGTACCCCGGCTGGGCTGATGCAATTGCCATCCATGTCCCTACTCCCACGGCAGCTCCCAGGGTTGGAGAGCCCCTGAGTCTCCCATGGCTGGGCAGGGAGGAGGCGGGGAGCATGAAAGGCATTTCTCCAAAGAAGATACACACATGGCCAGGAAGCCCATGCAAGGATGCCCAACACCATTAATCATTAAGGAAAGGTGAAAGCCATAATAAGGTACCACTCCACACCCACCAGGATGGCTGTCATCAAAAAGACAGACAATGACATATGTCAGTAAAGGTGTCAGAAACTGCAAACCTCGGGATCCCTGGGTGGCGCAGCGGTTTGGCGCCTGCCTTTGGCCCGGGGCGCGATCCTGGAGACCCGGGATCGAATCCCACGTCAGGCTCCCAGCATGGAGCCTGCTTCTCCCTCTGCCTGTGTCTCTGCCTCTCTGTCTCTCTCTGTGTGACTATCATGAATAAATAAATAAAATCTTTAAAAAAAAAAAAAAGAAAGAAACTGCAAACCTCGGATGCCTGGGTAGCTCAGTCGGTTAGGCGTCTGTGGCTCAGATCGTGATCCTGGGGTCCTGGGATCGAGTTCCGGATCGGGCTCCTTGCAGGGAATCTGCTTCTCCCTCTGCCTGTGTCTCTGCCTCTTTCTCTGTGTCTCTCATGAATAAATAAATAAAATCTTAAAAAAAAAAAAAAAAGAAAAGCTGTAAACCTCATACATTGCTGGGGGAATATAAAATGGTGCAGCCCCTTCGGAAAACAGTGTGAAAGGTCCTCTAAAAGTTAAACATAGAGTTACCACCTAGCCCAGAAATTCCCTCTGAGGTGTGTACCCAAGAGAATTGAAAACCTATATCCACACAAAAACGTGTACGTGAACATTCATAGCAGGTCTATTCATAACAGACAAAAGGTGGGAATGACCCAAAGGTCCATTAACTCATGGCTGGGTATATCCATACAACGGCATATTTTCCCAGAATGAAGCATAGGCTCGTGTTACAACATGGTCGAGCCTTTTTTTTTTTTTTTTAAGATTTATTTATTTATTTATGATAGACATAGAGAGAGAGAGAGAGAGAGAGAGAGAGGCAGAGACACAGGAGGAGGGAGAAGCAGGCTCCATGCTGGGAGCCCAACATGGGACTCGATCCTGGGACTCCAGGATCGCCCCTTGGGCCAAAGGCAGACACCAAACCGCTGAGCCACCCAGGGATCCCCATGGTCGAGCCTTTAAAGTAAACTCACGGAAAGAAGCCAGACACATATTGCATGATTCCATTGATATGAAATCTCCAGAATAGTCAAACCCGTGGAAACGGGAAATAGATGAGTGGTTGCCAGGGGCTGGGGGGCAGAGGGACTGGGGGGGTGGGTGACTGCTAATAGGTGGGGTTTCTTTTTGGAAAGATGAAAATGTTCTAAACTGGTTGCTGATTGCACACCTCTGTGAATATATTAAGACAAAGCCAGGATGCCTGGGTGGCTCAGGGGTTGAGCATCTGCCTTCAGCTCAGGTGGTGATCCCCAGGGTCCTAGGATCAAGTACCGCATTGGGCTCCCCGCAGGAAGCCTGCTTCTCCCTCTGCCTGTGTCTCTGCCTCTCTCTCTGTGCCTCTTGTGAATAAATAAATAAAAATCTTTTTTAAAAGTAAATTAATAATTTAAAAAATAAAACAAAGCCACTAGGTGAATGTTACGGTATCTCAATCATGTTGTTTTGTAAAATATATGTACTTGGGGGGGGTCAGAAGATAAGGAGCCCCACTCCGCAGTCAGTGCTTCCAAGTCAGTGGAAACACTGGGATAGGAAACAAAACGTCCATGAGCCATCATTTGGTGTGGCCGTGATTCCTGATCATGATTATGGCACAAGTCGGTCTGTGGTTCACCGCCTATGTGCTAGATGGGGGAGACAAGATCCCCATCTTGCAGGTCTTGCCTCCCACCTGCAGACAGAACTTGGGGCCCTGCCTTCTTCTGCTGGACCAGCTATTGGGGGGGGCAGGGCATCTCAGAGGCAGCAGCTTAATGAAGGTGCACCCCACCCTTGGAGGGTCCCCTCTAGTGGTGGAGGAAGTCCCCACAGCCGTGCTCTCCTGGGCAATGCAGCAGGCAGATTTGACTACAGCTTGGTCTAAAGGCCCAACCGAGGTGGGACCCCCCCCACCTCCAAGCTAAGAGACTTCAAAAGGTGGGATCCCCCTCCAAGCTAAGAGACTCCAGAAGAGGTCATCTTACCAGTGCCTGGAGGAAACAGCAGGGACTGATGAGTGATGAACTTGTTGCCCCAACATCAAGCAATGAGATAGTATTTGAAATAAAATAAAAATGATGGGCAGCCTGGGGTGGCTCAGTGGTTTAAGTGCCTGCCTTCGGCCCAGGGTGTGATCCTGGGGTCCCGGGATTGAGTCCTGCATTGGGCTCCCGGCATGGAGCCTGCTTCTTCCTCCTCCTGTATCTCTGCCTCTCTCTCTCTATGTCTATCATAAATAAATAAATAAACAAATCTTAAAAAAAAAAAAAAATAGTCCCCATGCCCAGCATGGAACGAACAGGAGGCCTGAACTCAAGCCCCCAAGATCGAGACCAGAGCTGAGATCAAGGTTTCAGACACTCAACTGACTGAGCCGCCTACGCGCCCCTGAAGAAAGGACTGTATTGACCCCCCACTTTGCAAGATCTCGAAGCATCTTCTAAGTCAAGATGAGCCATTTGTGGTCAATGTGATTTTGATGTTGGCCGTTAGCCAGTTTCTACTTCTGTGTTTGGCCAGCCTGACTCCTGACTCCTCTGGCAAGACACGCCAGGCACAGCCCCTTGGACAGGAACGCGCCATCCGAGAGAGGCCCTGGGCATAGGGCTGTGCCCCTGGAACCAGCTACCTGGCTCTCGGCCCTCAGGCCACTGTCCTCAGGGATGCTGCTCTGTCACCCTCTCCTCCATCTGTGGTTCTGACTGAGCCTTGCCGTGGCCGGGGCTCCAGGCCCTGTCCCTGGCAACCTCTCCTCCCTCTCAGTTCTGTTTTGGTCTCCCCCGACTTCTGAGCCTCCCCATCCTGTTCCCCATCCCAGGGAAGTCCCCACATGCCCAGAGAGGCCAAATCAACTGAACATTTCTTCACCAGGAAACTCCACATCTAGCCACGATGGGGAAACAAAGCTTTTTCTTTAAATTTTTATCAGAATAAAAGGAAAACACACACAGCATTTCACAAAATCATTCCCAGACGTTGCAAAATGATCATAAACTGTCCCAACTTTCCAAAGAGACTGAAAGGAAAATTCATCTTAAACAGCTTCTTACTTTCCATTGGGTTTTTTTTTTTTTTTAAGATTTTATTTATTTATTCATGAGAGACAGAGAGAGAGAGGCAGAGACACAGGCAGAGGGAGAGGCAGGCTCCTCGCAGGGAGCCCGACGCAGGACTCAATCCCAGGACCCCAGGATCATGACCTGAGCCGAAGGCAGATGTCCAGGGGCCCCTCCACTGGGCTTTAAAGGTAGTCCAACCCTGCATTCAAATTGCACAAGGCCAAAGGTGGAGGGAAAATAGTTCACATGATGAAAAGGAGGAAAAGATTAGCATCCAGTCCAGAGCCTAGAAACTACTCGAAATCCTCATCCCATCACAAAGCCACAGGATTTCAGGACCCCAAGGGGCCAGAGAGCTTCAGGCCCAGCTGCTACATCTCGAGACACATATTTACCTTTCTGTTTGAAGACAGCCTGCAAGTTATGATACAATTCCAGAGGCAGAAACAAAAACACCGAAATGAACAATGGCTTAAAGAAGGTAGAATTTTATTTCTCTCTCAGGTAAGAAGCCAAAGGTGGGCAGTCGAGGCTCAAGGATTTAGCTGCTCCTCAAAGTCACCCAAACACCCAGGCTCCTGCTACCCTGCTCTGTCCCTGTCCCTCCACACTCAGCTTTCATCTCATGGTCCAAAGCAACTACTCCAGCTCCTGCCATTGCACCCATGCTCAGCCCACAGTCTCAACTTCCCATCACTTCTGCTCTCATCCCACTGGCTAGACCTTACTCCCCTTACTTGCAAGGGGGGCTGGGAAAAGCAGTTGTTAGATGGGGTGCCAGGTGCCCAACCAAAAAATCTATTGCTATATAAGACAGAAAAACAGTTATTTGGGAGAAACTGGTCATTTCTGCCACAGTGGGTACCCATGGGAAAATACAGACCATTCTATGGCAAAATTTTCCAGAATGTACCATACTAAAGCATGAAGAATGTCAAAATTGGTTTTATTTAGAACTTGCTAGCATCTTGGGCACAGTTCCACTTTATTGTTAATGCCAAAACCGTGTCCCAAGACAAAAATATAGTGTTTTTTGGATGGGCTCTGGAGCTTGACTCTGATTTGACTGCTCAGGTGTGACGCTGGGCCCTCTTCCTATAAGCTGTCTGGATTTGGGCAAGTTATTTACTTGCTAGGGACTCTGTTTCCTCATCTGTAAAATGGGATAACAATAGTTCCTGCTTCATAGGTCTGTGGTGACATTGCGCATGGGGGCATTTGGAACAGGACTGGGCACATAGGAAAAGCTTGAATTTCATTGGAATTTCAAGGAATTTCATTGTCACTCGCCCCTTCAGCCCTCAAACCCACCACAGAGTCTCACTGCCCTCCTATGTAAAAGCAGGGGTGTGGTAGCTGGTCTCCAAAGATGGCTCTGAAGAGTCTCTCCCCTCTCAGGGCACACATGCCACTTGTCCTATCAAGGTCCTATCTAACTCCTTGAGTCTGGGCTGGGCCTGGCTCGCTGGCAGGAGTAAGGGTGTGCGGCTCTGGGCCTGGCCCTGAGGAGAACAGGCAGCTTCCGCGTCCTCCCTCTCGGAGCCCAGATGTCATGCCGCCACCCTGTGAGGAAGCCCAGGCAGCTGCAGGGACAGGCCCACATGCGGTAGGCGTTGGAGGGAACCACCAGGGAAGTGGATTGTCCAGGCGGTCGGCTCTCCCAGTTGATGCCAAGAGGAGCTGAGACGTGATCCTGCTGACCCCACAACATCACTAGCTATTTGTGAGCAGATGATCTTTGCTCCAACCATCTACTAAATTTGAGGATGGTTTGTCATGCACCAATGAATGACCAGAGGGCCATCTGATGTGCAGAAGTAGGATGCTGTTGACACAAACATCTTAAACGTGAGGCATTGGTCTGCAGAGCAGACGGTAGGAAGGGCCGGGAGGACACGGTTTGTCAAACCTGGAAGAACACGGAGAAGGCTGATGACAATAGGACCCCGGTCTGTAACCCGAGTTAGCTAACAGCAGACACTGGTTTTCACGTTCTCCTGGGCGTCTCGTTGGTGAGGCAGGGGGGATTCTGGGAATGGCTGGAAACATGACACCCAACACCGGATACATGAGATGGACGGTGGCATATGAGTCATCATGGGCCATGCAGGGCCACTCGGGGACGGCGTGAACAACCAGGGGCGGCGCGAGGCAGGCTTCATAGTATCTAGAGGGCAGGGTGCCCCTGGTTCCCTGGGAGGGTGCGGTGGGCTTGTCTGGGTAACTCGACAGCTGCCAGAGAACCGAAATCCACTCCAGCCAGGAATAAGTGGGAATTCGTACCAGGTCCATGCGTGATAAGGAGGATTGTTTAGGTGGGGGCCTTATCCATCCGCAGGGGCGGGTTGGGAGGTGGGGTTAGGGCACTTGCCATTCAGCCATTTGAGGATCTTTTTCTTTCTTTCTTTTAGTTAGTTAGTTTGTTTGTTTATTTATTTATTTGAGAGAGAGAGAGCATGAGCAGAGGGAGAGGCAGGGGGAGAGAGAGAAGCAGACTCCCCTCCGAGCAGGAGCTCAACCCCAGGACCCTGGGATCATGACCTGAGCTGAAGGCAGCGGCTTAACCAACTGAGCCACCCAGGCGCCCCTAAGGATCTTCTGATTTCACCCGAAGTTAACTGGGGACACGACATTGGCTTTACCGTTAGTCTTTATGCCGCAATACTTAGCCCAACTGTTACCTGTGCTGACGTAGAACATAGAAAAGGTGTGTAAGGAATGTGCAGATCTGGTGAAAGGGCTGTCCGAGCAGAATGTTGAAAATGCCAGCTGTCCTCTTGCAGCTGCCTGTCATAAAATACAAGAGGATTGAGCAGTTCAGAAAGCAACTGTTCAGGTTTTGAGCAGAATTAAGAGGAAATAGACCAGAGCCAGGACTTGTTAGTTTCAAACATGTAAACTATAATGTGGTTTCATTTTTTTTTAACCATGGGGTTGGTTTCTTTTGTAATAAAAGTAATCTCTTTTTTGTGTTAAAAAAAAAACACACAAAAACAAAAACCTTAGCTGTCTGTGTGCCCAGGACAGAGCTTGGCATGGTGCTTATCTGCATGAATCTTTTTTTTTTTTAAGATTTATTTACTTATTTATGAGACAGAGAGAGAGGCAGAGACACAGAAGGAGGGAGAAGCAGGCTCCATGCCGGGAGCCCGACATAGGACTCGATCCCGGGACTCCAGGATCGTGCCCTGGGCCAAAGGCAGGCGCAAAACCGCTGAGCCACCCAGGGATCCCCTGCATGAATCTTTGAACAAATGTGGTATGGGACCTCTGTCCTGCTAGCATCCTGCATCAGATCTGACAAGTTCTTTACCTGCAAACAATCTGTTTCCACGAAAAGCCTAATTAAGCAGAGCAAGTGACCCCAGTGACAAGCAGGCCAGGTCCGCAGGAAGCTGAGATGACAGGAAGCTACCAAGAAGATATTTCCCAGGCAAAGCTGATTTTTTTTTCCTGGTCCTGCCTCAATAGCCAAAGCATGGTTCCCCTGAGAAAATGGTCTGGGTCATGGTTCCTGTTCACTTTGCAGGATTTCTCACCTAATTTTCTTGTTTAAGTCACAGAACCACCTTGCTAAGTTGTAAGAAAGACTCTCATTTTAGAGATGAGACTACTGAGGCCTCAGAGAGGTGGTCACACAGTCAAGATTTGAACTCCTATCTCTCTGAGGATAGAACTCATGCTCCTCAGCCACACCAAGGAGTCCTGAGCTTTCTTCCAAAGATCCCACCCTGTGACTACCCAAGGGACCCATAAAATCCCAGATCTCAGACAGGGATGAAAATGCGTGGCAAATCCCATCCTTTGCTTGTTACAGTGCAAAAACCCACAATGCTCATCTGTGTCAATAAGCAGGCTGGGGTGTGGACCCCAGACCCGAGTCTGACTTAAGTGAGCCAGAACAGCTGGGCCAGACCCCTCTCTCCAAAGGGCACTTTTGCAGTGTCATTCACTCGACCACTATATATGGTGGGCTGCCGTACAACAAGCAGCCCCTGATGCGGTGGATTGTGTCTAGAGAGATGCCTGCCCGGCCAGACTGCCCAGTTTGGATCCCACTCAGCCCCGTGATGCTGGGGAAGTGAGTCAGTGGCCTGTCTTTTCATCTGTGGAATGGTCGTAATACAGTCATCTACCTCCCGGACTGGTGGAGAGGCATGGATGTGTAAGGGTGTGTGCATAGTGCCACATATAGCATAAGACAAGTACCCTCCTTGCCTTATTTTTTGACGGATGGATGGATGGATTTAATTGCAAACCTGTGAGGCAGACAGGAAAGGCTATAATTAGTTCCATTTTACAGATGAGAACATTGAAGCTCCGAGGCATTAAAAAGCTTGCCAGACACAGAATGGGTATAATTATTCTCGTTTTATAGACTAGGAAACAGGCTCGGGGAGCTAAGTCATGGGCTCAAGGTCAAAGTCAGTGTCAAAGCCAGGCCCAGGCAGGTCCAGACCCCTCTGGTCCAGGCCTCGCCTCTGCCCTGGGTAACGTTCCCTTCTTTGGAATTCTGCAGGATTTCCAAGCGGGTCCAGGTGGCCCCGCATCACCACTGCCCAGGAGGACGGGCCACCTGGAGCTGCTTGCTCCAGCTGCATCTGCTCTGCTCAGGCCCAGCAGGAAGTGCCCTGGGAAAGGTTGGCTCAGGCCCTCCCCACCCCCCTCTCCCTCCGCTCAGCACCTGTGCCCCGGATGGAAGGAGATGGGGCGTGCCCTGGAGGAAGCACAGTCTGTTTTGGAAGAAGGTAAGTGGAAAGAGGAGAAAGTTCCAGAGTGTGAAATTTGGAGGAGTTCACTGGCACCTCTGGGAGGTTTGGGGGGGAGACAGCTATTACAAAGCACTAGCGTTTATTAAGCACCTTCTTTGTGTCCGGCTCCGTCCTGAGCACTGACCACCAGGACCTCCTTGAACCCATCAGGCGGGGACGCCTCGGGGATGGGACCTGCGCCCCTACCCGCGGATGCCTGCTGGCCTCGGTTCCTGCGCTTCATCCCACCCAGGCCTGGAGGCCCCGGGGCGCTGGAGAACTAGGGAGCAGGGCTAGAAGTGCGGGGTGCGGCGGGGTGTAAGCCCGAGGAGGGGATGGCCCGGGAAGGAGCGGGGCCGGACGGAGGGGAATGTCACCGGGAGCGCCGGCTGCCGCGTGCTGCCGCCTGGAGGCTGCGCGGGGGACAAGGCGGCCCGAGGCTCCAGAGGGCGCCCCGCAGCCTCCCGGGGTGGGGGTGGGGGTGGGGGTGGGGGGGGTCTGAGGGCGCCGGCTGGGCGCGCTGCTCTCCCACCTCGCGGCGGGAACACTCTCCACCCACCGAACCCCTGCTCGTCCTCCCAGGCCTCCCCGCGCAGCCCCCCCGCCCCCCCGGCTCCCCGGGCCGTCCACCCCTGCCCGGGCAGAGCGCAGCTCCGTCCTCCCGCTTCCCCCGCGCCCTCGGGGCCGCGGCCTCTCCTCTCCGCCCCGGGGTCTGTAGAGGGAGCCGACGCCGAAGGACCGGGGACGTCTCCTGGAGCGGCCGACACCGCACACGCACCCAGCGGAGATGCGCGCACAGGAACACACACACACAGCGGAGATGCACACGCAGATACACACATGCAGACACCCGCGGCCCCCCACGGTTGTTACTTGGATGAACGGGACCGCAGGCCCGCACGCGGCGCAGGAGCCTGGCCCTGGCCCGGGGCGCCCCCTGGTGGCCGGGGAGTGCCCGCAGGTGCTTACCGCGGCTCTGCGCGCCCCCACAGCTGACCTCAGGCGGGGCGGCCTCCCCAGACCTCCAGGCCGGGTGTCCCTGGCCCTGCTCCCCCCCCCGCCCCCCGCCAGCTTCTTCGCGGCCTGGGAGGACCGGTGGGGAGTCTGTGAAGAGCATGCGCCTCCCCCAGGACCACCCGGGGCCAAGGGAGGGAGCGGTCCCGGGAGCCCACGTCCTCTGGCAGATCCGAACCCACCCCCGAGCAAGCGGACCTTTCCTTCCCGGATCACCGCCTCCACGCCAGAGAGCCCCGCACACCGTGGACACACACGCACGTGCCGAGGGCACACACTCAGCCCACCACACACCTGCAGACACGCCACTCACATGTGTGCACAACACGCGCACTCACCTACACGGGCATTGTGCGCACACGCAGACACTGTCTGTGTGGTTCACCCTTTGCTCACTCCACCGGGTTCAGGACCAGGTTTGCCGGTGCCGGTCCCCGTCATCCAAGACTGGGGGCCATGGACCCTCAGGCCTTTCCTCCCAAATCCCACTTGCTGCTCAGGTCAGCTGCAGGGCAGAGGTCCATTCCTCTGCTTCCCAGAATCCCAAGGTGATCCCCACCTTCTGAGCCAGGCCCCTCCCTGGCCAAGCCCTGGGGTAGCAAAGGTGGGATATGCTAGCACCGCTGTAAGGGGAGGGTTGATAAAGGGCTGGTGTGACCTCTCCAGAACCCAGTGTGAGTGGCTGTGATGGTGGACTTTTAGGTCCAATGACAGGCTGGGGGTGATTCTCAGCAGGCTCTCCCAACCCCACTTCCTGAGTAATTCAATTCTCCCTTCCTCATTTGAAATGCCACCTTTGGGCAGCCCAGGTGGCTCAGTGGTTTAGCTCTGCCTTCAGCCCAGGGCATGATCCTGGAGACCCGGGATGGAATCCCACGTCAGGCTCCCTGCATGGAGTCTGCTTCTCCCTCTGCCTGTCTCTCTCTCTCTCTATCTCTAATAAATAAATTAAATCTTAAAAAGAAAAGAGAAGAAAAGAAATGCCACCTTTGTCGCGGACTCTCAAATGCTCCACTGGTGTCTGTTGTGCATTGGACAGAACCAGTTTTCCCCATATAGGGACAGTAAGAGAACTTTTTGTGGGATTGGAAGCCTCTGCCCTTCCCTGGCTCCCCTTTTGTTTCCCTGCATAGGGGAAACTTGCTACCAACTTCGTGTACTCTCCTGGTTCTGAGGCTGGCCTGAGAATTAGCTGACATGAGACAGGTTAGCAGGAGAGAAGCATATAGATTTATGGCATATTTCTATGTGTACATAGGAATCTTTAGAAGAAAAATGAAAATCGAAAAACCCATTGGGCCCCAAAGCCTATATACCTTTTTTGCATAAAGAATGAGGTACCTTGTAGGGATGTGTCAAGACAAAGGGGTGTGGCTGGGGCAGAGAGTTCATGGAACGGTGACTAGGGAGTATTCGGGAAACTCTTGGAAGAGATGGGTTGTTTTAGCAGATTTGTTTGTACACATCTGATTTGGCATCACCCCGGTCTCTGGTGACAAGAAAGGTACAGAGGGCGTCCTTCTCTTAGGAAATAGGGATCCCTGGGTGGCGCAGCGGTTTGGCGCCTGCCTTTGGCCCAGTGCGCGATCCTGGAGACCCGGGATCGAATCCCACACCGGGCTTCTGGTGCATGGAGCCTGCTTCTCCCTCTGCCTATGTCTCTGCCTCTCTCTCTTTCTCTCTCTGTGTGACTATCATAAATAAATAAAAATTTAAAAAAAAAAGGAAATATTATGGTATCACTTCTCGGCCTTTTGGCAAAGATCAAGTGTAGGGAATGTTATAGCCAGCTTGTAGGCAGAAAGGGAGAAGGCAGAGAGCCCTTGCTGCAACCTCTGCTTCTCAAGTGCCTTCAGCTCAAAATAACCAATATGCCAAAGCGGAATATCTTGGGGTAACGTGTTCTGAACCCTCCTCACCTGGAAGGTATTTTCCCCAACACTTAGATCTCTGGCCCCAGAGAAGAAGAGAAGCCCAGGTGATTGGTGAGTTACGATGAGAAACTGGACACACCACTGGTACCCACCCCTCTGCACCCGCCCCCCATCCCCAGAGAGCTCCTCCCACTGCTATATGGGGGAATCCATGGCTTTTCCAGCTGCTTGTGCTGGGGAAAAGTCTGTCCCTCTCTGGGTTCGTTTTCCTTTTCTTCTTCTTTTTTAGTTAATAGACTATATATTTTTGGAGCAGATTTACAAAAAATTCAGTAGATAGTAGAATTCCCCATATACCCCCCTTCCTTGCCCATTGCTCCCCTATTTTTTTCGTTGCTCCCCTATTATTAACATTTTACATTGGGGTGATACATTTGTTATAATGGATGAACCAATACCGACCGATACACGATTATTAACTAAAGGCCATAATCGGGGCACCTGGGTGGCTCAGTCGGTGAAGCATCTACCTTCTACTCAGGTCACCATCCCAGGGTCCTGGGATCCAGCTCCGCATGGGGTTACTTGCTCAGTGAGGAGTCTGCCTCTCCCTCTCCCTCTGAACCTCCCCTGCCTGTGCTCCCTCTCTCTCTGTCAAATAAGTAAATAAAATATTTTTTAAAAAATAAATAAAGTACACAATTTACATTAGGGTCTACAGTCTGTGGTGCACAGTTCTGTGGGTTTGGATAAATGCATAATGTCCTGTATCCACCATTACAGTGTCATACAGGACACTGTCCTAAAAACCCACCCTACTCCACATGTTCATCCTCCTTCCCACTCCCCCAGACTCCAGGCAACCACTGAGCTCTGCGTTGTCTCTATAGTGTTGCCTTTGCCAGAATGTCCTGTAGTTGGAATCATACATCTGTAGCCTTTTCAGACTGGTCTCTTTGACTCAGCAATATGCATCCAGAGTTAGTCCATGCCTTTTCATGAGTTAATAGTTACATTTTTTTTTTAGCATTGAATAATATTCCATTGTATGGATATGCATTGCATTATCTATTTGTCCACTGAAGGACACCTTCGGTGCTTTCCATTTGGGGCAATTATGAATAAATCTGCTACAAACATTAACATGCAGGTTTTTGTGTGGACAATAAGTTTTCAGATCAGATGGGTGAATACCAAGGAGTGTGATTGCTGGATCATATGATAAGACTATATTTCACTTTGTGAGAAACTGCCAACCTGTCTCCCAAAGCGGCTGTACTGTTGTGTTTTCACCAACAATGAGAGTTCCTATTGTTGCACGTGCTTGCCAACATTTGGGCTTCCTTATTTTCATTTTTTTGAATTTGGGCTGTTTTGATTTTAATAGTCGTGTGTGGCATCTCACTGTTGTTTTAATTTGCAATTGACTAACACATATGATCTCGGTCATCTTTCCTGTAGCTTATTTGCCAATCTGTGTATCCTTTTTGCTGAGGCTTCTGTTTAGATCTTTTGCCCATTTTTAAATTGGGTTATTGGGGTGCCTGGGGGTTCAGCGGATGAGCGTCTGCCTTTGGTCCAGGGCGTGATCCCGGAGTCCCTGGATCGAGTCCCGCGTCGGGCTCCCTGCATGGAGCCTGCTTCTCCCTCTGCCTGTGTCTCTGCCTCTCTCTCTGTCCCTCATGAATAAATAAATAAAATATTTTTTAAAAATAAAAAAATAAATTGGGTTATTCGTTTTCATACTGTTTTTTTTTTTTCTTACTGTTGAGTTATAGGAGTTCCTTGTGTATTTAGGATACAAGTTCTTTATCAGAAATGCATTTTGCAACTACTTTTCCCCAGTCCTGACATATTTTCAATCTCTTGATAGAGTTCTTTTTTTTTAAGAGTTATTTATTTATTTATGATAGAGAGAGAGAGAGAGAGAGAGGCAGAGACACAAGCAGAGGGAGAAGCAGGCTCCATGCCGAGAGCCCGACGTGGGACTCGATCCCGGGACTCCAGGATCGTGCCCTAGGCCAAAGGCAGGCACTAAACTGCTGAGCCACCCAGGGATCCCTCTTGATAGAGTTCTGCTTTAAGAAGCTTGTTGTTGGGGTACCTGGCTGGCTCACTTGGTGGAGCATGTGACTCTTGATCTCGGGGTTGTGAATTCAAACCCCACATTGGGCATAGAGCTTGCTTTAAAAAAAAAAAAAAAAAGAACAAACTCATTGTTGGCACCACCTATGCCTCACTGCCTAATCTCCTAATCCACTCTAGCAGTAAGAAGGATATATCCCTGATGTCTCTGTTTTTCTCTCAGTGGGTTTGAATCTGGGTAGGGCAAAAAGGGTACATGTATTGAGCTCCTAAAACCCTAATACCTACTACCTCAAGTGTTAGAATGAAGATTAAATGGTTTAAGTCTTTATAAAACCCTTGGAATAGAGCCTGGAACATATTAATTGCTCAATTAACTTAGATAATTATAATAACAAGCATTACATGTTTTAATAGCTAATGGAGTCAGTCCTTCCTCAATGCTTCCTTTCCAGAATTTTTCCTAGCTATTTTCACACGTTCACTCTTCTAGATGAATTTAATTAATTTTTAAAATATCCTGTTCAGATTTCATTAAATGCATAAGTAAATTAGAAAAAAAAACCAGACATTTTAATGATGTTAGGTTTTTCTCCAAGAATAATGCTTGGATTCAGATCTTCCCTTTGTGCTCCTTTTCTTCAAGTAGAACTTATACAATCCTTACTAAATTTATTTCCTGGTATTTTACTGTTTTTTCTTAAATGCTGTTAGGAATCAAGTCTTTTCTTCAGATACATATTCAAACCAATTAGTATATATTTATGTCTATATATAGGCAATTGTTTTTTATTTTATTTTTTTTTTTTAAGATTTTATTTACTCATGAGAGACACAGAGAGAGAGAGAGAGGCAGGGACGCAGGCAGAGGGAGAAACAGGCTTCATGCAGGAAGCCTGATGCAGGACTCGATTCCAGGTCTCCAGGATCACACCCTGGGCTGAAAGTGACGCTAAACCAGTGCGCCACCTGGGCTGCCCTGTTTTTTATTTTAATAGCCTTTATTTTTTGGAGCAGTTTTAGGTTCACAGCAAACTGGAGCAGAAGATAATAGAGATTTCCCACACATCCCCAGCCCCCACACATGTACAGACTCCCCATTATCAACGTTCCCCACCAGAATGGGACATTTGTTACAACTGATGAGCCTACACAGACACATCATTGTCACCTAGAGTCCATTAGGCTTCCCTCTTGTACATTCTGTGGATTTGGACAAATGCATAATGACGAGTATATCACTTAGACTAGTTGTACTTGGTTTTTAAACAGTAATTTTTTTTTCAATTGACGCTTTTAGCTTTTCCAGCAATCTAAAAACAGTGGAATTTGGCCTCTGCACTTCCAACAGTTACCCACTTATTTATGTGTCCTAATTGCATGGCTTAGTTCCCCCAGAGCAGCACTAAAGAGTGGTGACATGAAGTCCTTGCTTCGTTCCAGAAGTTAATGGGAATGCATCTCATGTTTCTATTCTAGAGAATAGAATGCTGGCTTTTGGTGTCATATATTTATACATATTTTATCACATGGAAGCATAAAATCTATTTCTATTTTAATAAAGTATTTTTCTAAAATTAGGAATGGATGTTGGATTTTATTAAATACCTCCTTAGCATCTATTGAGATACTTGTTTGGTGTTTCTCCTACAGTCAATTCATTTGGTGAAAGATGGGATTCTCTACAATTCGGCAAACAAGGCTCAGAGAGGTCAAGTCACTGGCCCAGGGTCACACAAGGGGCAGGTGGCAGAGCTGGTGTCTCTTTCTCTGAGCCCATGCTCTTTATCCCTGCCTCCCAAGGCTGCCTGTTCTGAATGCTGGTGATCTCAAAGCTCCTGGGTCACCACCCTGCACCCCTGGTCCCCTGCCAGGCCTTACCCACTGTCCACATAGCCTCTGTGGCCCCCACACCCCAAGTCTCCTGAAGGAGATGCAGGCCCAGGTCAGCAGCCATCCACATCTCACCCATGAACACAGGTTCAACCCTCTGGAGACAGGCCTAGGCTGAGCAGGAGGTATGGAGAAGTCCCAGGGTCACAGAAGGTAGAAGAAAGAGTTTTCCAACAGGCCTGAGAAAAGAGGAAGGAGCATGTGGCTGCCTCCGGGCAGAGAGGCATGGTTTCAGGGAGGTGGATTTAAAGCAGGCATACCGAGGGCAGGTTCGGCAGGTGTCTGGGCTCAGATGAAGGGTTCACCCTGGCCATCCCAGGACCCTGCCCCTTGCTTTGCTGTGTGACCTGGACAGGCAGGCCCGTGCCTGTGTGTGCTGACTGGGGCACAGAGCCCCATGAGAAAGGCTCGCAGGGCTCTGGGCCTATGCACCAGGCAGGCAGCTGGCCCACTCTGCTGTCTTCTCTGGGTACCCCCTCCAGGTGCTGCCTCTCTGGCCCCCAGCTGGAACAGCTGAGCCGGGAGATATCTTAGAGCCCCAGTGGGACCGGCTTTTATCACTGAGACTCTGCCGCAGGCCGCACATCTTGCCTGCATTCTCTCATTTAACTTTAATTTACTGTAATCAAATCCTCAGAGTCCTCCTACCTGGAAGTACACAGGGTCCTCTCGGTGTTGAATGCTTTACAGACCATTTAGACCATTTTATAGATGAGGAATTGAGGCTGAGGGAGGGACCAATAGTTTACCCAGGGTTTTTTGGGGGGGCAGGGGGGCGGAGAGGTCAATCGGACTGCAACGTCAGCATTTCAGCTTCCTGCAGACTTTCTGAGGCCTGTGCGAGGTGACCCTGTCACTTGTTGGCCGCGCCAGTGCAAACAAGTGGCGTGGGGGTTGAGGAGGGCCTCCTGGGACTGAGCCCCATTTTGCATATGACAAAACTGAGAATTCAGACCTCTGGGCCTGCCCGAGATCCCAGAGCAAGTGAGCAGCGGGAGCCAGATTCAGATGGGTTTGCTTGAGGTTGCTGCTCCAAGTGGTGACTTGTACCCTCCTGGGAAGGAAGGGCCACACCAGGTTCCTTTCTCCTTCTGTGGTCTTTGGTTGTCGACCACTCTCAAATTGTCCACCTGGGGGCGCTGGATAGCAAGGCTGGGGCCTGAGCTCGGCCAAGCTCTCCTCCCCATCTCCTTCTGAGGGCCCCACCATTCCCTCCCCCTGCCTGCTCACCTGCAGCTCCTCCTCACCCACCCAGCAGCCTGGACAAACCTGCAGGTGTCCTCTTTGGCTCACCTTCCCGTCCTGAGTGTGGGAGGCCAGACCTATGCTGCTCAAGATGGCACTTCCGGCCTCCATCAGGGCCTCGGCATCTGGCTCCCCTACCTTGCAGGCCTCTCACCTGGCCAGCTGGGCCCTTGGCCATGTCCCTGCACCTCTTCCATCTCCAGAAATCCTCCTTTTTCTTCTTCAACTTCACTCTAAAGCCAGGGTTCAAGCAGGACGAGGTGGCTGTGAGCTCATGGGGGCCGCTCCAAGGCTCACAGATGTTCGGCCTTCCCTTCTCCGTGGTGCTCCCCCCATCTCCAAATCTATGACCACCTGTTTCTGAACCTGAGACGCCCAGACCTTCAGCTCCTCGAGAGCAGGCCCGTGAAGGCCTCCTCTGTACAGTGTGCTGAGTGCACAGATAGTACAAGGTCCCCTTGTGGGTAGGGGTGTGTGTCCAGACAGGATAGGGCCTCTGGGGGACAGGTCACCTGAAGATCTGTGGTTGGGTCCTCCGCTCCTGCCATTCCCAGGACTGGAAGTGGACTGTGGGACTTGGCTTTCTGCTAACCAGACTCCAAAAAGCGGACCAAGAACCCAGAGAAGCCAGGCCCTATTTCACACAGATGGTCACTTGTGTGGGCTGGCCTGCCCAGGGTTGCCACTGAGGGGCATGGGAGGCCTTTGGGCACAAGCCCAACACCATTCTGTGCGAGGCACTTCCGGGTTCACTGAGCAAGCTCTTTGCCACTCCCCTTGGTGTGCAGGCGTCCCACTGGGGCTGGGGTCATTTAGCACTATGTGGACATGGCATTAACTCATGTTAATTAGTTCTCGCCCATGGTGAGAAAGTTCCTGCCTTTTCAAGTCTCTTTCCAGCTTCCTGATTACGTGGAGAGAAAGCCTCCGTTCAGTGGATGGCTTTTATGGCTCTGGTAGGGCGCCCTTTTCATCAAGGAAAGAATAGCACCCACCCCACTCCACCCCTACCCACCGCAGGGCTCTGAGCAACAGTATCCAGCTAGAATTTAATCACATTATTTCCATTGTGCTTATCTTTATGGTTACTTTCTATTTCTGGTAAGTGATACTTGCTCTCTACTTAGGATGACACAAGGGTTTATTTTTTTTCCCCCCAAGGAAAACAGTGAATCAATTCAAGGACATAACAGAAGAGGTAGGACTCAGATGGAACAGACCTCTCAGAATGCCTTCTTTTTTTTTTAAGATTTTATTTTTATTTATTCATGAGCAACAGAGAGGCAGAGAGACACAGGCAGAGGGAGAAGCAGGCTCCCTGCAGTGAGCTTGATGTGGGACTCTATCCCAGGACCCCGGGATCACGCCCTGAGCCAAAGGCAGACGCTCAACTGCTGAGCCACCCAGACCAGACAGACCAGAAGGACATGGTCCCAGATCCATGTCCTTCTTAACACGACCCTGGGAGGTCCCCCCTCACAGAGGAGAGAGTCCAGCCCACAGATGTGGTATGTGGCACGTCATCCTCTCCGCACTGCAAATGGGGAAACAGACTCCAGCTGAGTGATGCACCTAAGGTCACAGAGCCAGTGGGTGGGTGGAGGGTCTGGACCTTGAACCCAAGTCCATCTGACACTGGGACCTGTGTTTTTTCCTTTGCATAGCTTCCAGTATGATGAGAATCTGAATCCTTCTGAATCCTGAAGGCTGACTCCTTGGGAATCCACCCTCAGGATTCTCTCTCTCTCTCTCTCTCTCTCTCTCTCTCTCTCAATCATTTCTTGTTCCATGATGTTCCTTGTTGGTGCCATAGTGAGAAGCATGGAAAAAGGCCCACATTGCAAGATCACAGCCAGCTCTGGGGTGACTCATGCCTTCCTGTGAGCCTCAGGGAACAGAGCTGTTAACCCTGCCCATATCTCACATAGGGCTGTTGTGTGGGTCCTAGGACCTCACTGTGCTTCCCTCCTCTCCTTCACATGGGGTCTCTGTGTCCTCATAAAGTACCTGGAGCACAGGATGCCGTCATGTAGTCAGCTCTGTGACCTCCACAATTAGGAGCATGGACAGACCATGGACGATCAGTTACTGAGGCAGTTCGCTGAATTAGAGAGCCCTGAGCAGCAAGTGGCACCTGTGTGCCTTCAACAGTTTGCTTAGACATGTGTGAGGGGACATCCCCTCAGAATCTGTTGGTGAGGACCCAGACCCTTCTGAGCCTGGGGCTGCTGCTGGAGGTGGGATCGCGCTTCTCATGTAACCCACTCCCATCAAGCAGCACCTGTGACTTACAGGAGTGGCCCCCAAAGTGGAGCGAGACCCTCCAGAGGTTCCACAAGCCATGTGCACTCAGGGCCCTTCCAGATTTTGAGGACTTCCTCCCTGTATTGAGGAGCCAGCCCATTCACCTCGTTTGCAGAAACAGCTTAAGCAACTGGCTTCTATCACTAACTGCGGGATTCGAGTTCATTCTCACGGAAACCACTATACTTTTTCTGTTTTGCCCTCAAGTTTCAACAGCTTACATAACAATTACACTAGGGGTTACAATCTCCAGGATAAAACGGCACATACTGGTTTGAAGACAAACCATCTGGATCTCTCTCAGTCAAGTGGGGGTGACCTTGAGAGAGGCCAGATTGCCACTCCGGGCACCCTGTGGGCATGGAGAGATGGGGCACCAGTGAGGGGAGCAGACTCTACCTGTGTTTTGTGTCACCTGTAGGGACTCTGGAAGCCTCTTCATAGCCAAACGGGGATGGCACCTGCCCTGCATCTCCCAGGCCTTGTACATAAACACGTGTCCCCAGTGGTCTCCACTCCTGGTGTCCAATAGTTGTGCCAGCACACTCGCCGGCCCCCTCCCCTCCTCACACACCAGGACCCCTCCACCCACCCAGAGTGGTGGCCCTTTATCCTTTTGCTCCATTTTCATCCTGCACCTGGTCACTGAACATCTCTGGGGATTGATGGGGTACCTGCCCCATTACTGAGTTTCATGGAGCCCCATTCTTTTCTTTCTATCAAGGCTGGGACTTGGGTGAAGTAAGAGAGGACACCCCTCAGGCCCCAAGTTGAAGGGGGGGCGCCCAGAAGCAGGAATCAAGACAAACAACCCAATTAATAGTGGGCATAGGGTCTGAAGAGACATTTCTTCGAAGAAAATATGCAAATGGTCAACAAGCCCATGAAAAGAGGCTCAACATCACTAATCATTAGGCAAAGGCAAATCAAAAGCACACTGAGATACCATCTCACAGCCACTAGATGGCTGCAACCAGAAAGACCAGCGATGACAAGTGCCACCAAGGATGTGGAGCGGTTGGAGCCCTCCAACATTGTCGGTCAGAATGAAAAATGAGGGGATTCCTGGGTGGCTCAGTGGATGAGCATCTGCCTTTGGCCCAGGGCGTGGTCTTAGAGTCCCAGGATCGAGTCCCACATCAGGCTCCCTGCATGGAGCATGCTTCTCCCTCTGCCTCTCTCTCTCTCTCTCTCTCTCATGAATAAATAAAATCTCTTAAAAAATAAATAAAAATAAAAATAAACCAGAATGGGAAATGGTGTAGCCACTTTGAAAAACAGTTTGGTGGTTCCTTAATAAGGTAAACACAGAATTACCCCAAGGTCCAGTAATTCCACTTATAGGTATATTCCCCGAGAGGAATGAGGACATATATCCACACAAAAATTTGCACACAGATGTGCATAGCAGCATTAATCATGATAGCCAACAAGGGCAGATAACCTAAACATCCATAAACAGATAAATGAATGAATAAAGCATATGTCCATACAATGAAATGTGTTTAGCCAGGCCAGACCTTGGTTTCTTTTTCTTTTTTTTTTTTTTTTTTTTTTTTTAGATTTTATTGATTTGAAAGAGAGAGAGAGGGAGGGAGAGACAGAGAGAACATGAGCAGGGGGGAGGGGCAGAGGGAGAGGGAGAAGCAGGCTCTCCGCTGAGCAGGGAGCCTGACATGGGGCTGGATCCCAGGACCCCAAGCAGACACTTCATGGACTGAGCCACCCAGGTGTTCCCAGACCTTGGTTTCTATGCCATTCTCTAGTAAAAAGGAATGGAAGCTCCTTGGAGAAATGGCTGATTCTGGGACTAAAACATAATCTGTACAAGATGAGCCTGGATCACCTCGTAGTGCCAGGAACTACAGATGCGCTTAAACATACACATGCTGTGTGCTGAAGGGGCACGGGCCAACAAAAATTACCAATGGGCCAAAGCCGAAATGATCTGAGTGAAAGAAGGAAAAAAAGAAAAAGAAAAGAAAAGAAAAGAAAGAAAAAGAAAGAAAGAAAAGAAAAAAGAAAGAAAAGAAAAGAAAAGAAAAGAAAAGAAAAAAAGAAAAGACAAGACCCAAATATAGCCATGAGGGATGCCTGGGTGGCTCAGTGGTTGAGTGTCTGCCTTTGGCTCAGGTCGTGATCCCGGGGTCCTGGGATCGAGTCCCACATCGGGTTCCCCATGGGGAGCCTACTTCTCCCTCTGCCTGGGTTTCTGCCTCCCTCTCTGTGTCTATCTGAATAAATAAATAAAATCTTAAAAAAATATATATATATATATGAGTCCATATTGATAGAAATAGATGATTGACTAAATAAATAAACAAGGGAGAGGGGACAAATCTCCCAGGCAGGAGGATTCCAGATAGCTTATGTAGATGCCCCAAGGAGGTGAGCAGAACTGCTCAAGTGAGGTGGTGAACAGAGGCTTCATCCCAGAGTACAGATGATCTGACTGGATCTTTCCAAGAACTCCATGAGGTGCACACCAGATTGTCTCCATTTTACAGATGAGGACACTGAGCCTCAGAGCGGCCAAGCTCCAGGTCACACGGCTAGTCAACAGGGAGCTTTTCAGCAACACCTTGAGGGAGTCCTGCCCTGTTCCCCGCTGTGCACCCTTGTATCTCACAGGGGGTGAGGGGTATACTTGGTGCTCAGTAAAATTGTCAGATGAGTGAAGGAGGGAGAGGACAGAAGCAGAGATGGAGAGATTGCATTAGTGACCAGGTGCTACCTGGAGCCACTGCTGTGGGGCTGTGTGACTCTGGGCAGCTTCTGGACCTCTCTGAGTCTGTCCCCATCAGTGAGACAGCAACAGGCTTTCCTGCCTCATCAGTTGATGTGAGGATAAAGTGAGGTCAGTGGTGTGTACTGGATATGAACCTCACTCCATGCACACAGTTGGACAAGAAACTCTGACTTCTGTTTTCTCAAAGGCAGTTTCTGTGTCTAAGCCCTCATTCTGCCAGACGGGCAGGAAACAAGCTCAGCTCTGGAGTCTCAGGAGTTTCGGGGCGGGGACCAAGGGTAGGGGGCTGGCCCACTGGTTTTTGCTAGAATGCCTGTCTTCACAAAACAGCATAGGCTGGCTGAAACTCCTTGCTGCCTCCTCATCCCTATAGGGCCCATGTGCTTTTCTTTTTTTTTTTTTCTAAAGACTTTATTTATTTATTCATGAAAGACAGAGAGGCAGAGACACAGGCAGAGGGAGAAACAGGCTCCATGCAGAAAGCCTGATGTGGGACTCGATCCTGGGACTCCAGGATCATGACCTGAGCCAAAGGCAGTCACTCAACCACTGAGCCATCCAGGGGTCCCTTTTTTTTTTTTTTCTAAAGATTTTATTTATTTATTCATGGAAGACACAGAGAGAGAGGCAGAGCACAGGCAGAGGGAGACCCATGGGCTTTTCTAGGGAGACTACCCTAGTCTGTTCTCTGGCATTGTGGCCGGACCACTCGGGAAGCAGATGCAGTTAGAAACATCTCATCCTGTCATGCAAGAACCAAGCAAAGGTGGAAGTGGAAACTCAGCCTGACACCCAGTATGACCACCCACCAAGCTCTGGATCGCAGCATGGGGTAGAGTAGGGGCATCTCCCAGAGGGGGCACCTCTCTCTAACACACAAAGCATCCTATGGGCCAGGAGTCATGGGGGCTGGGAGCAGGTCATCTCCACACCTCCCTTGGCCTCCTGCCACTTGCCCCAGTCCTGGGTCTACCTGGAAAAAGGTAAAATAAGGACTGGGAGCCTTATTTTTTTAAAAAATATTTATTTATTCATTCATTCATGAGAGACACAGAGAGAGACCGAGACACAGGCAGAGGGAGAAGCAGGCTCCCTGCTGGAAGCCTGATGCAGGACTCGATCCCAGGACTCCGGGATCAGGAATGATGCAGGACTCGACCCCAGGACTCGGGGATCACGCCCTGAGCCCGCGCAGACGCTCAACGACCGAGGCACCCAGACGCCCCCGGTCGAGGAGCCTTTATCCCTCTGCGCGTTCTCACGGAGCTCTGTCCATGCTGGGAGTCCTCTCCCTACTCCAGACAGGCTGCTGGCTTTCGGCCCCGCCCTTCCCCGGGACGGTGAGCACCGGGAAAAGGAAGGAGGAAGACACAGGGGAAACCAGAGAGAAAGCAGAGCCCAGATCAACGTCTCGGATGCTATCTCTCCGCAAAGACAAAGCGCCTGGCGCCGGTGGCGCCCGGCTTCTTCCTCCGCATCAAAGCCCGCAGTCTTCCCAGGTTCCCAGAGCACCCTCCCATCCTCTCCGTGCCCGGGTCACACGGCCGGTCAGGCATGGGGGTCTGCCCGGCGCTCGGACCAGCGGTGACCCCAGCGGGTGGCAGCCAGCTCACTTCCCCTGCCCCGTGGTCACAGGCCCGCGGACCTGACCCCTGGGGACCCTCCTGCGCGCGCCTCTCACCAGCCGGTGACTCCAGCGGGAGGTACCGCCCACCCCCGCCTGACCCCGCCCCCTCCCGAGAATGATTGGCTAGGGGGCGGGACCGGACACAAACTGGACCAATCAGAGTTCCAGTACCCAAAGATGGACAGACGCCCGCTCTGGGTCCTTCCTAGGATTTCTTCCCTAGGACCAGCCCCGCTGGGGAGCTGGAGGCTCACCTGTGTGGGAAGATGCCGCCTCTTTGACTTGGGGAGCCACTCAAGGGGCCTGTAGGAGAGTCCTTCCTGTTTGGCTGGTTTGAGTCAGGATTCTGTGCGGGCGGGGCCGCATCACACGCGCTGAAGGCCTGGACCCTGAAGCCCCTCCCCACTCCCCCACCCCCCACCCCCTTGCTCGCCAGCTGTGTTACTTTGGGTGTGTTGCTAAATAGCGCAGGACCTCAGTTTCCCCAAGTGGAGCCCACACTGGCTTACTGTGGGGACCGAGTTATAACAGCCCCTGGCACCCAGGAAGACCTCGATCTGGGTCCTACACCTTCTGAGACCCTCGGTGCCTCCCACGGGGGTGCCTGTGGCCTGCCAGCGTGTCCAGCAGGGGAGCCTGAGTATGGTTTACCTCCTTTCTGCGGAAGGTCCGACACTGACTTTCCATGATGATCGAGGCTGCAAGTGTCAGCCCTAGCTTGCTGGGGCCCAGTGTTGTCACATGTGTTACAGCAGGATGGCCTTCCATAGCACATGGCCCAGGTCCCAGGGGTGGCTCGGATGGACTCAGAATTGCCTCCTCTCTCACTGGCTAACTTTGCTTTGGGGTGCAGCTCACCGCTTATGGCACCCACAGCAGTGCCTGAACAAGTGCTGGAAAGTGCTCCGGAAGGGTGGAGGTTGTCATGCCCAGGTGCCCAGCTCCTGCTCCCAAAGGGTAGCTCCCCTCCCAAAGGGCTCTCACTCCTACACAAATAGCCTTCAGCCAGGCTTGTGCCATCCGGCTGGGTTGGGACAGATCCACCCAGATCTGTGTGAGTCTGGGGGTGCTCACAGCTGGGACTCGAGCTGGAAGTATCCTGTCTGCTGTCAACAACTGGGCTATGCCAAGGAGAGAATAAGGAATGGCCCTATCAGGGGTTGAATCATGTCATCCAAAAAGATAGATCCATTTGGAACCTTGGACAGTGACTTTATTTGGAAATAGATCTTTGCAGATGTAATTATTTAAAGATTTCAGGATGAAATCATCCTGGATTTAGGGTGGGCCCTGATTCAAATGGCTGGTGTCCTTATAAGAAGAGAGGACACAGACTGTGTGAAAGTGGAGGCAAAGACTGGACTGATGTTGCCACAAGCCAAGAAACACCAAAGATGGCAGGCAACCATGAGAGGCGTAGAAACTTCTTTCTTAGGGTCTCCAGAGAGAACCACACTTGATTTCAGATTTCTGGCTCCCTGAACTGGGAAAGACTATCTTTCTGTTTAGGGAAGGTGGCCATCCTGTCGTGATTTGTCACTGCCGTGCTAGAAAACTCCTACCGGCTCACGTGGATGCCCACTGACAGTTTGGCTGCATTACTAGGAAGCTCTGAACTTTGCTCTCTCTTTGCCCAGGCGCTTGCATGTCTAAGCATGAATCTTTAGGAAATAATTGGGACAATGCAAGGATGTACAAGCAAGGGTGTTCCCCACAGTTTTGTCCGAAGTGGTGAGAAACTAAGAAAGAACTAGACACCCGTAAATGGAGCTTGTCAAATAAATGACTGCCCTCCACAAGACGGAGCACCAGGCGACTGTTACACATCGTCATGTGTTTAACGTCCAAAGAGGTTATGTAGTCATAGATGGAAAAAAAAATTTCAAAACAGTCTATCTGCACAAAACATATTCACCGTAGGAAAAGATTGCTAAACGGACTGCATTAAAATTGAGAACTGCTGATCACCAAAATACAACATTAAGAGGCTGAACACCAGTGCCAGTTCTCCCACTAACTGACTAGCAGACCTTGGGTGAACTATCTCAACCTTCTGTGCCTCCGCTTCTCACCTATCAAATGGGGAGACTGTCTTCATGGGGTTTGTTCCAGTTAACTATTCTTGTGTAACCAACCCCTCTGAAATGCAGTGGTGTAAAACAGCAAGTTTTCTCACTTATGTGAAATTAGAACAGGGCTTGCAGGGGGGTGGCTCAGCTCTGCTCAATGGGGGGGAGAGAGGACTTGCTTCCCAGATGGCATACTCGCATGGCTGGCACGTTGGTGCTGAGCTGAGGGTCGGAGGCCTCGCTTCCTCTCCATGGGGGCTTCTCTGCGGGCTGCTAGCATGGTGGCACCGCCGCCACCACCACCCCGCCCACCACCAACGATAGAGTGTCACCTCGGCCGTATTCTATTGGTCAAGAAATCATAGGACCCAGATTCAAGGAGAGGGGACCCAGGCCCCCATCTTTCAATGGACAGGATATCAAGAATTTACAGACATGTCTGAAAACTGCCAGAGGGCTGCAATGAGGATTAAGTCAAATCAGGTAATCACAGTATCAAAAGGTCATCCATAGATGGCTTGGTAAATAGAAAGAGAGGGGGCACCTGGGTGGCTCAGTGGTTGGGTGTCTGACGTCTTTGGCTCAGGGCGTGATCCTGGGGTCCCGGGATCGAGTCCCATATCTGGCTCCCTATGGGGAGGCTGCTTCTCCCTCTGCCTGTGTCTCTGCCTCTCTCTCTGTGTCTCTCAGGAATAAATAAATAAATGATCTTTAAAGAAAAATAAATAAATGGAAAGAGAGAAAGAAACTGGCAAAGGGAAAAGCCTGGCAGACATGGCTGAGCCAAGTGATTGAAGCTAGCTAGCATCGTAGAAATGGAATAAACCAACATTCTTACTGCTTCCTAAAGACACTTCTGCCTCAGGACCTTTGTACTGGCTGTTCTCACTGCCTGGAGTGCTCTTTCCCCAATTATCCACAGGGCTTGCTTGCTAACTTCCTTCCAGTTTCCACTTCAATGTCATCACCTCAGGAAGACCTCGCTGACCCCTACATAAAAGAGGTACACCTACTACTACCTCTTTCCTGGCCCTACTCTGCCTTTCCTTTTCCACCTGACATTCTATATCTATTTGTTTGTTTCTGGTGTATTCTGTTTTCCCCCACTAGAATGTCAGGTCTCCAAAGGCATTTTTCTCTTGCTCACTGTTGGACCCTCAGCACCAAGAATGATGCCTGGAACATAGTAGGTGCTTGGTAAAGATACGAGGAATGAATAAGTGAATCTGGCGGTGGCAGGCCAGATGTCACCTCCTTCATGAGGTCTCCCTTGATTTCACCCCGAGCTGGGGTCCCCCCCCCACTGTTTCCAGCTTGTTGCTTATGTGTGTCTCTGGGGACTGAGCCACATTCATCTCTCAGGTCCCGCCCTGGCTCTCGGTGTGCCATAGACATGCAGGTAATCGTGCTTCTAGGTCTCTTTTCCGCCTGTCCACAGATCCAGCTTTGCGATGCAGGTGTGCATCTGGCATCTCAGTTAATCCCCAACACAGCCTCTGAGAGATGTGTGATGGTCCCTGTGTGCAGATGTGGCCCAGAGAGGAATGGTGGCTGTCCAAGATCGGGCAGCTGGTTGGGGCAGAGCCAAGCCTAGAACTTTGGTCTCCTGCTTCCCAGGGAGCAAACTGTAGGAGAATTACATCCTGTGTGGGCACCTCGGGAGGATCTTAGAACCCGCTTCACCAGAGGTTGCAAATCCCTTACCTGAAGGGCCTCCAGACTGTGAGCTGATTACAGTGAGAGCCTGGGATTTGTCACAAGCAGCCAGAAATCTTGGGTTGGCAATTAATTCAAATGAAGCCAAAACTCAGAACAGATTCTTCTGTGGGCTGGATGCCATCCTTTGGCCAGCAGTCTGGAACCTTTGTTCTGTCAAGAATCTATCTAAATTCTATAGGATCTTGTATTTTATAGGAAAGGAAATAGGCCCAGAAAAGGGAGTGATTTGCCTAAGGTCACATGGAAAGAGCCAAGATTTGACTATCTCTGATCTAGAGAAGGCAGTATTTGGGGGGGGGGGGGGTGGCAGTGACACAGAGTCCTCCACCCTGAAGTTAGTCCCTGCCATTCACTGTAGGGCAGCCCAGGGCAACAGGGAAGAGGAAAAAAAATAGATGCTTAATTCCAGGGCCAGGAGGCCATGGGGAGAACAGAGTTTCAGAAGCAAGTAGATCTGGGTTCAAACTCCAGCCCAAACCCCCATCAGCTGCAGGACATGTGATCTCAGGCAAGGTTCTTCCCTCTCGAGCCACACCTCTCCTCTGTAAGATGGGGACAGGATGCCGTGGGTAAGGGGTGACTTGCTCTCAAGCTCGGCTGTCCCAGGGCTCCTTCGCCCACCCCGTTCTACTGGCATATGGGTTTTGGACCACCCCCTGGGCCGGGACTGTCTTCAAATACTCCTCCTGTGCTTACCACATACAGGACACACCACACCAGTTGCTGTGTCATCACCTTCCCTGTTGCACACATGAAGATTGTGCCAGAGCAGGCTGCTTGGTTTGCAAAGAGGCCTCAGCAGAACAGGCTTGGTGACCCTGGCGCTGACCTCCTGTCCCAGTGCCCCCTCCCCATCAAAGCAACCAAGCAGGTGCCTAGATTCTACAATTAGGGCTTCAGTCTCTGGCTGGGAAGCCACCCCTTCCCTGCTGCTCCCCCCACTTCCCAACAACCTCTCTCTTCAGATTGCAAATGCCCGAGGTGGTTAATATATTAGCTCTCAACAAATCATTTCAGGGCCTCTCCAGACACTCAGCTAGGGATGGGGGTAGACAAGTGGTCTAGCAGGTTTGGGCTTCCCCACTCCAGGAGCTGGGAGACGCTCCCCCCCCCCCGCCCCCGCTTCCCGGGGCAGGCAGTCCAGCTAGCTCCTCAGAGGGCAAGAAGGAGCTGGAGGAGGTCATGTGGTCAGGGATGCCCCCCAGACACAGCTCCCCATCCCACCCTAGCCCTGTGTCTTTCCTTCCCTGCCCCAGGGCCACTCTCCCTTCTTGGGCCTGGCCCCTTCTGAACTCCAGATGCTGGACCCCATTGCCTCTCGGGCCTTCGCTGCCCCCTCCTGCAGCCCCCCAGATTCCCTCCCATGCCAGGCCTGAAGCCTCCTGCCTACCTTCCTGATCTGGTGGGCCACAGGCCCCATAAGTCCTGCCTCCTGAATGCTCTTTCACCCCTGACCATTGGCCTGAACCTCCTGGCATATCAGTGGCCGCTGCAACTGCCCCTGGATTGGTCTTTGACCTTCAGCCTTGCTCATTTCTGCTCATTCTCACCACCACCCGAGGGCCAGAGGGAGCTTTATTTATTTATTTATTTACTTATTTTTTAATCTTTAAGTAAACTCTACGCCCAACGTAGGGCTTGAACTCATGACCCCTGAGATCAAGAATTGCTTGCTCTACCAACTGAGCCACCCAGGCGCCTCCAGGGGGAGATTTCTAGAACTGTCTGGCAATGGCTCTCCAAACTTAAGTCCCTTCCTCCAAGGCTGTCATCTGCTCTCCAAAGGGCAGCTCATCTCGGCATTCAAGTCCCGACCAACTTCACCTGCCTCATTTCTTGCATCTGATAACCCCTGCCATGCATGTTTTAATTCCTGGCATCCGAGTTTAAAATCTTTTCATTGGTTCCCTGAAATTAAACTTTTTTTTTTTTCAAACTTTAGCATTTTTATAGAATCTTCAATCATGTAAGGCACATTAGTGCTAAACAAAGTGTAAGAGGGTAGGGGGTTTCAAATATAAAAACATAAATGAGTAATGTTCACCTTTTCCTCCAACCCTTTTTTCCCCTCCATTTATTGTCATCAGTTGTTCTCTCTGTTTGAGGGTGCAGAAGCTGGCATACCCCAGGAAGGAAAATTGGCAAAATAAGATAACGGAGGACCAAATATTGGGAGTGGAGCGAAAGCAATAGGCATAGCAAGAAATGGACTGAAACTCGGAGGTCAAGAAGGCATAAAGCAAAAAAAAAAAAAAAAAAAAAAAAAAAAAAAGAAGGCATAAAGCAATGAGCAATAAGGCGAGAAGGTAAACCGGGAGTACTGGAAGACAAGGGGAGAGACCTTGGCCAATTCTCCACGGGGTGCCACGGGCCTCCCTGTGGGAAAGAAACATGAGCCAGCCTTTCCTTGCTGGCCATTCTTGTATTTCCTGGAGGCAGCTCCATCATTACCCCTGATCTAATTGTGGGGATATGTGGGGGGCCTCTTACTTGTGGACCCCTGGGTGCAAAGAACCCCTGACCTCATGGCAAAGCCATGTGTAACTTTGCATTATTGCCATCTCTCTCGGTGCCCCCACTGCTGCCCCCTGCCCCCTCTATCATCAGTGATGATAGTGAGGGGTGCCAGAGAATTCCTGGGACACATTAATAGAATCCTGTCCCCTAAGCCTCCAGCCTGCCAGCCCCTCCGAGCTATTTACCTCTGCTGTTGCTAGGGACTCTTCCGCAGCACCAGGTGGTGGCCCATAGGGGTGTTTGAGAGCTCAGGAATGCAGGCTCCTGCGGTCTCCGAGGGGCGCTCCAGTTGCTATCTCGCTCCGGGTCAGACGCGATGGGGGCCCCAAGGCTCCACATCCTCTTTCGCATGGAACTGGAACACTGGAGAGACATGTCGTTGGGGTGCGGCTCCCGGATCCCACACTCATTTGCAACTACTCCACGGGGTGAAGGGGCGTGCCCACCAAGGACATCTTCAATACAAGCCTTGGAGAAAGTTGATCAGGAAAATCTTCGCGAGATGATGTCGAAAACCAGCTAAATGGCCACATAGGCCAGCTCGGTCCGGAGAGAGGACTTGTGCTTCGGCTTTAGAGCATCTTGGCTACTCGAATGAACCCAGGGACCAACTGCTTCTTTCTAGATTTGGAGTTCTCTTTCTGCGGTTCTGAAATTAAAAATTGAACAGGGTGTCCTATATCTTAATTGGCGACTCTTGTGTCAGTCCAAACATCCCAGACATCATGAGGCTTTATTTATTTATTTTAAAGCTTTATTTATTCCTGAGAGACACACACAGAGAGGCAGAGACACAGGCAGAGGGAGAAGCAGGCTCCCTGCGGGGAGCTGGTGCGGGACTCGGTCCCAGGACCCCGGGATCATGAACTGAGCCGAACACAGACGTTCAACCGCTGAGCCACCCGGGCGTCCCAACATCATGAGGTTTTAGTTCTTAAATCTGTTTAAGTGCTTTATTTGGGACATACTTATACTAAAAAATTATTCATCATTAAGCTGAAATTCGAATTTAATTGGGCACCTTATATTTTTATTTGCCAAACCTGGCAACCTAGGTCCTACACAGTTTATAGGGGTGAGGGGTCAAGGATTAAAGAGCTGTCAAAGATTAGAGAGCCCCAATCTGGACCCTGAAACTCTGCCCAGCAGGCTGCTTGAAAGCCTCCTTTCCAAACTCCTACCCTGGTCCATGGAAGGGGCTGGAGCCCAGAAATTCCTTGGGAGGAGCTGCTCCACTGCTGCCCACGTCTCTCCGCATTCTGGCCTTCAATTTCCTCTTCTATAAAATGAAACTAGAGGTGTCCGGGTGGTTCAGTGGTTGAGCGTCTGCCTTTGCTCAGGTCCTGATCCCGGGGTCCTGGGATCGAGTCCTGCATCGGGCTCCCCTCAGGGAGCCTGCTTCTCTCTCTCCCTATGTCTGCCTCTCTATCTCTCACGAATAAATAAAATCTTAAAAATAAAATAAAATGAAACGAATAGTTTCTCTACCCTCTCAGCCTCTCTCAGGGATCAAACACCTGAGTAGAGTAGTGGATTCTCAGCTAACAGGCCATGCCCAGAAGGCAAATGGGCTTGTGGGGTAGTTTCTGTTCTTTGGCTCCCTAAAGGACCTTCAGGAATGATTAGGACAAAGGTTTTTTTTTTTTTTTTTTTTCTTTCCCCAAAGCACTTTGTAAACCAGTTAAACCACCTTAATGAGAACTGATTCATCCAAGGAGCATCAACAAATGCTAAAACCAATGTGGGGGATTAGGACATTCAATAGTACCTTATTGTAGATAGACCTGGCAGGTAACAACAGGAAAACAGTCTGGTCGCCCGCCCTCTGATCTAGAGGGGACTCAAAAGACCTGCCAAGTAAACTCCATGTTTAACCTGGGATTAGAATGTGAGCCAGAAAAAATAATAGCTGGAGACGACATCACAGGGGCAGCTGGAGCAAGTGGAATGTGGACTGGGGACTAGGTACCAGTGTTGTATGGGTGTTAAATTTCCTGAATTTGATCATTTAACAGTGATATGGAAAAGAATGGCCTTATTCTTAGGACAAATGTGCTGCAGTATTTAGAGACGAAGGGTCACATATCTGCAACTAACTGTCCATGATTCAGCAAAAGAAAACAGAGAGCAAAGAAGGCGGAGAAAAAGAGAAAGAGGTCAAACGATAACAGCTGGTGAATCTGATCGTCCATTGTACTATTCTTTTTTTGGTAAAGATAGATAGATAGATAGATAGATAGATAAATAGATAGATAGATAGATAGATAGATAGATTTCTAGAGCACAAGCAGAGGGAGCAGCAAAGGGAGAGGGAAAGAGAGAATCCCAAGCAGACTCCTTGCTGATTGGGGAGCCCACCTCGGGGCTTACTCTGAGATCATGACCTGAGCAGAAATCAAGAGTTGGACTCTTAAATGACTGAGCCACCCAGGCACCCCTCATTGTACTATTCTTACAATTTCTCTGAACCTTGGGTATTTTTCCAATTCTGAGGGCACTCAAAGATAAAATATCAGAAGTGGAAGCGGTCTTGAAGACCCAGTGCCCTGTCCCACACCTGCAGCCATCCTTTCTCAGAGGAGGATCCTGAAAGGGGAAGGCCTGAGCCTGTCACACAGTGAATGGCAGTGAAACTTACCTGCTTGGTTTGTGTCTCAAGAACAGGAGGGGGCCACCTAATCAATGTTATCCTAGCTTTTCTCTCTGCTCCCCCACACTGTGGCCACCCTATAGTCCTGCTGCAGAGATAAGCAATTCCCACGGAGTCTGGGTAGAAATCTATCCCTCCTTCTCCAGAGAAACAGAGCCACAACTCCCTCAACCTGCACTGCCTACCACTCCCTTAGAGACATCCCACCTCCCAAGATGCACACAGGATCAGACAGGAGGGGAGAGAGGAGCTCAGAGGAAAGAGGATAGGAATTGTAATAGTGTATTAGCACTACAGAGCTAATAGTGTATAGCAGCAGGCCTGGGGCCTCACTCAGCCATTGCAAGCAGATCTAAACCCCAGGAAGGAACTCTGTGGGGAGTTGAGGCCCAGATCAATAACTGGGCAAAATAAATGCACCAGGACCAGTCCCTTTTCAGGGCTGGGGGCAGCCAGAGGACAGGACTGCTGGGCCTGGATATCAAGCTGGTTGGATGATGTGGATGCAAGGGGTCTCATGATGCTGCAGTTGGCACCATCCAGAGCTTATAAGCAAATGTCCTGACCATCTGGGTGCCCCAAGCAGACAAAATGTGCCTCCAGTTTTGGCTTCAGCTTCAATTTTTGTCTGCTTGTACACCAGATCTGGCCTCCGAGGTCATGTGTGGCCAGGGACTGTCACACAGCCAAGCAGGAGCCAACACCGTTTGAGGCCAGGCCTGGGAGGTGAGTCACTTTCTAGGGGAGCTTCCAGATGTAACTAGGAGTTAAATTTCCTTTTGTGCTTTACATACTGAAGTGTGTTAGTGGGTTGAGGTGTTAACACAGGATTTATTACAGTGAGGGCAAAATGCTTCAACAATTTATGTGGATTATTAACAATGTTAATTTTATATACAGAAAAAAAATGAAGAGATTCAAACAGATAAAGAGAAAAGTGGATAGTTAATATGATTTTTTTTTTTTTTTTAGTTAATACGATCTTAAGAAAGGGAGTAATAGGGTGATTCAGTGGGTGAAGCGTCTGCTTTTGGCTCAGGTCATGATCTCAGGGTCCTGGGATGGAGCCCCATAACAGGCTCCCTCCTCAGTGGGGAGTTTGCTTCTCCCTTTCCCTACTCCTGCTCTCTCTTCAAATAAATAAAATCTCTGGAAAAAAAAAAAAAGAGGCAGTAATAATGTGATAACCTTAGGAGGAAAGCTATTTCCTCTTTGAGTCTATAAATGCTTCTAATAATTTAAATAATAATATAAGGCTGAAAAATAGATTCCATCTTAATTCTGATTGTGTAAGATTGTTTGCTAGACTAGCGTTTATAGCCTTAATCTAAATGATATTTAACTTTTTGTTTATTTAATGCCATTTAAGGGATGAATCTTTCGAGGAAAAGCCCTGTGTGGGAATTCTTCATGGCCTGTGAGGATCCTGTGAGGATCATGGCCTATAATCAAAAGGAGAAAGCCAAGTTAGTCACCTCCAAATTTCATAAGGAGAACAAACTCCCAACATCACATGTCCACATTTGTGATAATCATCATGATTAAAGAACACGAAGAAGGGCAGCCCGGGTGGCTCAGCGGTTTAGTGCACCTTCAGCCCAGGGTGTGATCCTGGAGACCCAGGATCGAGTCCCATGTCAGGCTCCCTGCATGGAGCCTGCTTCTCCCTCTCCCTGTGTCTCTGCCTCTCTCTCTCTCTCTCTGTGTCTCTCATGAATAAATTTTAAAAATCTTAAAAAAAAAATAAAGAACATGAATAAAACCAATAGTGACTGGGGAAAATGAGGAGGTCAAGGGTGATCTTCTTCTCCTAGGGCCTCAGTGGAAGATGCCTGTGGACAAGGGCTCTTGTCCTAAGAAGCACCTACCAGTGGGAAGTTACTTGAAGTCAAGCTTTCCGATTTGATTACTTCCTTTGTAACATTAAAACTGTGATCAGGGACCCCTGGGTGGCTCAGCGATTGGATGCCTGCCTTTGGTTCCGTTCGCGATCCTGGGATCTGGGATCGAGTTCCACATCAGGCTCCCTGCAAGGAGCCTGCTTCTCCCTCTATCTACATCTCTGCCTCTCTCTCTTAGTCTGTGTCTCTCATGAATAAATAGATCTTTAAAAAAATTAATAAAACGGTGATCAATAAGGGGCACTTGGCTAGCTCAGTCAGTAGAGCATGCAACTCTTGATCTCGGGGTCATGAGTCATGAGTTTGAGTCTCTGGTTGGGCATGGAGATTACAGAAGAAAAAAAAAAAGAAGAAGAAGAAAATTGTGATCCGTAAAACTGAAACCATACCTGATTTCTACCTCCATGTTCTGCCCAGCTCCTTCTTTTATTTTTCTTTTTTTCTTCCGTATCATTATTTTTAATGTCCAATGTTTATAATATGAGGGCCGGGGCTGCTTTCTCCTCAAGTTTATAAATTTTCAATTGGCTTGTGAGGCCAATAGGGATACTTCTTCTTGTCTAATTTGGTTTCTGGGAAGACTTCATTCAGGTCCTCAATGGTCATCTGATCAAATGGAATTATGTTCTTCATCTTCTTCAGCTCTTTTTCATATTCTTCAATCCTGGCCTTTGAGAGGGACAAAAACTCAGCACAGCTTTTCACATCTTCTTTTTCCTCAGCATCCACCTAGTCAGTGTATTAATCCTCTGGCACAGGAACCTTCAGGGCATTAAACTTCTTCTCAAAGTCATCTACCAAGCCAGCCTTTGCCACATTGGCCTTGTAGTAAGCCCAGTCGATAGCAGGTGGTTTCTCAGGAAGAGTAGCCAACCTGGAGATAAGCATCTCATTCCAGGATTTCAGGGAGTTGGCAATGGCCTTCTGGTTTTGGGGTATGATCTCCCCAAAAGCTACCCAGTCAATGGTTTTTAGAGCAAGTTTTCGCCCAGCCATCTTGAGATCCTTCACCGACCCCGGCGGCCCACAGTCCTGCCCAGCTCCTTCTGCCTGGAAGGCCCAGTCCTTCTCTGCCTGGCCAGCATCACATGGCAGGAATGTGTCACCCTGGCGGTCGGACCAGTCAGACTACCAGGAGCTCACATCCAGGTCCAAGACCATTCCAGGAGGCCAAGCCAGAGAGCCTCCCTCCGGCCGGCATGGGCCTACAACAGAGGAGGTACTAGCTGCTAAATGCATTCATTTGACAAGTATTTATTTATTTATTATTTATTTATTTGACAAGTATTTATTGAGCAACCACTATATGCTAGGCTCCAGGCATGCAGGGGACTTCAAAGCAGAGTCCGGGGCAACTGGGTGGCTCAGTCGGTTAAGTAGACTCCATTTCGGTTCATATCATGACCTCAGGGTCCTGGGATTGAGCCCCATCCGGCTAGGTGCTCAGTGGGGAGACGAAGTGAGGATTCTCTCCCTCTCCTCTGCACCTCCTCCCACTCAGGCTCTCTCTCTCAAATAAACAAATCTTATCAACAACAACAGCAAAGTCCTGCCTCAAGGAGCCTACAGTGTCCTGGGATGCGGAGGGCCTGGGGGCAGCCCTCCCACCCCCCCATGGAACAGGGTGGGGGGCCCTCAGTTCCAGGGAAGCGCCCGGGAGCCCGCGGGGGCGGGGGCGGGGGCGGGCAGGCCTTGCAGCAGTAAGCCGGGCTGGCCCAGAGGCGGGTGGGGGCAGCGCCCGGAGGCAGGGGCCCGCGAGGTCCTAGGACCCGGAGCTAAGCAGCGCGGGGAACGCGAAGGCGGGTGGAGCCAGCACCGCGGCCGGGCGCAGCCGCCGGAGTGCAGGCCGGGCGTGGCCGGTGGTTTCCGGATTTTCTGTTCCGCATCCTACCGAGCGGGGGCGCCCCCCCCCCGTGACTAACGGGGCCCGGAGCCGGCCCTCCGCCCGCCCCCCCGCCGGAGCCCAGGCGCGCGCCGCGGGGAGCCGCCAGTGGCCGGGCGCAGGGTCCCGCCGCCCCCTCCCTCTCCCCGCGGCGGCGTGAGGGGCGGGGCCGCCGCGTGCGCTCGCCCCGCCCCCTCCTCGGGTGACGCGCCGGGGGGCGGGGCCTGGGCGCGGCGGCCGGGCGGTCTCGGCGGCGGCGGCGGCGGCGGAGCGAGCGCGGCGCCACCATGGGGGCCCAGCTGAGCACGGTAGGCGGGAGGGGCGCGGAGACCCCACGCGGCCCCCCAGCCCCTGCCTCGCGGACGCCTGGCTCGCCGCCCCCCGCCCCTCCGTCACCGGGACCCAGCCCCCGCGGCGGGGGGGTGCGGGCGGCGGGGGCCTGGGGCGGGCACCGGGCCGAGGGCACTGGGCGCCCCGCCCGCCCGCATCCCCCCGCATCCCCCGCCGGTGTCCCGCGCGGTCCCGCCCAGCGGAGGGAGGAGCGGGCCGCGCCGGAGCCCGTGCGGGTGCGGGTGCGGGTGGGAGAGGGCGCGGCGGGGAAAGTTGGAGGGCGAGGCCGAGGGTGTGCGTGAATGTGAGAGCGCACGTGTGTGCCGGGTGGGAGTAGGTGACACGACCGGACGCGGTGTGACGTGTGCGTGTGCAGAGTGCACGGGAGTGTGAACACGCCTCTGCGGCTGATGGAGTGTATGAAGTGACCGGGGTGTGAGGCGTGAGTGTGCATGAGTTTGAGAGCGCATGTGTGTGGCCGAGTGTGACTCTAGGAAGTGGGTGTGGCGTGCAGTGTGAGCCCCAGGCCGGGTGTGTGTGAGTGCACAGGTGTTGGGAGAGGCCGGGTGTGAGAGCACGCCGAGGCGGGAGGGGGTGGAGTGTGTAGGTGATGTGGCTGGAGGGCAGGGTTTGTGGCACCTCCAGCCACAGTGACAGCGCTGCACCCTGTCTCCTGCCCTGCCTGGCTCTGGCTCTCCCATGAACCCTACAAAGCTGGCAGACTTGTGAGCCCCATTTCACAGATGCAGAAGTGCAACACACATTTGGCCACCTGCCCGTGCCTGGCAGGGCCTGAAACTGGGCCTCCAAAGTCCACCACCCTGCTGTCACTTTTGGGTGAGCCCAGGGCCTCCGTCCCTCCCCACAGCCTGCCTCCTCTCCTGGGTTTCTCAAAGGCCCCAGTGGCTGGGCTGGGGGCTGTGCACCTCTGCACCTCGTGGAGGCTGCAGCCAGAGGGCAGCCTCCCACCCCCCATGCGTCCTCTGGTCCCTGGGGCTGGCTGGGCACGGGGAGCAGGCCACAGGGCTGGCGCTGAGGATCAGGCCCAGAGCCACTTGCCCCCGCCACCACCTCCACCCCGGGCGCCTGGGACTTGGAGGGCACCCGCCTCCTCCCTCTGGCTCTGTGAGGCTCCTCCTCACTATGAGGCAAAAGGCCTCTTGGTCTGGTTATTTGCTCATGAAATTGTGGCCCAGCCCAGGACTGGGGGGGGGGGGGGGGGCATTCAGATCAAGGAGCAGCCTTGCCCAGGGCGAACCTGTGGGCATTACGCAGCTTCAGAGTAACGTCCTCATGCCCCTTCATCACACAACCCACTGACCCTCACCCCTGCTTTGTTTTCTTTTTTTAAGGATTTTATTTACCATGATAGAGAGAGGTAGAGACACAGGCAGAGGGAGAAACAGGCTCCATGAGAGAGAGAGAGAGAGAGAGAGAGAGGCAGAGATACAGGCAAGGGGAGAAGCAGGCTCCATGCAGGGAGCCTGACGTGGGACTCGATCCCGGGACTTCAGCATCACGCCCTGAGCCTAAGGCAGGTGCTAAACCGCTGAGCCACCCAGGGATCCCCTGATCCCCTGCTCTGTTTTCCCTCAGTGCTTCTCACCTTCATTTGTCACTGCGTCCCCAGCACGTGGCCGCTCCATACATTTTGGCCGAACAGCCAAGGCCCCCTGGTAACCCCCTTGTGAGGGGCAGAGCCCTGTCTGGGAGTCAGGAGAGACTCACCAACTCTACGGCTGCCTCCGTCCAAGAGATGGGCAGAAATTGCCCCTTCCTTGTGTGCCCTGCTGGAATTCCCATTGGCCCAAAATGCCCACAGCAGACCCTAGCTAGGCCTCCTGGTGCACAGGCTCCACAAGGTCTGCGGGAGGCTGGCTCGGGCCCTGGGCTCTGGGCACCAGACGTCTTATCTGAGATGTGCAGGCTCTGCAGGAGGCCTCCTCCCATAATACTCCAGGGGGCCCCAGCTGAGGGCTTGGCACTCCAGTCTGCCAGCCCCCTGGGGGGAACATTGAGGGATTGGCCTGCCATCTGGGACTGTGGCTCCCCTGCCCCAAGCACGGCCGTGAGTGCTCAGTGGGCCCTGACAGGTCACCACTACAGGTAGAGTCCCAGGCTTGCCACTACCCCGCCACCCCCACCCACCCCCAGCAGCTCTGTGCCTAGTCTGTGGCCCTCACCCTGGGGCCAGGAAAGCAGGGCTGCACGTCCTCTGCTGAGAGCAGCTCTGCTGTGCACCTGCCCCTCCTCCTGGGTTCCCCTCCCCCACAGTTCTGAGCCAGGAGCCCCCCCCCCCCCCAGTTGCAGAACTTCCTCCACTCCCTCCCACTTCCTTCCACTTCCTGAGAAGGGGACCAGGAAGGAGGGGGACATTCAGATTCCAGCAGGATAGCTGGTGGGCGACAGGCAGGTAAGCCTCCACACAGGGAGCTGGCACCTGGAGAGGGTAAGCCTGCCCACTCAAATCTAACCTGGGTGGAGTGGAGGCCACGGTCCCAGTAGGGAATTACAGGGAAGGGTGAGCAGTAGGGCTGGGTGCCCTCTGTGGGGTAGCAGGGCCCCTAGGCAATGGTGGGGGGGGCTCCCTGGAGACATCCTGGGACTCTGGCTGACCCCATTTCCTCTCCCCGTTCTGTTAGCAGAGGTGAAGAAAGGCAGGTGGTGGGTTCCCCAGTGGGCAGAGCATGGCCTGGGGGGCGTCAGGTCAAGGCCTGGAAGGCAGCTCTCCCCTAGACCTCCGAGTGGCTGTGGTGACATGGTTTTGTGTACATACGTACGTGTGTGTACATGAGTGTGTGTGTACGAGGCAGCTTGGCTGAGGAGGAGCTGGGGTGGGGCATTGGCTTCAGCCTTCTGCTTGCTGTTTACTCTGCCCACTGCGTTCAGGGGTGGGAGTGGTGCTGTGGGCCGGGAGTGGGGTGCAGAGTTCCTCCACCCCCAAGGCGTGGGAACGGGGCATCCCTGCCCTCTGTGAATCTGGTAAAGGCTTCAGTTTTCTGGAGATGAAGACTTTACCTTTCCACTATACCCTTTCCTCTGTGTCTTGTCTTCCTCACCGCTTGAGCTCCTCAGGGGCAGAGTCCCCTGGCTTGCGTCCCCCGAATCCAGCACGAGCCCTGGTAGGTGTGCTCACTGGGGTTTATGGCCTGAAGGACTAACTGCCCACAGCTGCCTCCCCAAAGGAATTTGTACGTATGCAAAGTCCACCTCTGCTTCTCTCTTGGCCACATGGTGCCCGCGGGCACGGAGAGGCAGTCTTGTATGGTGACTCAGTGCGTGGACTGGAGCCAGGTGCCTGGGTTCAAATCCTGGCCCTTGGGCCAGGTCTGTCACCCGGGCCTGTGCTTCTTCACCTGGAATGGGAGCGGTAATAGCTCCCGTCTCCCAGGCTTCGGGATTATGTGAGATAATTATGAGCAAAGCAGCTGTAGGTTGCTCTGCGGAGCCCAGTTATTGGGAGTGGAGACTGGAAGGAAGGCTGACATTTATCAACTGCCCACGTGAGCAGCTCCTTCCGGCCATGGCACTGAGCCTACCATACCTCTGGAAGGTGGGTGTGCCTAACAGGATCGAAGCTAGGACCCTAACCACCTTGGCCTGTGCTCTGTGGAGGGATGTTGGGTTTTTAGAATGAACAGGGTAAGCTGGTGCCCCGTGCTTGCCTGGGAGGGATCTGGCCTCTTGCCCTGGTTCCTGAAACTTCCAGACAAAATAAAAAGAGCCAGAGAGAGACCTCGGGGGATGGGGGTTGTTGTTTTCCCTTCACAAACTTATCCGCAAATATTTACTCATTGTCTCTGCTCTGTGCCCTGGGGGTGCAGTGGTGATGAGACACAGATGCCCCCCACCCTTCTGGGGCTTCTGCTCTAGGGTCTGCCGTTTTGTGTCAGCTGTGATCACACATGGGCGCTGGCCTAGGCATTTGAACCTAGGCTGCCATCCAGGGTACCCGAGGCTGGTACCCGGCATCCGGAAGGTCTGTAGGAGGGCTGCAGCCCATGTTCAGGACTTGCCCTCAGAGCTGTCGACTTATGAATCTTTTTCATAGTCAGTGTTGGCGGGCTTGGGGCAGGTGAGAGAGAAGTGACAGCAAATTGGGAACCCAAGCCCAGACTCCACCCTGGGCCTCAGTTTCCTCATTAGTCAAATGAAGAATGCAGTCAGCCTGTCTCCCACGGCTGTGGGGCAGTGAAGCAAGGGAAGGTTCTTTGCCAATTATGCTAGGAGCTGCAGGCCAGGGGTCTTACATTATTAACTAAACTTGGCTCTGCACTTAAACAGCTGCGCTGGGGAAAAATAAAACTCCAGGGAGCACCAAACATGACTCCCAACTGGTTCTGACCATTGTGTCAGTTCATCTCCAGGACTCCCTACTATGGTGATTTCCTGCAAATGTAACTCCACTTTCTCCCTAAACAGCGTTCCCAATGGATATGGCTTCTCTGATTGACACGGAGGGGCCCGTAGCAGAGCATCTGCAGAATCTCCTCACCCCACGGAGTTTGCTGAGGGGAGCAGGGGCTGCAGAATTCTGCTGAAGGCCTGATTAGCCAGGGAGGGGCCAGCCAAGGAAGATCTGACATTTGAACTGGGCTCTGAAAGTTGAATAGCAGTTTCCTGTTTGGATAAGGGAAGAAGAAGGGCATTTGGGGCAGAAAGAAGAGGATGCAAAGGCCAGGGGCAAGAAAGACACTTGGCCAGAGTTGTAGCCATGTAGGAGGGGCCTTGAATGTGGGCAGTAGGCAGCCGTTGTGAGTGTTTGAGGACAGAGTGGGCGCCCTGCCGGTCTGGCAGTTGGGGCCTCACCGTGGGAGGCAGGATATCGGAGCGTTGGAGTGAGTGGGATTTGGGCCTTGGGCTCTGTGGCTGGGGCACAGCGAGGGCACCTGTCCTGGGAGGTGGCTTAGGAAGAGCTAGACAGGCCTGGGGCTGGGTCTTGGCTTCACTCCGACTTCCTGTAGGATCATACGCGAGTCAGTTATCTGAGAAACAGGGACAGTAATATCCCTTGTGAGTGTGGTCTTCTGTGGATTGGCTTTAGTGCGACTTGGGGCAAGATACAGACCTTCTCTGGGTCTGTTTCCTCATCTGTAAGCTTGTGATAATAATCACGGCACCTATGGCCCGAGGTCGAAATGAGGATCACCCCAGGTTGCTCACATCCCATTCTCGGAGCATTGCCAGCTTGGAAACGTTAGCCTTATCTGCTGTGTGTGTGGCCTTTCCCATCTTCCTGTCTTTCCCCCCAGCCCTGGCTGGAACCATCCTCTTGTACTGGAGGAAGGCCGGGGCCTGGAGAGGCTGAGAATCTGTCCTGAGATCCTGAGCTGGGGTTTCAGACCTGGGCCTCCCGAGCCCTGAGCCCAGGGCTGCCAACCAGGCCCTTTAATGGGACCCAGGGTAGGGGAAACACTGAGTGGTCCCTGGGATACGGTGGGTGCTGGATAAATGGGCAGCGGCCCTGCCCCGCCCCGGCTGTGTGATGGGTGGGGCTGGAGAGGGGAGCCCTGGCAGGCTCCCGGGGGCCTTTCCTTCAGACCCATTAGTCACAGAGCAGAGCTCTAAAACGGGCCTGGAGGCCCTGCCTGGGAGAGAGGCACATTGTTCTGAGCCCAACAAAGGGCCGGTAGCCATAGCCACGACAAGGAAGCGGCAGGGCCGGTTTGGGGAACAGCGACCAGGCCTGCCCTGGGATCTCTGTGTCTGCCCCTCCTTCACCTGGGTATCCCATCTCCCCGGTGGTAGAGGCCCACTGAGGGAAGCAGGAAAAGCCCCTGTGTGTGCACCCGTGTTCTTCTGTGATCTGGGCACCCCGTCTCACCTCGCATCCGGGCTCCCCCGGGGCAGAGCAGTAGCTCTTATCTCTCTTCTGCAGATGAGAACACTGAGGCTTCAGAGAGGCCTCGGGTACTCAGCCAGGGCACCCTACCTGGGTTGAGAGAAAGTGCACGAATCCCGGCAAGGCTTATGGGAAGCCAGGGAGCAGCGGGTGGGCCTTGAGAGGTAAGGGTCTTCTCACCCAGCCCTGAATAGAGCAGGGAGCCACTTCCAGGTCAATGCTCTGCAGAACACACTACCTCAAGAAGCCCACAAAGGAAGCAGAGAGGCCTCCATGCAAGCCAAGAGCTTGGTTCTGAGCTTCCTGGCAGCCAAGACAAAAAGAGGAACTTGTAGGATTATGATAAGGTGAACACATGATCATTTGCTGAGAGAACTAGAGTCGGGGAGGTGTACTACTGATGGTTGGATGGAGAACAAAATGTGAGACAGCTTTCTGGAGAAGCAGTGTTTTGTGTGGACTTTGGATCTCAGCCTCTGGACCACCAGTGTGTGAGCTACTCCCTACCCCACCCTCACTTTTTTTTTTTCTGAAATAACTTCAAACTTACAGTAAAGTTGCAATCACGTATGAAGAACTCTTGTATACTTTTTACCCAGATGGACCCGGTGTTAACATTCACTATATTTGCTTTATGGTGTGTGTGTGTGTGTGTGTGTGTGTGTGTATCTTTTAACTATTTGAGAATAAGTTACAGCTACGATGCCCCTTTGCCCTTAAATACTTTAGTGTGTATCTCCTAAGAACAAGGACATTCTGTTGCCTAATTACAGAGCAGTGATCAAATCAAGAAAGTAACATTGAGGGGCGCCTGGGTGGCTCAGCGATTGAGCGTCTGCCTTTGGCTCAGGGCGTGATCCCGGAGTCCTGGGATCAAGTCCCACATCAGGCTTCCTGCGTAGAGTCTGCTTCTCTCTCTACCTATGTGTCTGCCTCTCTCTCTGTGTCTCTCATGAATAAATAAATAAAATAAAAAAGAAAGTAACATTGATGCAATGTTCTTATCTAATCCATGGGCCTTAATTCAGATTTCACCAGTTGTCTCACTGTTGCCTTTTATAGGGGCACCTGGCTGGCTCAGTCGGTTGAGCATCCAACTCTCGATTTTGGCTCAGGTCACGGTCTCGGGGTCGTGAGACTGAGCCCCCAAGGGTCAGGCTCCTTGCTCAGCAGGGAGTCTGCTGGAGATTATCTCCCTCTCCTTCTGCCCCTTGCCTGGTGCCCTCTTTCTCTGTCTCTCTCTCAAATATTAAATAAATCTTAAAAATATGTATATATTGCCCTTTCTAACTATTTTATTTCTGGCCCAGGATTTAATCCAGAGCCACACATCACATTCCGGTGCTGTCTCTTTGGCCTCTCTATTGGTTTCCCAGGACTATAAAAGTCACCACAAACAAGCATAAAACAGCAGACATTATTCTCTCACAGTTCTGGAGGCCAGAAGTCTGAAATTAATGTGTTGGCAGGGCCATGCTCTCTGAAGTCTCGGGGAGGGTCCTTCTTGCCTCTTCCTGCTTCTGGTGGCTGTCAACAATTTTTAGCTTCCTTGGCTTGTGGCCACTCACTCCAGTCTTTGTCTCTGTCTTCATGTAGCCTCTGAGTCTTCTTTCTCTTATAGGACATTTGTCATGGGGCTTAGGGCCTGCCAGGATAATTCCAGGTGATCTCCTCTGAAGATTCTTGGTTTGGTTGCATCTTTATAAAGACCCTTTTTCCAAGCAAGGTCACATTCCCAGGATCTGGGTGGATATATCTTTTGGGAGCCACCACTCAACCAACCACAGCTTCCTTTAATCTGGACCAGTTCTCTGATCTTACTTTGTTTCTTGTGCCATTGACATTTTTGAGGAGTCTTGGCCAGTTATCCTGGAGAATGGGCCTCCCTGTTTCCTCAAGGTTAGAAGCAGATGAAAAGATCCTATTTCACAGATGGAGAAACAGCTCAGAGAGGCTAAGTGATTTGCCAAAGGACAAACACAGCTAGAAAGGACAAGTGACCAGTTGTCTTCCTTTGCAAGGGTGTTCTCTTCCAATATCCTGAGCAGTGAGCTATCTGGCCATGGGAGTCGGGTTTTCTGTTTTTTAAAAATCTAAACTGGAGCCTGGATGGCACAGTTGGTTGAGAATCCAACTCTTGGTTTCAGCTCAGATCAAGATCTTGGGGTTGTGGGATCGAGCCTGCGTGGGGCTCCATGCTCAGCACAGAGTCTCCTTGGAATTTTCTCTCCTCCCACTCCGCCCCTCCACCCCATACTCCCGTTCTCTCTCACTCTCTAGAATAAATAAATAATCTTTGGGGGAAAAAAAAGTCTACTTAAAAAAAATTAAAAATAAAACTCTAAGCCACCTCTTAGGGTCTTTGTGAGGTTGAGATGTGGGGGGCAGGGGGCTGACAAGGAGGAGCCTCTCAAGGTCACACAGCAGGGTGAGTGTGGGCCAGATGTTTAAGAGTGTTATTGGGGAAGCAAGTAGACTCAGGTTCAAACTGCAGCTCTCAGGACACCTGGGTGGCTCATCCGGATAAGCATCTGCCTTCAGCTCAGGTCATGATCCCAAGGTCCTGGGATCGAGTCCTGAGTCGGGCTGCTTGCTCAGTGGAAAGTCTACTTCTCTGCCCCTCCCCTGGCTCGTGCTCTCTCGCTCACTCATTCTCTCTCAAATAAATAAATAAAATCTTAAAAAAAAAAATTGCAGCTCCCCACCTGCCAGCTGTGTGACTGTGGGCAAGTTGCTGAAGCTTTCTGAGCTGTTGCTCATCGGTAAAGTGGTGATGACAACCCTCTGAAGGTTTCATGAGATTAGCCCCTGCGTGGGGCTCATCATGGTGCTGAGTGGCAGACTCTCCGAGTTTCAGGGGACCTTGCAGATCACATGGTCTAGATCAGTTCAGAGAGGGAAGGGACTTACCCAGGATCACACAGCCAACAAGGAACAGAGCTCCCCACTGCCCAGTTCACTGCCTCAACTGTCCCTCGCTTCTGAAGGCAGAACTCCAGGGCTCAGGAGTTTGTCTAAATCGAGCTGGCACTTGACATCACTTAACAGGACCAGGGAAATTGACTAAAAGGGGGGAAGGAGAGAGGGAGCACAGATACACAGTGCTCAAGACTAAGCACAATTACTTGTGAACTTCACTCTGAGCTTCCCGGCAGCCAAAGTGAAAAGGGTTACATGCTCAGTTAGTTATGTAGCTTTCTTTGTCCTGGTTCCTCTGGGAAATAGAGCTTTTCCAGTGACTTAGGAATTCAGTGATAGGTTTCATGTGCCTGATTTTTGTGACTTCTCCCAGCCGGCACCAAAATGGATGCTGGGGTTGGTTCCCTGGATGAAGATGGTGAGGAGAGGGTGCTCCTGGCAGAGGGGATAGCGTGACCAGGGGCCTGGAGGTGTGAACCGACTGGTGTGTTCGCCGGAAAGGCAAGTGGCAGGCTGCTCCCCGTGCCGACACTGACCTCATGGGTCTGTCCTTGTCATTTCAGTTGGGCCACGTGGTCCTCTCCCCAGTCTGGTTCCTCTATAACCTGCTCATGAAGCTGTTCCAGCGCTCGACCCCGGCCATCACCCTTGAGAGCCCGGACATCAAGTACCCACTGCGGCTCATCGACAAGGAGGTGAGTGCCGGACACCGTGGGGCCTGCAGGGTCTGGGCCCATGGGGGTTCCTCCCCCTCCCTCCCTGGCTGCATCACAGTATTTCCTGTCACCTACTGTGTGCTCAAGGCATGGGCCCCCCTCTGATGTAGGTCGTGTTGTCTGTCTACCTTACAGATGGGGAAATTGAAGCGATGTCCCTTTCTAAGGTTCCCAGTAAGCGGCCACAGGGTCTCGAGCCCAGATCTCTGACCACAGAGCCTGTTCTCCAAACCACGCTCTATCCCACAGAAGGCCAGAACAAGAGAGATCCCTCAGGACTTTTGGGTTGAAACACCCATTTAACAGATGGGAAAACAGAGGGCAAGAGAGTACCAGGGGAGCATTGGACATCACACTGTGGGTTAGGGGTGGAACCAAGACTCAGACCTACCCCCACCTTGATCCCGGGTGTTTCCCATCCCAGCACCTTTTCTTCAAGCTAATGACTCGTCCCCACCGCCACAGTCATCTACTCAGAGCCAGGTGTTTGTTGGACCCAGGTATCTTCCACATCTCTCCTGCCGCCCTTCTGGAAGGCCTATTCCTGCCCTCCCAATCGGATCCTTTTCCTTTTCAAACATCGGATCATGATTTAAAACCATCCTCTCCTTTGCCTTGCCTCCCTCCAACAGCTGCTCTCCCTACTCCCCCTCATCAGAGCCCCTCCTTTGTGCTATTTCTGGCCACCGGCAGCTGCCTCGGAAGGGGTGTGGCAGGGAAAATTGAGTCATGGAGCAGAGAAAGTCACCTACCAGGCCCTGAGCCCCGGGTCCCGGCTCCACCCTGGACTCCACACAGAGTCTCAGGTCCCGGGGCTCTGGGTGGCTGTTCCAGACGTGTGCCTGTTTTCATACCAGGAGGGCACAGACAAGTCAAAAACCACAGATAAGAAAAAAAAAATCACCACTTCCCAGAGGTTTTTACCAAGCTTTATCTTCTCCACGTTTTATATATATTTTAAATTTTCATTTTCGTTCCAGAAGTAATCTATGATTGATGTGTGCTCATAATAGAAATTCTGCGTGTGAACTACTAACACCCTGTGTGTCGCATCCCCCGCCACGCTGCCCCTGTGCAGAGGGTCCCATTCGTGGGCCAGTGTGAGCCTTTTTTGGGCATCACATTCACGCATGTGATGTGTGGAGTTTTAGGTCTGTGTATACATACTTACTCTCACTTTTTTCTTAACCTGATTTTTTTACCCAGCCATTCCACATGGACACCTGATCATGTCTACCCCAAAGCTGGTTCATTATGTTTGATGACCATCTAGTATTTCCTCCCAGGGATGTCACACAGTGGACCCGCCATCAGTCCCTTTTGATCGAGCCTGTGGCAAATGTCTTAGCAGTTAAATCTGCCCCCTCCCCGTCGTAGCCTAGTGGTGGCTTTTGGAGGTGCTTTTTGATATTTTTGCTACGCTCCCCCAGGGGCATAGGGAGGCCCCCACTGCTTGCCTTTTCTGGACCTGCTGACCCTCAGGGTCCCCCTGAAGCTCTGGGGGTCCGCTGCTCAGCTCATCGTGGCCAGCAGCCTCCTGAACGCCAGCACCGAGCTGAGCCCTGCATAGATGTTAGCCCCGTACCTTTTGCTGTGCCCTGTCCCTATTAGTGTTTTCCAGCACAATAATTATCAGTGCCCTTCCCTCATTTCTGTGCTGCTTCCAAAAATTGTCTGGCGTATTTTCTGACCCTGAGCCCCAGGACTAATTGATAATCCTGGAATCCATTCCCAGGAGGTCTGGGGGCAAGGTTTCTGGGGGAGGCAGCTTCAGGCCTGGGCTGCTGGGGTGGAGAGAGCGCTTGTTGCCAAGCCCTGTGTCCTAAGTGGTGGCTGGGCTCCGGCTTTCTGAGATAGGCCACCTGGCTCTGCTCATGCACTTCAGGGACACTCAGAATGATGCTCTATTCCTTTGGAGAAGTCTGTTGCCCTCCCTCCAGGTGACGGCACTATGTCCATCCGTGGGCCTTGACACATCACCTAGTCTTGTGTGGACATGAACTGGTGCTGGACAGCTGCCACCCTTCTGAACGGCCCTGCATACCCGGCTGCAGGGGAGACCCCACAGGGGCTTCAGGGAGCTAGGGCATGGGGTCTCTTTGCAGCTCAGACCACAGCTTACTGCGGGAGGCTTGCCTTCCCTGGCTTTGGTGTAAGACCACTTAATAGGTGTCTGGCTCCCTCCTCGCTCCAGCCTGGCCCTTAACCAGCCTCTGCCCGACTCTGGAGGGGAAATGGCCCCCACCTGCCCACCCATTGGCCACGCACAGGGTAGAGGCCTGGCTGGGGGGGGTCTTAGCTGTGGCCATGACCTTTTGGGCAGTAGGGCTGGCATGCCTCCTGCTCTGTGCAGCCTTGCTGTAGTCATGGCCATCCCATTTCTCGGGGGGCTATTAGTGTAGTCACCAGCCCCCCCTCTTGTTTCCCAGGCCTGGGCACGTGGGCCTTGTGTCCTCTCTGACCCTAGTTTGCCAACCCAGGGCCCAAGGTCTTCCTGCTACCCAGGACACTGCCCGAGCTGATGGCAGGGATGGATCCTCCCTCTTGCCCCCAAGATTTTCTGGGCCATCTTGCAGTCTCCCTTTGGGATCCTGAGCTCTTTCCCTACTCTGATCACTTTGCTGTGTGGCTCTGGGTGGGTCATTCCCCTTCCCTGAGCCAGTGAGAATGGAGGCACATGCAGTGTGTGGCTGACTCCGGTGCCCTCACACTCGTGTGTGCAGATCGTGTGTCACATGTGGCATCAGTATCCCTTCTCAATGACATGGGATGCGAGGAGCTCTGAGATCTGGGGGCCGCTTTGCCGTGGGTGGCATCTAACAGCTCGGGCCTCTTTGCAGGTTATCAACCATGACACCCGGCGGTTCCGCTTCGCTCTGCCGTCGCCCCAGCACATCCTGGGCCTCCCAGTCGGTGAGCGTGGCCCTGCCCCTGCCCGAGTATAGCGGGGTGCTAGGTCAGAGGTAGGAGCTTTGCACTTCAAATAGGGAGAGTGGGGAAGGCTTCAGGGACAAGGTGACAGCCACACTGGACCTTCAAGGATGAGTGTCAGAATGAGAGGGGAAATCCCTGGTGTCCCTGGCAGTGGCACCAGCAGGAAGTAGCAGGTAGGTGTGGCAGCAGGAAGCTGGGACAGAATGGGAACTGCTGTGGGGGCAGGAAGTGGGCACTGGAGCCCAGGCGAGGCCAGCCTTTGAGGGCAAGGTGGAGCACAGAGCAGTGGTTGACTAGACCGGGCGGACCCTGCAGAGATAGTCGGTGGCCCTGTCAGGACTCCCGTAATCACCCCTCCTCATCCTGCAGGCCAGCACATCTACCTCTCAGCTCGGATCGATGGAAACCTGGTCATTCGGCCCTACACGCCCGTCTCCAGTGACGACGACAAAGGCTTTGTGGACCTGGTCATCAAGGTGAGATCTTGGGGCCGAAACCGTGTTGGCAGGGGCGACCGCATCCCCTGGAGTCCGCTCTCTGAAGGCCCAGTGCTCCCTTGCACCTGGTTTCTGAATGAGTAGCAAACTGGAGTTTCTCAGCAAAAGCCAAATGTGGAGGTTTGGCAGAGGGCAGGGTCTGGGGTTCAGATGAGTGTCTTCAACTAAGGACAGATCGTCTGCACAAGAGAGACCAGTAATGTTGACCAGCTCGTGCAGAATTCACTTTCCTGCTCTTGGACCAGCAAAGCCTAGGACACTGGGTGCCCTGCTCCATTACAGTCAGTCACACGGCCTCTGGGACCAGCTGGTCCTTTCCTGAGCATGTTTCCCTAGGAAACAGCCCAAAGGCCCCTCAAGAGTAGTGCGAGGAGCTCAGGACCCTTGTCTGGAGAGCTGGGAAGCATCAGGATGGAGGTGGGTGCACACCGTGGAGGAGATGCAGCCATTAGATCAGAGGGACACAGAACAACCAGCAAGGATCTTCAGAATCACTCTGGGCGCCTGGGTGCCTCAGTTGATTGTCTGACTCTTGATTTCGGCTTAGGTCACGATCTCAGGGTCGTGGGATTGAGCCCCAAGTCGGGCTGCATGCTGATCCTGGAGTCTGCTTGAGATTCTCTCTTTCTCTCTCACTCCCTTTGCCCCTTCACCCTTGTACACATGTGCGCTCTCTTGCACGCATGCTCCCTCTCTAAAAACAAAAAAATCACATTGAGTGGAAAGAGAAATGACAACCATAGCATAGTATGTGTTTGTGAAAATTAGAAGCACAAGCGTTACTGAACAATCCACGTTCTCTGGGGATCCCTGGGTGGCTCAGTGGTTTGGCGCCTGCATTCAGCTCAGGGCGTGATCCTGGAGTCCTGGGATCGAGTCCTACATCAGGCTCCTGGCATGGGGCCTGCTTCTCCCTCTGCCTGTGTCTCTGCCTCTCTCTCTCTCTCTTTCTCTCTGTCTTTCATGAATAAATAAAATCTTAAAAAAAAACACACACACAAAAAAAACCAACAATCCACGTTCTCAGATTACATGTCCAACAAATGTGAACCAGCCCCAGGCCAGTGGGGGTGGGGAGTTGGAGACCCTCCCAGTAAAGGCCCAAACTGCCATGGGCACCCCAGTTCAGCACTCCTGGGGCCCAGGCTTGCTGTCCTAACTGCAGTGTGTGGCGTCCCCGCTCACAGGGGCTCACAGGGGCTCGCAGGGTCCTGGCGTGATACTGGGTCCATGAGGGCAGGAATGGAGCTGGACCTGGGTCCCTCCTTAGCTTGGTGTCAATAGATAAGATTGTACTGAGTGCCTAGGCCCAGGTCTTTGCCTGGAGAGTGGACACTGAGACTAAGTACCTGGAATGGCACAGAGTGGGGCGGATGGAGTGATGGGAGCTGCTCCCCCAGGCAGGTGACAGAGAGGTAAGACATGGAGGCCAAGGAGGCGTTGACCAGACAGAGGATGGAAAAGGACCTTCCCAGTGCAAAGGCCCCTGAGGTCAGAAGGAGGCTTGAAGACCTATGCAGCCAAAGAGCAGGAGCTTCAGAGGACAAGAAGGGGAGGGGTGCGGGGTGCCAGGCAGTGCCTTGGGGGCCCAGTAAAGTTTGGGGCTTTGTCCAGAAGGAAAGGGAAGGTGGTGAGGTTCGAGCATCTGTTCTTGTTGGAATCACTCTAACCGGATGGGGAGAAGGTGTTGGGGGGATTTCAAGTAGAGGATGGGAAATTCAGGAAGACCAGGCCCCTTCTGGCTCAGAGACCTCCCTCCCTGCTCCCCATTGGCCCTGGACAGAGGTCAGAGTCCTGGCCTACACATAGTTCTGCCCCCCTCACCCCCCATCCCTGCACTTCCCCCACGCTGACACTTCCCCTGTGCTGTAGCCAGGATGAGCTCTTCTTTCCCCCTGAGGCCAGGCCTTTTGGGCTGCCTGTCCCTCCCCAGCCACTCTTTCTTTGCCCTCACTCCTGCTGGCCCCTTGAGGCCCACCACTCCCAGCCCTGGACAGGGTGAGCCGCTCACCCTCCGTCTCCCCATCTCTTTCTCCTAGCACTTCCTCTTCCAAAGGGGACGTCCCAAAGGACAGAGAGGAAAATTGCTCCAGGAACACTGTTTTTATGACACTAAAAGTGGAAAGAACTGAACATGCACAGGAGGGACGAGGCTGAGCCCAGTTCCCAAAGCCTTTTCTGTGCGGGCAGCGTGGGAATCTCCCATCGGGAGGGGCACAGAGACAGTTCTTGGCAGAACATGAATACATCAAGCCCTCGGCTTGGTTGCCTTGTTCAGGGGGCAGACATTTTGTGTTCGGAGGGGACGTTAGGGAGAGGCAGACTCCTGGGGGCCTGGCATGCAGATGGGTGAGTCTAGATGGGTGGACGGGGCACACGGGAGAGCCACACACAGGCCGCAGAGAACCCCAGAAGAGGAGGTGCTTCCTTCCCTCTGCGGCCCGAGCTCACCCCTATGACCCTGGGAACCGGGCCTGAGGACAGTGGGTGTGTCTTGCAGGTTTACTTCAAAGACACCCATCCCAAGTTTCCTGCTGGAGGGAAGATGTCCCAGTACCTGGAAAGCATGAAGATTGGAGACACCATTGAGTTCCGGGGCCCGAATGGACTGCTGGTCTACCAGGGCAAAGGTGATTTGGGTTGGAATGTCCTAAGGCCCCGGCAGGCACAGTGAATGCTGGGTGCAGGCCCCAATCCTGCTGCTGTCTGGGTGGGTGACCTTTGTTGGGTACACAGTCTCCTCTGGGGCCTCAGTTTCCTTGGCTATGTACGAGGGAAGCTGGCCAGCACAAAGGTTGCAGACTGGCTGCCCACAGATCAGCTTTGTTTGAAACTAGGCAGGTGAAGGCATTGAGCCAGAGCACCTGTGGCTCCCCAGCCTCACCACTGCCCCCCACACCATCTGTGGTGGGAACAAAGGGCTCATCCACCTCCTCTTGGCTGGTATTGCCACCATCCCATCCTCTCCCTGCCCCCAACTGGCTGGGGTTGTGCGATGGCCGCCCACCCCTCAGACCCCCACAGCAGGGGCAGGTGCTCCAGCCCTCCAGCCCCAAGCATGGCATGTGTGAGAGCGGGGTCTCCTCAACTCCTTCTCCCTTCTCTCCCCAGGAAAGTTTGCCATCCGTCCAGACAAGAAGTCCAACCCCATCATCAAGACGGTGAAGTCTGTCGGCATGATCGCCGGAGGAACCGGTATTTGAGCCCGAGACCCTTGTTGAATCCCTGGCAGGCAGATGTCATGGGTTACGGTCAGGTCAGGTCAGGGCATGGGATTGGGCACAGATTATAAGCAACGGGAGGCCAGTTGTCTGGGCCCCACCCCTCCACGTCACCCCATGTCTGCCTGGCACTAGGTGTGTGTGTATGTATATAGCAGGTGCTCACTCAGCGTGTGGGGGGCTGCTGTTTTGCAGGCATCACCCCGATGCTGCAGGTGATCCGTGCCATCATCAAAGACCCACATGACCCCACCGTGTGCCACCTACTATTTGCCAACCAGGTCAGTGGGTGTTCCTGAGTGATGCAAACTGGGCTGTTGCAGAGAGGGAGCGCAGGGCCCTGCGAGGCACCCCTGAGGGGGTCTGTGTGGTTGCATGGCTGAAATGTGATGGTGCTCTGAGCATCTTGAGCACAGGCAGCCTTCCTACGGTTGGTGGGGGTCAGGCTTTTCAGCCTAGAGCCCATGTCTGACCTGAGTGGGGCTGCTTCAAGTGCTGAGGGATAAGGCACCTGGAGCATTCCCTTCCCCTGGGATTTGCTCCCTGGCTGCTTTCTCAGAATCTCAGCACTCACTCCACAAACAGAGTTAGGAACCCAGCAGTGAAGTGAAGGAATGCTGGCTGGGATGGGGCTGGCCTGGGGCTGGAGGGGCTGAGAGCACCGCTGCCTGCAGGCCTGGAGCTGGGGGTATAGGGACAGAGTTTGGAATTGGTCTCTCTGACTCCGGAGTGTATGTCCTCCACCCCACTCCTGCTGCCTGCCTGCCCTGGCCTGTTGTGTGGCCTTGGACAAACCACTTTCCCTCCCTGGGCTCTGCTCCCTCACTGTGGAATTAGCTGATGAAGCAGGGTCATCCCAAGGATCTTTCTAGGTTCAATGTCTTATTGAATATGTGAATTTTGCAAAGTAGCTTCCCTTTGGGGGAAAGCCAAGATGAGACACCTGTCCTCCAACAGCATGGGGGCCATGCTTAGGCCCCCATATCTCTCAGATATGGTTCAGGTCAGCTTGCCCGAGGCCCCATCTGGCCCAGGCATCTGTGAGGTCCTTGGACTCCCACAGCTGCAGGAAACTGCCCTGAGGCCAACTGGGGTGGCTTTGACGAGGCCTGGGGGGTCGGAAGAGCCAGTAATTCAAGCTGGTGGGGATGGAATGGGATGGGGTGGGGTAGGGTGGGGTCCGGTGGGATGGGAGGCTGGTGGTGCCACTTAGTGCTGCTGGGTTAGTCTCTGGAGGCCATCAGCCCGGTGTCACCTGTACAGGGGATCCTCAGGCCTGTTAGCCCACTAGCCAGGGTGGTGGGATGCTTCACTTTACAGCTCTGAGCTCAGACACCCAACAAGTGTCTCAGAGGAAGTAGAGTGGGACTAGGACTTGAGCCAGAGCATATTTTATGAAAAATAACTATTTTAGAAAATATTGTCTCGTTTTACATGTTTGCAAGCCTTTGTGTTGTCTGGCTTAATGGAAGCGGGCTGGGTTCCATACCGCTTTTGCATTTGGTTGGGGCAGTGTGGCAAGTTGCACAGCCTTTGGAAGTGCCAGTGTGCACTCGTGATGGCAGGAGAGTGAAAAATGCAAAGAAAGTGTTAGTATTATGTGAGGACAGCATGTCTATACACCACCAAGAAAGTTTTGAGAAGAAAGAATAGCAAGGAAGAATCAAGCCCGCTGGTTGGTGCCAGTAAAGCATCAATGATGGGAGCAGTGGTTCCTGAGCCACACGTGACCGCTGGGCTTACTGGACTTGATGCATTTCTGGGTGACACAATGGAAAGCCTAGGCTGCTAGACTGTGCTGGAACATGCCAGAACATGTGGCTCTTTACATTTAAGTTAATGAAGGTTAACTAAAATTTACAACTCACTTTCCCGGCCTCAGTAGCCACATTTCATGGGTTCTGTAGCTACCTGTGGTGCGTGGTGACTCTGTGGGATAAGAGATCTAGAATATTCCCACCCCTGTCATTGCAGAAAATTCTGCTGGACAGCACCGGCCTAGAAACAGGCCCAAGTATATATGAGACTGTACAGGTGGTGCGGGTGTCGTCTCAAACCCGAGGGGAGAGATGAAAGGAGTGTTGGGTTAGTTGCTATGAATTTGGAAAATAGCAATAGGGGATAGATCCCTACTTTAGCCTTGCAGTAAAGTGAGGTTTAGGTTTAAAATAAACATGTAGAAGTGAAGGGTTAGAGGTGCTTGGTGAACATTTTTATGAGTATAGAATGAATGAATGAGGATAGGCAGTGTAAGCAAGACACCAGAGGAGAACCCAGCTGCTTACAAGTGAGAAAACACCATAAATAAGGTAGATAAATAGCAGGGGGAAAGATCCATATGGCATCACCAATATAGAAAGAGTCTTTTCATGGGCAGCCCCATGAGCCATAGGTGGCTCAGCGGTTTAGCACAGCTGTCAGCCCAGGGCCGGACCCTGGAGACCCAGGATCAAGTCCCATGTCAGGCTCCCTGCATGGAGCCTGCTTCTCCCTCTTCCTGTGTCTCTGCCTCTCTCTCTCTGTGTCTCTCATGAATAAATAAATAAAAATCTTAAAAAAAAAAGTATTTTCAGACTAATAAGATATAACTTGAGCCAACGACAAACTCACCTTTTTTTTTTATAAGATTTTATTTATTTATCTTGAAAGACATAGAGAGAGGGGCAGAGACATAGGCAAAGGGAGAAGCAGGCTCCCAGGACCCGAGGATCATGACCTGAGCCAAAGGTAGACACTCAGCCACTCAGCCACCCAGGAGTCCCAAAAACTTACCTTTAAAATAATAAAAAAGGGATGCCTGGGTGGCTCAGTGGTTGAGCATCTGCCTTCAGCTCAGGGTATGATCCCGAGGTCCTAGGATGGAATCCCACGTCAGGCTCCTTGCGTGGAGCCTACTTCTCTCTCTGCCTGTGTCTCTGCCTCTCTTTCTCTCTCTGTGTCTCTGCCTCTCTCTGTGTGTGTCTGTCATGAATAAATAAAATATTAAATAAATAAATAAAATCTTTAAAAAATAAAATAATTTAAAAAATATATAGGCACCTGGCTAGCTCAGTCAGAAGAGCATGCAACTCTTGATCTTGGGGTCGTGGGTTCGAGCCCCACATTGGGGGTAGACATTACTTCAAAACAAACAAACAAATAAGGGCAGCCTGGGTGGCTCAGCGGTTTAAGCGCTGCCTTCGGCCCAGGGCATGATCCTGGAGACCTGGGATCGAGTCCCACGTCGGGCTCCCTGCATGGGGCCTGCTTCTCCCTCTGCCTGTGTCTCTGCCTCTTCTCTGTGTCTCTCATGAATAAATAAATAAAATCTTAAAAAAAAAAAAAAAAAAAAAATAAATAAATAAATAAACTAACTTTAAAATAAATACTTAAATAAATAAAACGTGAGATTTACTTTCCATCCATCTGGCTGGCCAAGATTCAATGGTCATTACCCACTGGCCCAAGACTGGGCACGCTGCTGGTGTGTGAATTACTGAAACCCACGTGTATTGAATGCCTTACACTTTCTGAGATTTATCTAAGGAACTGGTAAGGCAGTGATGGTCAGGGAGACATTGTTTATGAAGGAGGGTGTACAAAACGATTTAAATGCCTTTCAGTGGAGAACAGGTGGTCCCATTGTTCAGCCCAAGCTGTGCAGCTGGTAAGGGAAGCATTGGTGCTTGGAGGCTGATGACACGCTATGGCGTGTTCTTACCTTAGAAAAGCAGGTGGCAAGGTGGCCTGCGTGCCCAGATCCCATTTTTATTAAAAAGGAAGTATATGTACTTACTAGAAAACAAAGTCTAAAAGATAAACAATTCTAGCCCTCATTATTTCTGAAGACTATTGGGATTTTTCTTTACTTCCATATTTTTGTATTTTTTACACAGAGCTTGTCCAGCCTGAGCCTTGGCCCTGTCCTCGATCAGGACAGGAGGGCCCACTACCCCACTTAGAAATGGGAGAAACGAGGGGATCTGGATGGTTAAGTGTCAGTTAAGTGTCTGGCTCTTGATCTCAACTCAGGTCTTGATCTTGGGGTTGTGGGTTCAAGCCCCACATTGGGCTTCATGCTAGGCATGGAGCCTACTTAAAAAAAAAGAAAGGAATGAAAAAAATGGAGAAACAATCAATATCCTCCTCCCTGGGACCCGCAGAGGCTCATGCCTCCTGCCTGCAGCGGAACACTGAGGAGCCAGGACTTCAGGGTCCTTGAGAGAAGTACAGCTTGAGCTGGGTCAGTCCCTCCTGCCAGCAGGACGGTCTCTGTGCAGCGGGTACTCAGGAAATATTAATCGCTGTGGCTTCAAATTATCTGTCCTTTCCTACCCATCCTCGCTGCAATTAGCACCCTTAGTCCATTTTGCTGACCATGTCGAGATGCCGTCCTGCCCCTGGGAGCAGAGAGTTCTTTGGTCCTGAGTTTATAACAGTCCCATGGGGTCAGTCATACCACCCACTGGCCTGAGGAGCTCCTTCTGTCTGAGTGACCTGGAGACACGTGAGACAGAGGGGCCATGTGAGGAGTAGATCGCTGAGGCCCCTGGGGAGTCCAGGAAGGCTTCCTGGAGGAGGTGATACCAGGCTGAAGGACAGGGCCACGTGGGGCCAGCTGGATGAAGCCGGTGGGAGCAGAGTGGGGAGCTGTAGGCCACAGCATGGGGGAGGCTGTGGAAGGAGCAGGTGTGGTTTGGGGAACAGTTGTCTGCATCTCCTGACTTAAGGATGTGCAGCCTGAGATGCCAGAATGTAAGGAGGCTTGTCTTTGGGATGAGGGACCTGTCACTGGAACCACTTGCTATTTTAAGTGGGATGGTCATGGTGCAGGTTTTGGCCTGTTTCTTTCCGGTCTTCCTGGTTATGTAGTTGACTGTACCTGTCTTTAGCTGCTGGCCTCCTCCAGTCCCTGTCCTATCAGGACACATTCCCCACCGCGGTAGAAACCGTCTGCAGACCCCTTTGTAATGAGCATCTGCAGCTTCGAGCCGCTCCTCAGGTGAGATGGGGAAAGAGGGGCGTGCGCTCCTAGGCGTCTGGGCCTGCTCCGCCAGGCTGCTCTCCGGCCAGCTTTGCCAAGCACGTGGCCCACGGTGGCCGGGATGATGAGCCATTTGGGCGACAAGTGTCTCCAAGGGCAGCCTGTCCTGACCTCTGGGCCCTGTCCCCCCCTCCCCAGACTGAGAAGGACATCCTGCTGCGGCCCGAGCTGGAGGAACTGCGGAATGAACATTCTGCTCGCTTCAAGCTCTGGTACACAGTGGACAAAGCCCCGGAAGGTGAGAGACGGAGGCGCTGAGTGCGCTGGGCTGGGTGGGGGTGCTGGGCCTTCTACCTGCATGGTCTCTGAGGGTGCTCAGGGTGGCCTGGGAGAGGGAGATGGTGCAACCCACCTCACAATGAAGGAGAGATCAGAGAGGAGAAGTAAGCGTCCCACAGCACATGGCTAGAAACACACCACCGGAGCCCAGGCTTGAACTTCCGTCCTCCTCCTCCAGAGCCCAAGGCCTTCCCCTGGCTGCACTGCCCCCTGCTGGACAGAGAGCTGGCCTTCTGCCCTTGGTCCAGGGGCTTACTCTGGGTGGGGGTGGTGGGGGCACAACTGCTCCCCCTGTGCAGTTTGTACCCTGTAAGGTACGTTACACCATTTTCTCCCCAGACATCAGCCCTGGGGGGTTGGGGCGGGGCTGACATACAGTGAACCCCATTCTACCCATCCACTTTGCCAAGGTCATGTAGGAGGCAACAAATGAGGACTGCCCACAAAACCTGAGATGAGGCCACCCTCTGGGAGTTAAATTCTGTGTCATCCTCCTGCTTCAGGTAGAAGCGTAATTTGCTCTCTGAGAAAAGCAGTAGCTCAGGCTTCTTGGTCTGTGGGACTGATGATGCTCGGCTCCAGGGTCTGGAGACTGTAGGGAGCGGAGCAGTCCTTCCATGTGACTGCAGCCCTGTCGGTCAGGCCCTTCCACATGTCAAGAGGAGCAGGGACCTGCATCTTCACAGGAAACTTCTAAATGTTGGAAACTGAACATTTTTGAAGCATCCTTGTGGGCACCAGCATTGCTTTGCCTTGCTTTGCCTACTCCCCTCCCCAGGGCCCAGGGTCCCCCAGGGCTCAGCCTGGTGTGGGGAACATGCCACGTCCACTTCCCCCAGAACTGAGCAGATGGGGCCTTGGGGCAGCGCCCATCGCAGGAACTGGGGCATCTGGGCCCATCCCTGTGAAAGGAGCCACCCTTCTGGGTCAACCAAATCAGGTCCTGGGCCTCTTGGCCAAGAGCTAGGCTGGGGCCTGGGTGGACTGCGGACCTCACCAGCAGTGCCCTGAGGTGTGTCACTGGCCGGCCGGCCTGGGCCAGGCCATCTGAACTTGGCTTCCTGTTGGCCCCTCTGCTCTTCCTGCAGTCAGCTTGGCCCTGTGATGTTGCAGTGGGAGAAGATGAGCAGGAAACAGGTTTCTTAGCAAGTTATAGAGCCGAGTAGCAGGTGGTTAGCGAGACCAGGGATAAACAAAGACAAAGTGCAGTTGACCTTGGGCAACACCAGGATTAGAGACACTGACCCTCACCCCCATGTAGTCAAAAATCTGCATATTACCTTTGAGTCCATAAAAATTTAAGAGCCTGCTGTCAACCAGAGCCTTATCAGTGGCACCAAGAATCAGTTAAACACACCTATTTTGTATATTACACATTGTATTCTTACAATGAAACTGGGCTAGAGAGAAGAACATGTTATCAAGAAAATCATAAGGGAAGTATATTTATAGGACCGTACTGTCCTGATGGCAAAAGCTGCACCTCTGCATGGACCTGTGCTGTTCCCGGGTCAACTGTAGTCGGGCAGGGGCGTCTGGAGGGGGCCACTGAATCTGTGTCTCAGTCAGAGGTGGGAAGTTTGCTCGCTGCTGGTTGCAGTTTCCGATAGGGTGGTGGGCTGGGTTCATCACCCTTGGGAGCCTTCTGGTCCCTGTGGCCCATGGGGAGGCCCCGGCACTGACCCCTGGTGGTGGCACATGGCGATGCCACCACTGGAGTGCTGGCTCCTGGAGACTGAACAGTGACCCAAGGAGGACTTTGGGCTGGGTGGTCTAGCATCTTACACTTTACCATTACTCTGACCCAGCGTTCAAGAGGAGTGGGGGAATTGCTACAGTGTTAGGTAAAAGCTGAAATTCTCGGTGCTGAGAAAGATCATGGTAACAGGCCGGCTGGGCTAGCGTGGAACTAAGAGAAGGAACCAAGAAGTAGGGCTGCCTCGCAAATGCAGCTGACCCGTGTTCCCCCCCCGAAGCCCCCTTCAGTACACCTTTAAAGACAAATACAGGGATCCCTGGGTGGCGCAGCGGTTTGGCGCCTGCCTTTGGCCCAGGGTGTGATCCTGGAGACCCGGAATCGAATCCCATGTCAGGCTCCCTGCATGGAGCCTGCTTCTCCCTCTGCTTGTGTCTCTGCCTCTCTCTCTCTCTCTCTCTCTCTCTATGACTATCATGAATAAATAAATAAAATCTTTAAAAAAAAATAAAGACAAATACACTGTCTAGAAAAAAAATCCGTGTAAAATTGAGCTATTTTATATGCCTGCACATTTTATACACTAGCAAATACAACTCAGTCCCGTGCTACTTTTCAAATATAGACTTAAATCTCCACCTGTTCCTCCCTCCCCTGACCCCTGCTTCTGGTAACCAGCAGCCTATTCTCTGTATCTGTGAGCTTGGGTTTTTTTGGTCTTGCTGTTTTGTGGTGGTGTTTTTTTTTTTTTTTCCTTTAAAGATTCCACGTATGAGTGAGATCATACAGTGTTTATCTTCCTGTCTGACTCATTTCACTTCACATAATGCCCCTGAGGTCCATCCATGTTGCTACAAATGGCAAGGTTTCATTCTTTTCTATGGTTGAATAATATTCCATTGTCTTGAAGGGGTTCAGAACACCCCCCTCCCACGAATGTGCCACTTGGGCCTGTGGATTATTTTGAGCTGAAGGCACTTGTGACCCTGTGGGGCTCAAGAGAAACTTTTATCCTTCCCTATCCACACAGAAGCAGCTAAATTGGGTAGGGTTATTAACAGAGCTAAATTTTATCAGACTGCCCCATCTGTATCACAGAGCAGACATCTATCTGCTCTTCTTATCGCCCTGTGAAATGCATTCCTTTCCATTCCTTTCCTCTGAAATCCCAGACTCCTGCTCCCTTCTCCTTAGCTCAGAAGGACATATCCACCTCTTGTTGCCTGACCGCCTTTGGAATGTCCGTGTCTGTCTGCATTCCCTGTACTTACGCTATTAAATTTGATTTTCTCCCATAAATCTCTCATGTCCGTTTTGTTCTTAGTCCAGCTAGAAGAGCCTTTGAAGCGACAGAAATTCTTGCTCCCCGACTATTTATAGCACACCTACTTTACCCATATATCCCTCACTGGACATTTAGAAGCTTCCATATCTTGGCTGTTGTAAACGATGCAGCAGTGAACGTGGGGTGCAGATACCTTTTTTGAGCTAGTGTTTTCATTTTCTCCTGATAAATACCCAAAAGCGAAATTACTGGATCATAGGGTAATCCTGTCTTTAATTTTTTGAGGAATATCCGTAATGTTTTCCGCAGTGACTGCACCAGCTTACATTCCCACCAACGGCACACGAAGGCTCCTTGTTCCCCGTGTCCTCGCCAACATTTGTCACTTCTTGTCTTCCTGATGATGGCATTCTGACAGCTGTGAGGTGTGCATTTGAGCAGAATGTGTGTGAACTTTTGGGTGGAACTTTCTGTAAATGGTAAATGTCTGAAGTCTATTGGGGCTAACATGTTGCTTGAGGCCAAAGTTTTTGTATCAATTCTCTGTCTGGGTGACCTATCCATTGATAAAAGCAGAGTGTTAAAATCCCTTACTATTATTGTGTTGCTATTTCCCCCTTTAGATCCGTTAGTATTTGCTTCATATAATCAGGTGCTTCTATGTTGGGTGCGTAAATATTGACCAACGTTCTATCCTTGTTGGATTGACCTCTTTACCTTCACGTGATGCCCTTCTTTGTCTTATTTCCTGCAGCCTTCTTTTCCTTTCCATCTGCATAGAGTATCTTTTTCTGTCTCTTCACTCTCAACACACTCTGTGTGTGCCCTTATAAACATCTCAAGTGTCTTGTAGGCAACTTATGGATAGGTCTTGTTGGTTTGCTTTAATTCCAGTGTCGTCAACTTGCAGTTGAGGCGTTGTTAAGTTTCAGGTGTGCAGTAAAGTGATTCAGCGACGCTACACATTACACAGTGCTCGTCATGGCAAGTGTACTCTTCAGCCCCGTCACCTGTTTCACCCATCCCCTCACCCGCCTCCCCTCTGGCTACCATCTCTTTGTTCTCCACAGTTAAGGAGTCTGTTTTCTGGTTTGTCTGGTATTTTTCCTGTGTCTGTTTGTTTTGTTTCTTAAGTTCCATGTATGAGTGACATCATGTGGTATTTGTTTTTCTCTGACTTATTTCACTTAGCATTACAGTCTCTAGCTACATCCATGTCATTGCAAATGGCAAGATTTCATTCTTTTTTAATGGCTGAGTAATATTCCATTGTATGTATGTATGTATATATATATATATATATATATATACACACACACAAATATGTATATATACGACATCTTCTTTATTCATTCATCAATTGATGGACACTTGGGCTGCTTTCATAATTTGGCTATTATAAATAATGTGGCTATAAACATAGGGGTGCATGTATCCCTTTGAATAGTGTTTTTGTATTCTCTGCGTAAATATCCTGTTGTGTGATTACTGGATCATAGCATAATTCTCTTTTTAATTTTTTGAGGAACCTCCATACTGTTTTCCACAGTGGCTGCAGCAGTTTGCATTCCTACCAACAGTGCACGAGGGTTCCTTTTTCTTCACATCCTCACCAACACCTGTTGTTTCTTGTGTTCTTTATTATTTTTCCTTTTTTTTTAAAGATTTTATTTATTTGAGAGAGAGCACATGTTGGGAGGAGGGGCCAGAGGGAGATGTGCAACCAACTAAACCACCCAGGTGCCCCTGGTGGCCTGTCAGCCATTATGACAGGCATGAGGGGATAGCTCATTGTAGTTTTGATTTGCATTTCCCTGATGATGAGTGATGTGGAGCATCTTTTCATGTGTGTGTTGGACATCTGTATGTCTTTGGATAATTGTTCATGTCTCCTGTCCATTTTTTAATTGGATTATTTGGACTTTGGATGTTGAGTTGTATCAGTTCTTTATATATTTTGGATACTAACCCTTTATCAGATACATCATTTGCAAACGTCTTCTCCCATTCAGTAGGGTTGTCTTTTAGTTTTGTTGGTGGTTTCCTTTGCTTTGCAGAAGCTTTTTATTTTGATGTAGTCCCAATAGTTTATTTTTGCTTTAATTTCTCTTGTCTCAGGAGACATATCTAAAGAAATGTTGCTATGGCTGATGTCAGAGATATTATGGCCTGTGCTCTTTTCTAGGATTTCTGTTTTCAGATCTCATATTTAGGTCCTTAACCCATTTTGAGGGTTTTTATGTGTGTGTATGGTGTAGGAAAGTGATCCAGTTTCACCTGGTCCAGTAGCTGTCTGGTTTTCCCAACACCATTTGTTAAGGAGACTGTTTTTTCCCCATTGGATATTCTTGCCTCCTTTGTTGAAGATTAATTGACCACATATAATCATGGGTTTTGGGGCAGCCCCGGTGGCTCAATGGTTTAGTGCCGCCTTCAGCCCAGGGCCTGATCCTGGAGACCCAGGATAGAGTCCAGCATCGGGCTCCCTGCATGGGGCCTGCTTCTCCCTCTGCCTGTGTCTCTGCCTCTCTCTCTCTCTCTCTGTGTCTCTCATGAATAAATAAATAAAATCTTTAAAAAATAATAATAATATAATCATGGGTTTGTTTCTGGGCTTTCTCTTCTGTTCCATTGGTTTATGTGCCTGCTTTTGCGTCAGTATAGAAAGGTATAGAAAGGTCTTGTTTGTTATCCACTCAACCACTTTTGATTGGAGAATTTAGTCCATTTGCATTTAAAGTAATTATTGATAGCTACATACTTATTGCCATTTTGTTAATTACTTACTGGCTTTTTTTGTTCTGGGTGAGCCAGGCTGGGGCAAGGGATCAGAGCAAGCATTTGCTTTGGATCAGCCTCTTCATTCTTCAGTGTTCATTGAAAGAAGGGAGAAAGTCACAGTACAGGAGTGTGGTGATCAGGGGGAGGGGCTTTGGGCAGGTGGGCAGTCATTGGTCAGTCACACAGCTGTACTTGGACTCACCTGGTCTTTCCCCGCAGCCTGGGACTACAGCCAGGGCTTCGTAAATGAAGAGATGATCCGGGACCACCTTCCACCTCCAGAGGAGGAGCCGCTGATACTGATGTGTGGACCCCCGCCCATGATCCAGTATGCCTGCCTGCCCAACCTGGACCGCGTGGGCCACCCCAAGGAGCGCTGCTTCGCCTTCTGATGGCCAGGCGCTGGCTGCTCGCACGCCTGCCCCGCATACTCACTGTGCCCTGTCCGCACCCACTCCTCCCTACCACTGCTCTTTAACATCACTTTCCCCCACATCTCCCACTGTGGTCCTGGGTTCAGCCTGGCCTGCCTGTTGCTTGGCTGGTTACCCCACTGGGCTGGCCCCCGAGGGATCCCTTTGGGAGCAGGGTTCTGTTACAGGTGGGCCATCGCCAGCCACCTTCTGGGCCGGTACCTGTCTGGCCCTCATCGGTTCTTACCAGTGATGCTCGGCCCTGGCCCTGACCCTTCCCTACCTCCACCCCACCCACCCATACACTACTAGGCCAAGTCTGCAAGCACCATGCTCCACCCCACCCCGCCTCCCAAAGCAGACTACCCTCTGGAAATAAACACAAATGTACAGGCAGCCCAGAGCTGCAGGTGGCAGGGTCCCCCCCAGCCACTGCCTTGGGACCCTCACCTGCCACCCCTCACTACCTGCTCAGGGCCACAGCCAGGCCTTAGCACCTGACACTACATGACAGGTAACACCAAAAAGTCCCTTTGGCTGGGGCTGTGGGGGTGAGAGTCTGCCCCCACCCCAGGACCCAGGCAGGCCCAGTCAGCAGAGAGCTGGGCTCTCTCCCAGCCTGGAGTAGGAGGAGGGGGCTGGCTGAAGGCTCTTCAGGGGGCACCTCAGCCCTCCTGAAGCCTCAGCATCTCCCCAGCACATCTAAGCATCTGGGCGGCTTTGGGAGTTCCACGCCGTCAGCCCGGCAGTCTGATGGACCGCCTCGGGGCCCTGGGCTGCCAGTGCTTATGGCAGAGCTGAGACGATGTTTATTTATTCCTCTGTCCCAAACCCACCCGTCATGCTGCCCGCACCCCAGCACAGGGGAAGTTTTTGTCTGAGCAGCATTCTCAGTGACCTCGATGTTGCCTTTAGAAGGGTGGGTTCGCCTCTTGCATATGGGCTTTTTCAGAATCATTTATGAGCAGAAAAAAAAACATTGAAATAAAACTTTGCTAATACTAACACTTTTGCGGTTCCTTGAGGCTCTGTGACTTGGGGCATTGTGGGAGAAGAGACAGGAAGGGCCCCAGCACTCACTTTTCGTGTGTTCATCGTGTAAGCTTTGGACTGTACAGAAAAGTATGCACAGGGGAAAAAAAATACTGTACATCCACAGGCAAATGCCTCTGTTGAAACCACATGGCCCACCATGGGGCTGCTGCTTTTCCTCCATCAGATGGGCTTTCCCCTGGGGTCACACATTCTCTAGAAGCCCACAAGGATCATAATTGATTGTATAGCAAATCCCCTACCCTTGGACAGTTAGGCTGCTTCCAGTTTGTGGACTTTGTAAACAGTGATGGCCTTCATCCTCCTTTCAGATGATTTCTTTTTTTTTTTTTAAAGTAGGCTCCCCACCAACGCTGGGCTTGAATTCACAACCTTCAAGAGTCACATGCTCTACTGAACTGAAGCCAGCCAGGTGCCCCTCCGATGATTTTTTTGAGGTTAGAGTCCTGGAGACGGAAAGTTGAGCCAGGGTGTATGGACTCTGGGAGTCCAGCCTGGAGTCCTCCCCTGGTGCCAGCCCCCTGACGCCCAGCCTTATTCACACCGCGTGAAAAGCTCTCTCCGCTCCTGTGTTGTCCAGCTCTGTATGTCCTCATTGTTTTCCTTTCTGTTTTCCCCTCTGAAAACCAGGGAGAAATCACTGGCCTTGGTTTCTGCTGGAGAGCCTGAGGCTCAGCCATGACTAGCCTTCAGGTCGGAAGCTGGGCCATGAGGTGAGGCAGGCACCGCTCTCCCCGTGGAAGGCGGCACAGGGGGCCCTAGCTCCCTCGTGCCTTCATGCACTGTTCCAAGTGCCGGAGACTTGGCTGCAGCCGCCCCCACACGCCCTCCCCTATTCCTGGGGTGCTGGTGAGAAAGACAAGTGCCAGACGGTGTCATGAGTGAAACAGCAAATGCCAAGACAAGTCAGGCCACGAGGCAACGTGGGAGTGAGTGCTGTTCTCTCTGAAGAGACAACGAAGCTGGCCCTGCTGGGGTAGGTGTTCAAGGTGATGGAACAGCACGTACAGATGCCTTGGGAACAAGCTTGTGGAATTAACTTTGAGAAACAGATGGAAGAAAGCAGGTGACTGAGGGGACAGCGGAAATGAGCCTGGAAAGGAAGCACAGTAGACGTGCTCTAGAGTGACCAGCAAGTGCAAAGGCCCTGGGGCAGAGACCTGGTAGGAACATCGTGAAGGCCAGTGTGACTGGAGCGGAGTAGGGAAGAGGAGAGGATGGGGGGGTGTGCAGGGAGGAATGCTGGAAGCCCAGCCTCAGGCCAGGGAGCCCCTTTCTCCTCTTTCCTCTCTTCCCGTCTCTTCTGGCCCTGGCCCACATCAGGAGTAGGGCTGGGACTCCTCAGTGGGCAGGGAAGGGCTTGGCCTGGGAATCCCTTCTGAACACCTACTGTGTGCTGGGGACCCTGCAGACACTGCGCTCAGGTCCCGTCTCCTCATCGTGACCCCCTTCCGGAGGATGGGAAAGCAGGCCTGAGTGTCGGGCTTTGAAGGTGCACCTGCCTGAGCTCACAAGGGGCTGTCCCCGGGAGCTGAGAAGGGCATGGATTGGACCTGGGCCCTCCCTCTCTCCTCGCCTCAGTTTCTCCATCTGTATAACAGGTGAGTGAACTAGGTCATGACTTGCCACCCTCTCAGACCTGACACCCTTTTAAAATAATATTTATAACACCCTCTTGAGCCTCTTGAAGTGGATTCACAGGTAATATTATGAGCTTGCATATAGAATTTTTAAAAATTGGGGCACCTGAACCTGGGTGGCTCAGCCAGTTAAGTCCCGATTCAGCTCAGGTCTGATCTCAGGGTCATGAGATCGAGTCCCGTGTCTGGCTCCATCTCAGCGCAGTCTGCTTGTGTTTCTGTCTCCTCCCTCTGCCCCCCCCCCCCAACTCTCGTGCTCTCTCTCTATATATATATAAAATAAATCTTCAAACAAAAAACACAAAACTCCAATCATATTAGAGTAAGAAAGGAAAGGAATTTATAAAAGGATACACATTTCAGGGTGGCCGAAGTCCCCAGAAGGGGGGTGGGCAGGGGTCCCTGGACAGTCACAGCCCCAGATGCAGCCCGACTCCCAGTCTCTGCCCACAGGGACGCGGTTTTCCCAGGCAGGGCACAATCCTTGGTCTATTTCCAAACAAAGCAGGACCCAGTACGTTCCCAGCAATTCCACGTTTGCTCGCCTTGAGCAAAAAGTCCTACGTGTCCATACAAGATATGGAGGGAAGCCCTGCCTGGGAGTGTGATGCTCTTCGTCCCTCCCGGAACATGGGAACGTCGCAGGCATGGGGAGGGCCCTTGCCTCAGGATCGCCACATCCCTGTCCCCACCCTCCGCGTGACCGGATTCCAGATCCCCGTCCTCCAGACAATCAGCACCCTACAAAGCTCTACACCTTATGAAATGCCTCCAAGGGAAGGTCACCTCAATGACAGCTGACCTCAGCTAATGACCTCACTGAACTAGCTTGAAAAATAACCTTTAGGTCACTTTTTTTTTTTTTTTTTTTACATTGCATTTAAGGCGTGACAGGGCTTTAACCCCTGGGGTCCCATGGCCCCTTCCACGTTCTTCTGCACCTGCCCTGCGCGGTCCAGGGGAGGGGAGGGTGCTGAGGCCCAACCTGGTCCCTGTGTCGTCGTCCACCCCCCCCCCGCCCCTGCACTTCCGGGACGGAAGGAGAGAGGGAGGCAGGGAGGGGCTAGCGGGGTCCGGTCTGACGGCTGAGGAGGTGGGACCCGGCCCAGCCCCGCTGGCTTTGCCAGCTCTGGCCCGCACACCTTCTGCTGCCAGACTTTTAACTACGGTGCGGCCTGTCAACAGTACATGAACTCCGCGGGGATCAATGCACTTAGAAATTAATAATAGTAATAACTCACAGAGCACAGCGCCCTACGTGCTTTTTTTTTTTTAATCGATTGATGCAGCAAACATGTACCTCGCGCCAAGCTTACAGTGCTGGGGCCTGGGGCTGCCATCACAGACCAGGCAATTCCACCCATGGATTGTAACGTCTATTTCCTCCTCCCAACGACCGGTCATTCGCCCGGTTTTCTAGATCATCGGGAAGATCGGAGCGACTTGCGGGGGGAGAGTCAAGCCGCCGGGAAGCGCGGCTGGTGGGACGGGACCCAGGCGGTCCTGCAGCTCCGGCCAGTGAGCAGCCACCCCGGCAGCTGCGGTTGTCACCGGGCAGCGGCTGGCCTTAACCCTTGTAATGACGGGGGAAAGTTTCAGAGAACTGGGCGAGGTCATCGGCCTAAGGCTCACGAGGCCAGACGTGAAAAGCGACTTTTATTTTCATGCACCATAAATTGCAAAACGTCCGGAAATGGGACGCCTGGGGGGCCCCGTGGCTGAGCGTCTCGCTAGGCTCAGGTCCTGATCCCCGGGGTCCTGGGACCCAGGCCCGCGTAGGGCTCCCATGGGTGCCTGCCACTCTCGGGAATAAACAAAATCTCTTAAAAACAACAAAAAAGATACAAAAACAAAACAAACCCCCCATGCCCAGAGCCCGCGGAGGACCCGGCGAGGCAGGGGCGCCGGCCCGCTAGGAAGACTTGGAGGCCTCCCCGCCCGCCCGCCCGCCCGCCGACCGGGCCGCTCGTCTGCTCTTTCAGGGTAGGGGGGGCCGGGCAGATCGCGGCTCCCAGGCATCCCGCAAAGTAGGCGGGTCACCTCAGGGGCGACCTTTACCCGCTCAAAAATTCGTCTCACATTAGCAGTGAGGATTCGGGCGTCACCCCGAATCGTTATTTTCCTTACTCATAAGTTTAAGGCATAAAGAGCTACACGTGTTACTCGCTGGGTAACGAATCCCCTTCTCATTAGCCCTACGGTGAGTAGCAGAGCGACCGTTAAACCAAGAGCCCAGGCCCTTCGCAGTTCGTCTCATTCACTTATTTAATTTTTTATATCACTCTCCATTTTATTTCTTCGCTGGGGAGAACCGGGAACCGTAGGTACTCGGAGCCCCCCCGTATGCAGATAAGCAGCTGGCGTCGCAAAGGCTCACGGGGAGCTCCCCGCCCCTTCCGGTTCTTGTCTTGGTTTGAGCTGTCGCGAGAGTTCGTCGGCCGGACGCCGGAAGCGGCTCGTTGCTCCGTAGCGGCCGAAGGGGCGGGCTCGAGGGCTGGGGGAGTCTCAGCTGCTCGCGGTTCGCTCGGCGGCGCAAGATGGCGGACATCTCCCTGGACGAGCTCATCCGGAAGCGCGGGGCTGCGACGAAGGGGCGGTGAGCGGCCCTTTCTCCCTCCGGTGCTCAGGGCCCGTGGCCTAGCGGGGCTCGGGGCGGGGGAGGGAGCGGCCCGGGAGCGAAGCGCAGCGCCGTGTGCGCCCGCCCCCTGCCGCAGCCGCGCTCCTCATTGGCCCGGCCCCGCCGCCTCCGCGGGCCCGGCCGCCGGGCGGTCCACACTGGCTGGGAGCGCCGTCGCTCCGGGGAGGCCGGCGGGGCCGGGGGGGCCGGGGCGGCCGGGGCGGGGGGAGGGGGGAGGGCTCGCGGGGTCTCCCGGGGCCGCCCGGTCCGCCCGCGGGGGAGACTGGCCCTGGGCGCCGCGCTGCTCCTCGGTCTCCGCGCCGCCTTGGGGTTAGGACGGCCGAAGTTTAGCGGGGAAGTGACCCGCCCAGGCTCCGCCGATCTGCTGCCGGCGAGGCTGCGACCCAGACCTCAGCTCGCAGGCCCTGCGCGCGCTCCCCGGCTCCGCCGCCCCCGTTAACCCCCGCCTCGCCCGTGCGGCGGTTCACGTCCCCCGAGCGCTTTCGTGCAACCACCGTCCCGTTTTGCCCCCTTTCGCAGCCGTACCGGCCCCGTACCGTATTCGTATTTCTCCCGTTTTGCAGATGACGAGCTTGAGGCCGGGAGACGTAGAGGGACTTAACCCGAGGCCACGAAGAGTTCGTCCCCCTGAAAGTTGGGGGGCTGCGTGCCTTTTAGGAGCTGGCTGAGTTGGCCTCGGGCTTGGGCAAGAAAAAAAAACAAAACAAAACAGGTGGGCCCGGAGGTTAGAGCTTCTTGATGGTTGTCGGAGAAGACTGTTGTGGCTCCGAGTGCGGAGATGATTTGCGATGAGGTGCCCGGAAGTTGCTCCGGACCCTTAAACGTGGTCCGTCATTTCCAGCCTTTAATGAGCTCCAGCTCTCACCTGTTTGAAGTGGGACTGCGGCCAGCAGTTCTCCAGCATACGTGCGGTAGTTCACATGTCCTTGTAAACTGCCTGTAAAAATGTTAGACACGGTCTTCTCGGATCGGAAGTCATTCACTGAGCAGATGCTTGTTAATACCTCCCGCCTGCGGTGGTTAGAAAGTAGATCCTCTCCTTGGCTAACAAGTGCATCCCCACCGCCCCCAGCCCCCTGCACACATCCACTGCACCTGCCGCCACCGCGTACGTAGTTCACCAGCCAGCTATGCACCTGGCTTCTGGTTCATAACAGGCACACAGGAACCGTTAATTTGCTCAGCTGTTCTCTGAGTAGCTCTCTCCTAGGTCTTCCCGCTGGTAACTGGTGTGGAATTGGTGCTCGGTCCTCTGGCCACTTCTAAGACTGAGTTTCATCAGTTTGATGGACAGTTGCTGAATGAACCAGCTACCCAGGACGTGCCCTTTCTGCAGTCACCCCCCTCTGTTCCTGACTGCAGACGGTCTGTACTGTCTGTTGGGTCTGTACTTTGTTGGCTCCGATGTGTGCAGAGTCTGGTGTTGGGCATTCGGTTGAGGATCCGTGGGATGACCGAGCACTGAGCCACCAGGCCGACCTGGTGCCCTGGTGGGCCTGTTGTTGGGTTCTGTGCCACCCTGGCAAAATGACTTCAGAGCTGGGACGTTTCCTCATTTGTAGTAATGGTTTCTGGCAGGTTGTTGAGAAGATTAGGTATGAAAATATAAAAATGTACATTTTAAAGTTTGCACCAAAAAAAAAAAAAAGTTTGCACCAGGTAGTAAGTGTTCAGCAAATGATAGCAATTATTGTGGATCTTCCCTTTAAAGGAGGAGAAGCCCAACCCCTCCCCCTGATGGGGAACATTAGGTTAGTGTTGAAGCCCTAGAGTCAAACTAAGATTTCGATTCCCTTCTCTCACTTTCCACGTGATCTTAGGTTACTTAACCATTCCATATCTCTCTTACTTATAAGATACAGATATTTATTAGGTGATTGCTAATGTAAAGTAGTTTGAAAGTATCTGATGGTTTTAAGTGTTCAATTAATGTTAGCTCTAATCATCATTACTGAAGGCTTTTAAATAAAGTAACTTTCCAGTTTTGTGTAAGAATATGTGAGAATATTACTCTGCTCTTACACAATGATTGGATTGGGGGATTGTGCAGAGACTAGAGCTGTCTACATGCTAGTTTGGCCTACATGCTGTATTTGGATTAAACCTGGTAGAAACCTCAGTTTTGGGCGCCTGAGTGTCTCAGCATCTGCCTTAGGCTCAGGGTATGATCTGGAGTCCTGGGATCAAGTCCCGAGTCAGGCTCCCTATGGGGAGCCTGCTTCTCCCTCTTCCTGTGTCTCTGCCTCTTTGTGTCTCTCGTGAATGAATAAATCTTTTAAAAACTTTTTTTTTTGTTTGTTTTTGTTTTTGTTTTTGTTTTTTTACCTTGCAAAGCCAGTGAACTACATCTAGGGCATCCCTGTCAAAAACTGAAAGGTCTCAGCTAATGGCAGTGAACAAATGTCGTTTCCTTCAGTAACTATATTGTCTTACATGCTTCCTGGAAGAATTCTTCCTTCCTGGGAACTGTGGGATGGCATTGCATGGAGGTCCCAGGAAAAACTTTGTGCTTGATAATTTAAGTAGAGCCAGTGATTATCTCTTCCTCTTAGTGGAAATAGCACAAGAACCTGTAGAAGTGTAGGGACGCCTGGGTGGCTCAATGGTTGAGCATCTGCCTTCAGCTCAGGGTCCCAGGATCAAGTCCCACATTAGTCTCCCCTCTACCTATGTCTCTGCCTTTCTCTCTGTGTCTCTCATGAATTTAAAAAAAAAAAAAAAAAAAAGGAAAGGAAAGAATGAACCTGTGGAAGTGTAAATAACGTGTTTCCCCACAGGTCATGGAATGTGCTTGTTCTTTAGTGCATCCATTCTGTTTTGTGTTCATCACGCCTTGTAAGCCTAGAAAGGGGTCATTACCATTATTACCAGGGTCCTGAATTAATCTTATCAAAAGATTTCCCTGGGGCAGCCTGGGTGGCTCAGCAGTTTAGCACCATCTTCAGCCCAGGGCCTGATCCTGGAGACCCAGGATCGAGTCCCACATCCGGCTCCCTGCATGGAGCCTGCTTCTCCCTCTGCCTGTGTCCCTGCCCCCTGCCCCCTCTCTGTGTCTCTCATGAATAAGTAATACAGTCTTAAAAAAAAAAAAAAAAAGATTTCCCTGATTAACCTGCAAATAAAGAGTTTTGTGTGATACTTCACTCAGCCATGGTGAGGCGCTGTCCCTCACCATGCACAGCTTGACTTTGGTGACTTTGGTTGCCCAAGACCTATGGAGGAGTCTCCCCTGGACAGCTCACGGCACCAACTGCAATGCGGGCCTGTTCTTGTTGGTGTTTTCCTTAAAACATGAGCGTGCTGCTGCTGGTCAAGTTTGCAGAGTCGCCCACCCTGGTTTGATTAGTTTAGCTCTTGGAAGATAATTGTCCACTGCCACCTTCTGGTTAGAGAATGTTCATGAAAGGCGGCAGGCCGTTGCAGTGGAAAGGTTGGGCATGTGCTGCCCTGAGCAGCTCTGGCCCAGATGCCCTGTCTGGGTAGTTCTTGGAGCCGTGGAGAAGGAGGTCGGTCAGCTTTTCAGTTCAGGCCAGGGCTCTGGTCCTAATACTTATTGCTTGTTTGCTTGTTGAAATAAGATAAAAGAAATGTAGACCTAAAACAAAGGGGAGGAAAATTAGTTATTATGTAACATGGAGGGGAAGAAATAGATTTAAGGGACGCCTGGTAGCTCAGCAATTGAGCATCTCTCTGCCTTCGCTCAGGGCGTGATCCCAGAGTCCTGGGATCAAGTCCCGCATCGAGCTCCTTGCGAGGAGCCTGCTTCTCCCTCTGCCGGTGTCCCTGCCTCTTTCTCTCTCTGTGTCTCTCTCCTGAATAGAAATCTTAAAAAAAAAAAAAAAAAAAAAAAAAAAAAAAAAAAAAAAGGATCTAAAACAAAACATTTGCACAAGACTTTCTTGGAGGGTAAGGGGATGCTATCCTGTTTCTCTTTGTCTGCAAAGCGCCTAATTCAGGATTGATTCTCCATAACAGAACTAAACCGTGTTTTCTCCATGTAAAGGTGACCTCAGGACACACAATTCTAACCCAGAGACCCTATGCATTAAAATCCACCTTCTACTAATAAACCAGGGTTCCCCTTTATGGGCCTGGATCCTTTGGTCTGGACATCTGTCCAGAGCCAGCTCTGGTCGGGGTGTGGCAGAAAGCACTGAGGTTCCAGTGGGGACATTGGCCCTGTCACCCCCAGCGCCCTTCCCAGAACCCCATGGAGTACCTAGTAGGGGCCTGGAACCAGGGTGGGTGCATTGTTTCAGTGTGGCAGGGTGGGGCAGGCCAGAGCCTTGCTCCAAACCTCCCCCACCCTTCTCCCAAACATTTACTGAGGCCCAAAGTGCAGAATGTGTTTCAGGAACATCAGATAGTGTACAGTGGGAGGTGAGGCTGCAGGTAGGAGCTGGGGCCAGTCCAGAGGCTCTGCTGAGGGGCTGGGCTTTGTTAGGAAGCCCTCCGCAGTTCTTGGAACAGGAGGGTAACACCATGGACTCTGTGTTTTGGAGACCCACTCCTAGCAGGAGTGTTTATTTGAAAAATTCCTGATGACTAATGCCTGCCTTGTACCCAGCACTGCTGCCTGCTGGGATGAATAGCCGTCTTTTCATGCAAGAGGAGGAGCAGTGATTATAAAAAGCCTGAACACTGAAGCCCCGAAAGCTGTTCATGAAAGGAGTTGAAAGAACTGGTGTAACCAGGGAACTGAATGCCATGAATTGAGGGGAAGTAACTTAACTCACGCTCCTCCATCCCCAGCCACGTCCCCTCCCTCTCCCAGATGGACCTGTTGTACTGTTCAGAGAGATTCAAAAGACCAGCACAAGGCATCTCGGTGATCTTTCTTGCCACACAAGCGGTCTGGTGTGTGGGTCCCGACTGAGCACACTGGGCCATCCCAAGTGTTTGCGCTCACCCTCTGGTTACTGGAGTGTGTGCTGTGGCCCTCGACGTGACTGGAGTCCTAAGCTCTTCCTTAGCCTGGGGACAGTATGCCTCATTAACTCTTCAAGTTCTGGTCTTTTTTTTTTTTTTTTTTTTTTTTTTTAAGATTTTATCATTTATTTGAGACAGAGACAACACATGAGCAGGATCAGGGGCAAAGGGAGAGGGAGAAACAGGCTCCTATTGAGCAGGGAGCCCAATGTGGGGCTTGATCCCAGGACCTGGAGATCATGATCTGAGCCAAAGGCAGATGCTCAACCGACTAAGCCACCCAGGCGCCTCTCAAGTTCTGGTCTTTATTTTTGACTCATGCTTCATTTTTGGTGCTCTAACTAGTTTCAGGGAAGTCCAGTGCATCCTTCAGCGGGACCCTGTCATCTGTGAATAACAACCGCATTCTCTCAGGGTGAAAGGAGAATGTCTGGGGTCCCTGTAGGGTCCCTGGCACTTGGTGGGCTCTCAGGACCAGAAAGTTCTTCGAGCCTTTTTTTCATCTGCCTGGTACAGGGTTGACCCAGGCGAGAAGATGCAGGGTGTACCCCTAAGAGGCTCCTGGTCCTGCAGGAGGTGTGGGCTTGGAAACAGATCCTCCTGATTCAGCACAGTAAGTGCCTCAGCTGCATTGTGTCCAGGGCTCCACTGCCCCAAGGAGGGTGCCTCGGGCTGTGGAAGCTGGTAGGGGATAAGTGAGGGAATGCTCTTGAGGGCAGGAGGCACCCCAGCAGAGCTGCGAGAGCCAGGAGGCTGCAAGCTCTGGGCTATAGTAGGCGTCGTTCACATGACCTCTTCCTGAGCACACTGGGCCGGGTCTAAGCCTTCTCACCGCCGTACAGATGTCTAGTTTGTGGCGTCCCCAGAGCCTTCCTCTTACAGCAGGAGTGCTTCTCACCGTACTCTTTTTGGTGACTTGATTTCCCAACCCAAGGCCTCTGGCTTCAGAGAGGTCCCATGCGTAGTAGATGAACAGTTTTATCTGGAGTGCTTTCTGCCAATGCTGGTTTCATCTGGATCTGGACAGTAAATGTTGATCAAAATCTTTCCCTATTTTATGAGTAGGAGGCCTTCAGTAGTAACTTCTGGTCTGAACTGATAGCCTGTTGCTTTTCTTTGATGGGCATCAATAACAGATGTAGGGAGCTGGAAACATTAAAAAAAACAAACCAGTGGGATTACCTCACCTGTCAGTGGGTCCTGGGGGGTAGGGCTTGATTAGGAAGTTTGTGTGCCTTCCATAAATTCCAGGGGCCCCTCAAGTAGCTCTGGGTTTCAGCACAACCACAAAGCATAGCCCCACCATCGCCAAGGCCTTTCAGACCATGAAACTGAGGGCGGACACTCCAGGGGTGGGCGGGTGCTGTCTGCCACACGCACCTATTTCTCTCTCCCTGATTGGGGCCTCTCTAAACACTCCATTCCTTTTGGCCTTGCTTCCCTCCCTCCTTTCTTTACAGGAGAAAATAGGACAGGGACCAATAAGCAGGGCCTCTCACCCTCACCTAATCTGACTTTCCCTCTCTCTTCCGCCTGGTTCTTGTGTGGACCCACTGGAAAGTATTTAAGTCCTAAAGTAATTTGCCATTTTTCAAAGAAAAATGGTATGTGCATCACTGCCTTGGGCAGTTTTCTGGCATACTGGAGGCAGCAGGTGTTTCCACTGGTCTAAGGATAATAAGATGGAGGTCACATTTGCCTGTGCTGGTACCTTGGGTATGCTCCAGCTGTCAGCACAGGAGCCCGTGGGCAGTCTCCTCCAGTCGGTTGGGGAAGGGTGAGGCAGTAGGAACACTCACTGACTGGCCTGCTGTGTAGGAGGCCTCCCAGGAGAGCTGGACACAATTGTGGGAAACTGTATAGGAACCTGTTTGTTTGGTGGGGTTTTGCCTTCTAACACCAGGTGGGAGATGGTGAACACTGCCATAATCCAGGGTCACTGATGGAGTCAAAGATGCAGAGGCCCAGGCCTTCACCCAGCTTTTGGATTCGGTGGGATCTGGACAGCTGTGTTTTTAAGTAATTCCACAGGAGTTTCTAATGCTCAGCCAGGGTGCAACACCACTTACAAAGCGCTGGGCCCTGAAACAGAATGAGCCCCATTCTCCCCCTCCCAGTCCAGTGGGGAAGAGAAAACAAGCAGATGTGTTCTAGGCATAAAGGAGGGTTGTCCTCAAAGAATCAGAGAGGGAGGGTTTCCCAAAGAGGAGGTGTTGCCTTGGGAGCTGGAAGTCCTGGGCGGGGCACCTGCTGCCTGAGTAGTGGTGACGGTGGCTGAAGTAGAGAGGCCTCGTGGTGCGGTGGGCAGGTGGAGTGAGGTAGCCACCGGCAGACCCCAGGAAGGACTTCAAGGGTTGTACTTGGAAGCGTCTTCGCCTTCCTGACAAGCCACTGAACGGCCAGTGGAGGAACCCCCAAGGAAATGGGGCCTGTTTAATGGAGTTTAGTTCATTTCCAATCTTAACGGTTTCTGAATTTGACGTTCTTGTTCCTAAGTGTGATAAATGCATATTTGGCCTTGTCCCTGGTTCCTGGCATGTAGTTCCTAAAACTCTAGGGAGTTTCCTGAGTTACAAGGGTGGTAGGAGCACCTTCTGTTCTAATGAGGTGATGGTTGATGGGCCCCTGGCTAGCTACAGGATGGGGGCTAGTTGCCAGAAAGACCTAGGCATGATTAGTTAGAACTTGGAGCCCTACCTCACTCCCCTCTAGGGAAGGGCGGGGGCTGGAGATTGAGTTAGTCTCCATTGGCCAATGATACAGTCAACCTTGCTTACATAATGGAACCTCCATAAAAATCCCTACACAGTGGAATTTGGGGAGCTTCTGGGTTGGCGAACATGTCTGTGTGCTTGGAGGGTGGTACACACAAAGTGGACATGGAAACTCCACATCCCTTCCCATATACTTTATATGTCTCTTCTATTTGGCTGTTTCTGAATTGTATCATTTATAATTAATAATAGTAAACTGCTTTTGCTGTGTTCTGTGAGCCATTCTAGCAAATTCTCAGACTTGAGGTGGGGGTGTGGGTCCCCTCACCTCTACCTGGTCTGTCCAAGTGTGAAAAGCCCAGGATTTGGGACTGGCATCTGAAGTGAGGGCATTTTCATGGGACTGAGCCCCTAACCTAGGGGGTGTGCCCTGACTCTGGGTAGGTAGTGTCAGAACTGAATTGTAGGACACCTGGTTGGTGTCTAGAGAGTTCAAGAACGGTTGAAGTGAGGAAAACACCCACATATTTGGTGTCACAGTGTTGTGAATGGAAACAGTTTGGACAGTGGCTCTTTTTCTTTTCTACCAAGTCTTTGTGTCTTCAGTCTGTTACGGAGCTAGCTCCTGCTCCCAGCCCAGGAGGGCATCGGCCAGCACCGGAGGCCTGGGTTTGCCAGGGGCAGGCTTGGGGACCCTTTGTTAATTGTTGCCTCTCCAAGTTGTTCAGTCCACATCACCGGGTACTGAGGGGGGTGACTGGGAGCATGGCTGTGGAAGAGCTTTGGAAATTGAAGGTTAGGGTATTTGGGGGATATGCTTTTTTTTTTTCCCCCCTTGTGGCTAGCATCATTTGGAGGTTACTGTCCCTGATGTTATCTCAGAGCACCTGATCTAGGGAGCAAAACAATCTTACCTAAGTGATAGAAACCACTAGGCCCTTCTTCCTAATTTTATTTGCAAGGCAAAGTGAAAAGCTGTAAACTAGGAAAGAAGTTGCAATATAAGTTTGTTTCAGAGAGTGACCTGATTTCTGGTTTCTCCAGGAGCTCCCCTGCCCCCCATTCCCAGTATTACAAGGGCTCAACTTCCTTCGGATCGGCTATCATCGATAACCCAGATCCGCTTCATATTGCAATTTTTTGCTTGCAGTCTCAATGCCAGACCAGGAGTCGGAGGTGTTCGATCTCGTGTTGGGATCCAGCAGGGCCTTCTTGGCCAGCCAGCACGCACAGCCACCTTCCAGCAGAGGTTTGATGCCCGGCAGAAGATTGGCCTCTCAGACGCCCGGCTCAAGCTGGGAGTCCAGGATGCCCGGGAAAAGCTTTTGCAGAAAGATGCTCGGTTCCGGATCAAAGGGAAAGTGCAAGACGCCCGAGAGATGCTAAACTCCCGCAAGCAACAGGTCACGGTGCCCCAGAAGCCCCGGCAGGTGGCCGATGCCCGGGAGAAGATCAGCTTGAAGCGGAGTTCCCCAGCCACCTTCCTGAGCCCACCCATCGGGACAGTGACCCCTGCCCTGAAGCTCACCAAAACCATCCAGGTAAGTGTGGCTCTTGCCATGTATTCCTGGGGAGCCAGCAACAACCGCAGATTCAGGCAGGGATTGGGGGCCAGGAGAGTTTGGGCAAAATGACAGTTCTCCCAAGGGTTTATATAGTAACCATATGGAGGAGAGGAGGCAAGGTTTTCATCTAGTTTTGTGGAGAAGAAAGGGGACTCCAGGAAAAGTCAGTGACTTTCTCCAGTGAGCTAGTGAGGGAGGGAAAAGAGGGGAGAAGATGGAACACTTGTGGGGCGTGTGTTGTGCGGCCAGCACTTAACACATAGAACTTTATTTCTCTCTCACTGTGACTCTGGGATCATTACCACAGTTTTATAAAAGAAGACTCTTGGTCTCAGAGATGAGAATCATTGTGCAGTAGGAGTACCAGGGTAGGAGCCTAGTCAGACCTGGCTCCCCATCCAGTGCCCTGGCCACTTGCACAGCTGCCAAAGGGAATGAAGACAATATTTCGTCTTCATAGCAACTCTGGTAACAGGAACAGCAGCAGCTGCGAACATGTATTGAGCCAGGCTCATGGAGCAAGACCATTAGGCTTTCTGTGACTCCTGCTTCAGGCATGAGGCACTCTGGAGGGCTTTTCCCACAGACCACAACTGAGTGCCACCATATTTCAAGTTCAGTGATTCCTTACTCCTGCAGAACAGACGTGGACCCCATGGGAAAAATTATGGTCTCTGTGTGTTTCTAGGTTCCACAGCAGAAAGCCATGGCACCACTCCACACCCATCCTGCTGGAATGAGGATCAATGTGGTCAATAACCACCCAGCCAAACAGGTGAGAGAGTGGGCACGCACCTACATGTGCATGAGTGTGTTGTGTACTGTGTGTAGGTGTACACGTGCATAGGTTCTGGAGACCTCTGCTGGGCGGATTAACTGACCTTAGCCCAAGGTTTCTGGTGTGAAGAATTAGAGGAACTACATTTGGTTTTTTGCAATTTCTGAGTTTTATTTATTTTTATTTTTTCAAAGATTTATTTATTTCAAAGAAAGTGAGTGGAGTAGGGGCAGAGGGGGAGAGAGTGTGAGAGAGAGAGAACTCAAGAAGACTCTCACCAAGCACAGGAGCCCATTGACTCTGAGCTAAAAGCAAGAGTCAGACACACCTACTGAGCCACCCAGGCGCCCCTGCAATTTATGAGTTTAAAAAAAATACCGGGGATCCCGGGGAGGCCCAGCAGTTTAGCTCCTGCCTTCGGCCCAGGGCATGATCCTGGGTTCCCGGGATTGAGTCCCACATTGGGCTCCCTGTGTGGGGTCTGCTGCTCCTTCTGCCTGTGTCTCTGCCTCTCTCTCTGTGTCTCTCTCTGTCTCTCATGAATAAATAAATAAAATCTTTTTTAAAAAAATACCTCTTACAATAGGGAGGAGGTGAGTATGTAAGAGGCAGAGAGGCAAACTGGAAGTCTTCTACTTTTTATTATTAAAATAGTATATGCCAAAAAAAAAAAAAGAAAGAAAGAAAGAAAAGCTCAATATGTGCTTAATATAGAACATTAGTAAAATCGAGAAAGTAAAAAGGAAAAAAGAATTCTTGTGCTCCTTCTCTCCAAAGCCAGCTGCTGTTGAAATGCTGCCCTGGCTCCTTCCTGGGTTTTTGGTTTTTTAAGTGTCATTATTGTTGAGTTAATGCCTACTTGTAGTTGTGTGTGTATTATTATCCAATTTTGTGTCCTTCTGTTTTCACTGTATAGCTCAAGCACTTCTGTGATTCACATTCACTGTAAACATTTTTAATAACTGCATAAACCATTGAATTGATGTTCCAGTTTTTAAAAGCCATTCTCCTATAATTTTCACTGTTAGAAACCCTGTGAATATCTTTGTGGCTAAAGCTTTTTCTAGAGTTTGGATTTATTTCTGTAGGCCAGACTGCCTAGGATGGACTTTCTAAACCCAGGATTGTAAACACCTGTTTTAAGGTTTTTCTAGGTGTTGCCCACTTGTGGGAAGGTAATTCTTATGAACCTGGAGGTTGCAGCACTTTTGTTAGGCCCTTGTGGGTGGAGAGCCGGCCTGTCAGGCTTTGACTCCCAGGCCAGTATCCCCCGGTTCTTTCCCGCCACCCACTTCTCCCTCCACCAACCAGCTCCACATAGTTTGCTGTTCTTGCTCCAAATGTCCTTTGAGAGCCTAAGGCCACATTAGCTTTCTTTTTGTTTTTAATGTTATTCCTTTTTTTTTTTTTTAAGATTTTATTTTATTTTATTCATGTGAGACAAAGAAGCAGAGACCTAGAGAGAGAATCAGGCTCTTCTCATGGAGCCCAGTGCGGGACTTGATCCCAGCACCCGGCGTCCTGCCCTGAGCCAAAGGCAGATGCTCAACCGCTGAGCTACCCCAAGCGTCCCAGCTTTTTCTTTTTTCTTTCTTTTAGAATTTATATGATTTGGAGGAAGATGATGACTCCGTAGCTCCCATTCCTAGTAAACAGATGAAATTTGCAGCCTCAAGCAGCTTTCTCCACCACGTGGTAAGGCATTTTATGTTTTTGCTGCACTCACCATGTGTATCTGGTCAGGTGGATGGGAGAGGTGGTGGAGAGTACGGCCTTTCAGTTCACAAGTCTGCGTTTGTTTCATGAGATTTTCAGAGTTGGCACTAATCTAATCCCTGGTTTTATAAATACTGAGACCAGGGCATCCAGTGCTATGTCCAAGGTGCCACAGCTAGCCTGTGGGTAGCCTGTCGCATCCTGAGGCTGCTAGCTGCAGCCTCCACTTGCTGCTGGAGACACTTCAGGGGCAATGGGAGATGCCAGAGGAGGGGATCCTGTTTCCTCTCCTCTGGCAGGAAATTCTGCATGTTCCCCTTCCCTCCGTGGTCAGCAGCTCTGGGCCAGTAGTCCTATTTTTCAGGAGAGGGAGCAGGCACGGGGGGGGGGGGGGGGGGGGGTGAAATATGCTCAGAATCTCCCAGCTTACAGATAGTGGATCTGAGTCAATCCAGCTCATGCCGTCTGCCTCCCTGGCCGCATCTGTCATACTCCACTGGCTGTCAATATTCAGAAAGCAGCTTGAGAAATGTGGGGTCCAGCGTGAGGAGGACATTTCATTTGATTCAGAGAAGCTAGTGAATCACCCCTGCCCCACACTCTGCCTCTCTGGCTGCTGCATCCCTTCCTTCTTCCAGAGTCAGTACCTGGCAAGTTCTGTCTTAAGTCAGCAAGGCCACCTGCTACTTTTGCCTCAGACATCTTTTGCCTCTGACACATTAATCTCAAGGAGTTTCCTGGTTTACATTTCCAAGGGACCACATCCCCAGTTAGGGGCAGCAGGAGAAGGAGGAACTGTTTCTTTTTTCTTTTTTTTTAAGATTTATTTATTTATTCATGAGAGACACAGATTGAGAGGAGAGGCAGAGACATAGGCAGAGGGAGAAACAGGCTTCTCGTAGGGAGCCCGATGCGGGACTCAATCCCAGATCCGGAGATCACGACCTGAGCCAAAGGCAGGCGCCCAACCGCTGAGCTACCCAGGCGTCCCGAAGAACTGTTTCTGCTGGTCTGCACATGTTGTCTCTGCCAGCATGTCCTTCACAGTCTGGGAGCTGATAAGGCCAGGGCTGTGCATGGTGCTTCTGTGTGGCAGAAATGGGGGCCAAGAAGCTGGGAGTCTGCCTTTCTGAAAAATGGGTTCTTGTGCCTGGCCAGCTCAGAACTGATGATTATTAGCCCATTGTGATAGAAGCATATGCTTCTGTCATATCTGAGAATGAACTTTAAGCTTTTGGCCTTCTGATTAGTCCCAGATTGTAGGGGTTTCATAAAATCTAAATGGTATGGGTAGACCTGTGGCTCCAGGCCAGACCTGCGTGGAAGTTTCTCACGAAGGGCTTCATGCACTGGAGAGTGACTTTTTTTTTTTTTTTTGGAGAGTGACTTCTATAAACATGTTGGGCAGACTGCATATCTCCCCTCCCGCCTCTTCCTTGGGGGAAGTCACTGGTGGCTTTTTTGGCTCCAAATCTCTAATGGAATTGGGGAGTTTGGAAGCCTTGGGGGTGGCGGTTGCCAGCCACATAGGGCTTCTCTCTTGCCTTCTCTAGCTTTTCAGATTCTTGTCCGCCTCTTTGTTTAGGCCGGGCTGAGCAGTTCCAAGTTCTCCATGTCCAAGGCCCTCCCTCTCACCAAAGTGGTTCAGAATGATGCTTACACAGCTCCTGCCCTCCCCTCCTCTGTTCGGACAAAAGCCTTGACCAGCATGTCTCGGACACTAGTGAACAAGGAGGAGTCCCCCAAAGAGCTGCCGCCTGCTGAGGTGAGGTGAAGGTGAAGGAGAAGAAGTGACTGCATCCATTGAGAGTCAGCCTGTGCTGGGTGGGCAGTGTATCATGTGTACTCTGTGGAGTCCTCACAGCACCTCCGGGAGGTGCGCATTGCCACCGCCATTTTACAAATGAGTGCGCCAAGACTCAGTGACCACTGCCCTCAAATGCTTCTGGGCCAGTGGGGGAAACAGCTGCAGATAGAGCAGTTTTGGTGATAGAACAGAGGTCTGCCCAGAGAAGAGCAGCTGGGAGTACTGAAGAAGGAGCATTTGATTCTACGGGGCAGGTCGGAAAGGCTTTAAGGAGAAAGTGTCACCTGAGTTGGATGGGTCTTGAAATGTGATTGGCATTCCATGCAGAGGTTCAGAGGCATAGTGGTGGGGCATGATTGTGACAGGCTCTCTAGGAGGCTTTTCTCTGGGCCTTCTGGTCACTGGCCGGAAGTGCATGCTGCTGCTGAACCCACAGCTATTGTCTGATTCTGGGAACTGTCTCCTCTGGCAGCCTGTCCTCAGCCCCTTGGAAGGCACCAAGATGACCGTAAACAATCTGCACCCTCGAGTCACCGAAGAAGACATTGTGGTGAGTACTATGTCCTGCCAGAACTTTAGATTCAAACCACTTCTGTGTCAAGGGACCCCAAGACCACCCCCAGGTTCACTCTCTAAGACTCACAGGACTCCTCATAGAATCATGTCAGGGCTAAGGCTTATTACAGGATACAGCAAAATCAGCAAAGGGAAAGGTTTATGGAGCAGAGGCTGGGGGAATCTAGGTGCAACTTTCTGGATTCCTCCTGAATCGAGTCACACGGAATGTATTTTATTCCCCCAGCAACGAGCTGTGACGCATGAAACCAGGGAGCTCGTTACAGACTCAGTGCCCAGGGTTTTTACCAGGAACCCATCGTGTAGGCATCCTTTGCCCATGCTGCATACCAGCATTCCAGACTGCCAGGAGGAAAAGCAGGTGTTCAGCATAAACCACATTTGCACAGTTTATACTCAGTGAGCCACTCTTATCAATTAGGGTGGTGGGAGCTTTCCCCAATTCCAGGTTCCCAGCCACCAGCCAAGATCCAGCCTTGGAAGCAGGTCTTTTAAAAGATAGCAGTCAGGCTGGCTGTGTTAACTGTTCTTTGCAGCTTCTAAACCAGGGCCAGGGCATGGTGCTGAATGGGTCTTGACTGGGATCCTCTAGTCCCATGGCTTACAGCCCCATTGTTCTTATTTTCCTGTGGGTCTCTGGAACTTCTGCCTCCTCTAGGGGTTTTCATGATTCCAAAGTAAAAGCAGTGAGACAGATTGGTGTTATCTGGTGATTGGCCCTTCTGGATTGGCCTGGTCTGTTCTGTCCTGCCCTTACCCTGAGCCTGGTAAGGATGTAGCCAGGACTTCTCTTCCACCTTGTTTTTGTTTTTTAAATAACACTCTTAGTTTAAAAATCTACATACCCTTTTAACTCGGAGCTGTTGAATCATAGAAGAAATGCAGCTGCACTCCAGCCTCTCTCTGAACTGAGTTTCAAGTTCTTTAACAGCCCATAATGGCCACCACGTTTGACGTTTCAGGTTTTAACTATGAAACACGAGTGCTGTGTGATAGCTTTGAGAAGTAAGCAGGCTCACCAGGAAATGGTACACACAATGGAAATTGTAGCCTCCTTTGTCTGATACTTGGCAAATTAATAGAGAATTAAAACAAAGTTTTTTCCTGATTATAAAAGTAGTAGTAGCTACTGTTTATTGAGCACTTATTATGTGGCAGGTAATTTGTATGCAAGATCTTTGAAAATACAGAGTAGTGAGAACTGACCACCATTCAGAGTGGACACCAGTAATAGCCACTGTCCCTTCTTTACCTATGTGGATAATGTTTAGAGAATAGTAGTAATAAAATTGGTATCACACTTAGTATTCAGTTCCATACCTTGGTTTTGGTATTTAACATTTTCACTTTATCACAAAACAGATTGTTTCAGTGACCTTCTCAGAAACCATTCTGTCCTCATAACAACCTGGTGAAGGGAGTCACAAAAGAAGAAATGGCATGGGTTGCTAGTCAGCCTTTGTGATCCATCTCCTCATTGTCTTCCTTCTCTGGCCTTACCTCCTGCCCTGGAAAACAAGGCAGGGGTGGGGAGGTTATCAGGGGACATGAGGATGATAGTCACACACATGTACAGAGAGCACTGCACTAAAAAATGACTTTTCAGCAACCCTGGGAGGAAGGTGAAACCATTCCTTTTTTTTTTTTTTTTTTTTTTTCCCCAGAAGAGAAAACTCATGGTCAGGGAAGTTAAATAACTTGCAGATTCCCTGGTGGCATATTTACCACTGCCTTTGATGAGCTACACGTTCCTTTGCATGACAGGGCCCACAGAGAAATTCTCTGTTTCCCTTGTTGAGAAAGTGGGTACCAAAGCAGGAAGACTTTGGGGGTGCCTGGCTGAAGGACACAGGGACTTCAAGGCTTATAAGCCCAGACCCGTGTCCTACTGCCAGCTCAGTTTGCTCCCTCATCTGGTCCCACTTGGAGAGGCCTGTGGATGTCCCAAGGATACTGCCCAGACCGGCACCTCCCCAAATCCTGGGCGCTGAGCATGTTCAGCTGGAGTGTAGCCACCAGTCTACCCAGAGCCCTCTCTGAGTGTGTAGATGGCAGGCAGGCAGGGTAATGGTTCCAGATTCTTCTACAGCCCTCACCCATCTTATTCTTTGCAGGAGCTTTTCTGTGTGTGTGGAGCCCTCAAAAGGGCTCGGCTGGTCCATCCTGGGGTAGCAGAGGTGGTCTTTGTGAAGAAGGATGATGCCATTACTGCATATAAGAAGTATAACAACAGGTGTTTGGATGGTAAGTCAAGGAGAAACCAGCCACTTCACCTTCCCGCTGCCCACGGCTCACTACCCGGCATTAGGCCTTCTGAGCAAGCTTTCCTCTGAGATGAATGGAAGGACTCCTGATGCATTCCTCCCTCTGGGGTTTCCCTTGCACAAAGAGCACACACAGATGTGCAGTCCCCTGAGCTGCCGGCTTTACAGGACCTTGGGTTTTCACCCAGTCCTAGGACTTCAGTTTAGCGAGCAGAGAACACCATTTCTCCATGGGTGGTTCTCTTAGAGGTGTTGCTGGGGAAGCCAAAAGTCCTAGCCGTCTCCTTCCAGATGTTGGTCTCATTATTTCTGGGCCAGTTTCCTCAAAGGCCTGAAGCCTTGTCTAACTGTTAGCACCTGGGTGAGCTCTGCTCCTGGGGAGCAAGCTACTGATTTTACTGAGCTCAGAGTCACATTATTTATCTCAGGATAGCCTGTGGAGAGAAACTGTCTGCTGTGTCCCTTTTGTCCACTGGTTAGTTCTTTCAGTGTTTATTGAGTACACTTGTGGACCGGGGACCTGTGCTAGAGATGCAGAGACTAATGTAACACAGAGTTTTGATTTGCATTTCCCTGTTGGTGAATGATGTTGAGTATCTTTTCCTGTGCATATTCACCATTTGTATATCTTGGAGGAATGTCTATTCAGACTATTTGCCCACATTTTTTTTTTTTTTTAAGATTTATTTATTTATTAGGGAGAGTGAGCACACAGAGGGGGAGGGAGAAACAGATTCCCCACTGAGCCGGGAGCCTGAAGCAGGGCTCAATCCCAGAACCCTGGGATCACGACCCAAGCCAAAGGCAGACACTTAACCAACTGAGCCACCTAGGCACCCCAATATTTGCCCACCTTTTGAGTTTAAAAAAATTATTTTTGGGGTCCCTGGGTGGCGCAGTGGTTTGGCGCCTGCCTTTGGCCCAGGGCGCAATCCTGGAGACCCGGGATCGAATCCCACGTGGGGCTCCCGGTGCATGGAGCCTGCTTCTCCCTCTGCCTGTGTCTCTGCCTCTCTCTCTCTCTGTGACTATCATAAATAAATAAAAATTTTAAAAAATAAACAAAATTATTTTTAAGAATTTTTTTTTTTTTTTTTTTTTTTTTTTTTTTTTTTAAGATTTTAGTTATTTGTTCATGAGAGACAGAGAGAGGCAGAGTCACAGGCAGAGGGAGAAGCAGGCTCCATGCAGGGAGCCCGACACAGGACTCGATTCCGGGTCCCCAGGATCACGCCCTGGGCTGAAGGTGGCGCTAAACTATTGGGCCACCAGGGCTGCCTTAAGAATTCTTTATACTTAATTCATCTCTTATCAGATAACTGATTTGCCAGTATTTTCTCATTCTGTTATCTTTTCCCTCTTTTTGATCTATGCATTTACAGCTATTCATTTTTCTCTAAGCAGTGCTTTAGCTGCATCCCATGGATTTTAGTATGTTGTGTCTTTATTTTCATTCATCTCAAAGTATTTTCTGAATTCCCTTGTGATTTCTTCTTTGACCTGTTGATTATTTAGAACTGTTTAATTTCCATGTTTTTGTGAATTTGCCAAATTTCCTTCTGTTCCATTAGTGTTTAAAGAAAATATGTATTTTGCTGCTGGTAGGTATCTGTGAGGTCTAGTTTATAATGTTCGAATCTTCTGTTTCCTTGTTGGTCTTCTGACTGGCTCTTCTTGCCATTACTGAAAGCGAAGTATTGAAATCATCAACTGTTTACTTTTTTGCTTTGTGTGTTTCAGGGTCTGATGTTAGTTGCATATGGTTATATACGTATATGTTAGTTGTATGTATGTTTATAATTGCTTTTTTCCTGGATTGGCCCTTTTATCATTACAAAATGACCCTCTTTTTCTCAGGGCCCCTGGGTGACTCAGTTAAGCATCTGACTCTTGGTTTTGGCTCAGGACATGATCTCAAGGTCAGGGGTCAAGTTCATTGGGCTCTGAGCTTTTCGTGGAGTTGGCTTATGATTCTTTCTCCCTCTTCCTTCCTCCTGCCCCTCTCTACTCACCTGTGTGCATAACACATGCTCTCTCTCAAATAAATAAAATCTTATAAAACAAAATAATGACCCTCTTTGTCTCTATGTAACTTTTTTTTAAGTGTTTTGTCTTATATTAGTATAGCTACTTCAGCTTTCTTGGGGCTGCTGTTTGGGTGATAAATCTTTTTTCATCCTTTTACTTTCAACCATTTTATATCTTTGAATCTAAGGTGTGTCTCCTATAGATAGCATATTGTTGGATCTATCTTTTCTTTAATCTAGTTTGACCATCTCTGCCTTTTGGATTATTTAATCCATTCCCATGTAATGTAGCACTTACTTTTTTTTTTTTTTTTTGCATGACATGAATATTTTCTAGCATGACATTTTAGGCCCTTGAAAGATTTTTTTCACTATATGTTTTGAGTCACTACTGTAACGGCTGCTCCAGGGTTCACAGTGTATGTTGTAGTTTACCAGAATCTCTTTCAGATAAATACTAATTTAATTCCAGAGAGGTAGTAGAAGTGTTCCCCTCTATGGTTCTATCCCTCTCCCTCCCTCTTGTGTGCTGCAGTTGCTATGCTTCTCACATGCTGTGTAGAGGAGCAGTGCGGTTTTGGAGCAGTTAATCCTTCACCGACAAAGTGGAAGTCTGTACATTTGCTTTTGAAGTCTTTTTTTACTTAGTTTCACCACATAAACATTTTCCTTTACTACTTCACAAATGGGTTTAGAGAGAGTTCTCCCTTCAGCTCTCACCTCCTGCTCAAAGCGAGGTCTGTTACCACGTGCTCTTTTGTGGGGACCTCATGCCCTGGGATCCCCAAAGCCTGGCACCCCTGTCTCCCGTCGTGGAGCCAGAGCTGCCAGAGTAGGGTGTTGATCCTTGGTGATGGAGTGGGCAGCTCTTGTCCTTTCGTCTTGCAGAGCCCTTTCCTTGTTGGTTTTTCAGGGCAACCAATGAAATGCAACCTTCACATGAATGGCAACGTTATCACCTCAGACCAGCCCATCCTGCTGTAAGTCCTGAAGGTGCTGGGGACCGGGCGGAGCTCTTCTCCAGGTTTATGCTGTGTGGTTGGCTCTTGATCCTGCAGGGATCGTGCCTGCAGCACCGCTTCCCTCTCCGTTTCTTCTGCGCTGTGGGCGGACGGGCGTCGGGCTGCTGAACTTTGTACAGAGTGGTGGTCATTTTCGCGGGGGATGGACCCCACGCTCAGCTTTATGATGTAGAAAGTCCTGTGACGGAGGTGGGAGAGCAGCCAGCTGTGTGTACCGTCCCAGTGAATGGAAAACCACCTCATGGGCTCTGATGGAGGTGGTGCACAGTGCCAGCCCTTGTTTTAGGACACGCGCCTACGCATACGTGCCTGACCCAGGACTGGGGGGTTTTGAGGCTGAGATGCATAAACTATAGATTGGCAGGACATCATTTTATAGACAAGGAGACAAAACCTCAGGAAGATATTAGACTTGCCACGGTGGGAGGGGCAGGCCGAGTTTGAAATTTAGAAAAGCCAGAATTTGAACCTCAGATATTGAATTGTGTGATTTGGACAAGTTTGTTAAGCTATGGTGCAAGAATAAGTTGTATTCTGGAAAATAGGGGTTTTATGACCTAATACGTTTGGGAGCCATTGGGCTAAACAGCAAAGTTGACTTCTTTACTTTAAGACTTCTCAAAATACATAATTCGCTGATGTGTAAGTGACTGTCTCTGAAGGGCCTGCAGCATTTCTTAAAACCCCAGATCACAACAGGCTGCATTTCAATTTTGTCATCAGCAAATCCAAAAATGATAGATTTGCTATAGAATGTAATGAGATCAAGGAGTACAGAGCACAGAAAGCATTCTGTTCAGCACCTAACTTTCCTAACAAACTTAGTAAACAGTGAGTTCCCTCCCCATCTGAGGGAAAACTGACAAGGATTTTGACTCTTCTCTGCTCTCCACAGACGGCTGAGTGACAGCCCCTCAGTGAAAAAGGAGAGCGAGCTGCCTCGCAGGGTGAACTCCACTGCCTCCTCTAACCCTCCTGCCGAAGTGGACCCCGACACCATTCTGAAAGCGCTCTTCAAGTCTTCGGGGGCCTCTGTGACTACGCAGCCCACAGAATTCAAAATCAAACTTTGAGCAGGGGAGTGAGGCAGCCAGAAGCGGGGGCAGAGGAGGGTGGCTCTGTTTCCTAAAGCAAAGCTTGTGACCAATGGGCCGTCGGACTGGAAGGCCCTGAGCGTGGGAAGGGCCGCCAGGGGTAGAGAGCTTCCTCACTGGACGGGACCCACCTCTCTGTTTTGTGTCCTACCCTGTGCTCTTCTGTACGTTAACATTTCCTGTAGTCTGTGTCTTCTCCCTCCACCTCCTCACCAAGGTAGGCTCGTGTTGCCCAGAGCATCCCTCCCCTCTAATCTCAGTCCCAAGCAGATTTCTTGTCTGAAAATGGTACCCTCAGTTCTCTGGCTGGCTTTTTGGGGGCCCCATGGAATGCAGGGCTGAGGCCTCTGTGAAGGACACTTTTCTCTGGGAGGTGAAGAGCTGCCTCCCCTTTATCTTTTTTTAAACTTTTAAACGAAGTAGGGAATGGGAGCCCCTGCCCTCCTAGGGGAAGCCAGGTCAGTGTGAGAGCTGTGCCGCTCACCTACCTGGTCATTGCAGGTGGCCTGGGTGGGGATCAGGCCACAGCCCTCTTGTCCTCTCGCCACAACTGGCTCTAGACAGTGTGGTCTGGGCACACATGGCAAGGGCAGCGTGGGGCTGCCGCTCTGCTGGGAAGAGCATCCCTGGCTGCCAGGTTATCTGAGAAGGCCTGGGCCATCTCTGGTGTCTCAGTCAGCTCTCACATTCACGTTTCCCTCTCCCTGGGTTCTGCTGTGTGCCCTAGCCCAGCTCTCAACCTCTGGGTCTCAGTACCAGGAGGGGCGTGCACCATCAGCCCCCCAGTTCTCACCTGGCATGGCGCTCCTCAAATGCCAACTCTCCGCTAGTTGATTTTTTTTTTTTTTTTTTAAACTCTGCCTATTCTGTGACTCTGAGGGCCTGTGGGATTATTTGAATGGGAGATGTTGACTTCCTCCCTCTTTGTTTCTGGCCTCGTGCCTATAGGACAATAGGAATGCTGAGAGAGGCACAGATCCAACTGCCACCAAGGGGTGCTGTTCCCAGTGTTGTGACTGACACATCCATCCTTGACCAGAGGGGTCTTGCCCTGCCTTGGGAGCAAAGTGCGCAGGGAGTGCTGGGTGGTAGGGAGGGAGTGGAGAGAGCAGAGCCGACCTCCCAGGTGAGCTGCTAGGCTCTCCCCTCATAATGGTTCCAGGTGTTTGGGCAGAACTGTAGCCACCACGGGTGGCCCCTGCATACCAGACTGCTTGGCTCCACTGCCCTCAGGCTCCTGCCACGTTGTTGGGACTGCGGAAGGAATCCAGGCTGGCAGAGCCGGAGTGAGTTGGGCAGCAGGCTCGGGGATCTCTACCGAAGCAGCAGCAAGCACTGTGAAAGGCAGAAGTCTAGGAAATAGAGGGGACCTGAGACACAGCCTTTTGTGGCCTGCTTGAGGCCAGTCCAGGGAAGACACATCTGGAAACTCATGTTTCAGAGTTCTGTTTAAGCAGGAAAGACCCAGGCTTTGAACACCGCCCAGTCCTCAAGGTCTGCGGTTGCTCAGGCTTTGGAAAGTTGCTCAGTCCATGGAAAGTACCTGATGGTGCTCCACCTTCTGGTTCTTTAAAGAATGCTGCTTTTGTTCCCTTGTTCCCTTTCCCCCTTTGAATGGGTGCAAACTTACTTCTCAGCAGCCGGAAAACATTCCTCCTACACCTTCCCCTTCTTCTTCCACAAGAACACCCACAAGGCAGTAGGACCTGGTTTTTCAGGTACTAGGGACAGTTGGATCACTGCTTGGACTCTGCTTCAAGTAGGGATGGTGAATATCCTCCTGCCTGCATGGCTTTACCCTCCCCTCTCCCCCACCTGTCCCGCCCCGTCCCCCAGCCCTGTGCCAGGCTGCTCTGGCTATCACAGAGTTCACTGAGCCCAGCTGCAACCCTCTGGCCATCCAGACCCTGTCCTCTGCATAGCCATATGGTACATTGCAGGGTGGAGCCTGTTTGCCTGCCCTGCTCTACAGGGTGTCATCATGGAAAATGGAAGAGAAGGTGGTGGGCCAATCCTCGTGTCCCTCTTCACCTCCCACCCCTCCAGGTTCCTCGTGTGTATCTCTTGTTCAAAAGGAGAGGAAGAGACATGAAGGGATGGAGGAGACTATATGTTACTTACCCATTTCTGAATAAATATTTGTTATTCCTACCTTTGAGCTGCTCTTTCTTAAAGGATTCTGAGTAGCTTTATGGGACTCGGCACTAGAAAACAGGAATTTGCCTCTGCTTTACTGCTTACCAGCTATGACCCTGAGGCATTTGCTCACAGGGCTTGCTGAACCCCGGTCCCCACAGCTGAGGATGTGAGCATTGATGTCTGTGAAGTACCTGGCACAGTCACTTAGTACGTTCTGGGCCTCAGTAGCCTCACTGGGTATTAAGTATGGTCCGCTCCAGCATAGAATTAGGTCTGTTCGTGAGGAACAGGAGAGCCTGAATGTTGCCCTGGTTTGAAGAAGTCCGATTCATGGGTGAAACTTATCTCTTAGATCAATTATGCATTAGAAAAATTAATTTGTTGATGGTTTTTGTGTATGTGGTAAAATACACATAAAATTTACCATCTTAACTATGTTTTAAGTGTGCTCTTCAGTGACATTAAATAGTCACATTGTGCAGCTCACCACCATCCATCCCCATACCCTTCATCCTGTAGATCTGAAATGCTGTTTCCATTCAATAACTCCACATTCTCCCCTCCCCCAGACCCTGGCAACCATCATTATACTTTCCAAGATTTTGATTACTCCTAGAAGAAGAATCCTACAATATTTGTCTTTTTCTGACTGGCTTATTTCATTCAGCATCATGTCCTTAAGCTTCTTCCATGTAACATATATCATTTTTCTTTTCCAAGTTGAATACTACATTGTATGTGTATGCCACATTTTACCTGTCCCTCTGTAGACAGGCAATCAGATTGCTTCCATGTTTTAGCTGTTGTGAATAATGCTGCTGTGAACACAGGTGTCCAGATCTAAGACCCTGCTTTCAGGGGCACCTGGGTAGCTCAATGGGTTAAGCATCCGACTTCCATTTCAGCTGAGGTCATGCTCTCAGGGTTGTGGGATCAAGCCCTGAATCACACTGCACGCTGGGCATGGACTCGGCTTAAGATTCTTTCAAAAAAGAAAAGACCATGTTTTCAATTTCGGGGGGGGGGGGGGGGGGTCCATACTCCGATTAGGAATTGCTAAATCATATGGTAATACATATTTGTAATGTGAGGAGTTGCTATTCCAGTTTCCATAGTGGCTTTACCATTTTGTATTTTCATATTGTTTATTATGGTATAAGTGGGACAACTCTTCTGGGAAGGTGGAATGGCAGTACTTAATCCCTATCCACTAACTAGAACCCTGGAGATTTTATATAAAACATAAGACTGAACGGTGGAGAGAAGGTAGACTGGCTGGGGACCCAGAGACTCCGGGACCCAAGGAATTACATTGGGCTCCCTGAGTTTTCTTTTTGCTTCACGTTGCTGAAAAGGCAGACAAAGCCCCAAATAAGGGCCAGAAAAGGAAGAACTTAGCAAGACTAACTCCAGCCAAACCACAGAAGAAACCACCCTGACTTGACCAACATAAGCCAGGTTGGGAGCCTAGGCTTCCATCCTCACTAAGCTGTCCTGGGGGTATCCCAAAATTCCTGTTGGGTGGCATCTGAGAAGGCCAAGCAGGGAGCTAGAACTCGATGTCAGTGGGGGCCCATAGGAGAAATGAGGCACCCCCCTGCCCCACCCTGGGTGTCAGCAGACCTCAAGCAAGGAACCTGAACTCCAGCCACACCTAGTAGTAATCAAGTGGTGCCTTGCCATCCCCGTCAGGAGGTATGCTGTAACAAGATGCAGTCTTTGTTACCCAAAATGTCCACGTTTCAATAAAAAATAGGCTGAAAAGACCAGGAAAAAAAAAAACAAACGGTGGGAGGAGAGAAAGGCAACACTGAAATGACAGATGTTAGAATTACTTGGCAAGGACATTAAAGCAATCATAAAATTGTCAACAATTATGAACACTTGAGAAAAAAATATAAAGTCTCAGCAAAGAAAGTATAAGGAATCATTTAGAGCTGAAACATGCAATTAACAAAAAAGAAGCAATGGAGGAGAAAGAATTCTTGAACTTGAAGATAATAGAAATTACCAAATCCAGGGATCCCTGGGTGGCGCAGTGGTTTGGCGCCTGCCTTTGGCCCAGGGCGCGATCCTGGGGACCCGGGATCGAATCCCACGTCGGGCTCCCGGTGCATGGAGCCTGCTTCTACCTCTGCCTATGTCTCTGCCTCTCTCTCTCTCTCTCTCTCTCTCTCTTTCTCTCTCTCTGTGACTATCATAAAAAAAAAAAAAATTACCAAATCTGAACCGAAAGGAAATGACAAAAAAACACTTCAGGGGCCTATGACAAAAAATCTAAAATCTAAAAAATCATCAGAGTACCAGAAGGAGAGAATAAAAATTAGGGCTGAAAAAGTAGTTGAAGTAATTGCCATATATACTTACCAGATGGTGAAAGATCTAAACCTGTAGGAAGCTCTGAGGATCCCAAAGAATAAATCCAAAGAAATTAAAACCAAGACACCTCACAGCCAAACTTCTGAAAACTAGACAAAAATTTTAAAAGTAAAAGAAAAGGGATCCCTGGGTATCTGTCTTTGGCTCAGGGCGTGATCCTGGGGTCCTGGGATCCTGGGATCGAGTCCCACATCGGGCTCCTCACAGAGCCTGCTTCTCCCTCTGCCTGTGCCTCTGTGTCTCGTGAATAAATAAATAAAAATCTTTGAAAAGGCAAAAGAAAAATGACACATCACCTATAAGGAAAACAATGTGACAGGTTTCTCATCAGAAACCATGAGGCCAGGGGATCCCTGGGTGGCGCAGCGGTTTGGCGCCTGCCTTTGGCCCAGGGCGCGATCCTGGAGACCAGGATCGAATCCCACGTTGGGCTCCCGGTGCATGGAGCCTGCTTCTCCCTCTGCCTGTGTCTCTGCCTCTCTCTCTCTCTCTCTCTCTCTCTCTCTCTCTCTCTGTGACTATCCTAAATAAATGAAAATTTAAAAAAAAAATAAAAAATAAATAAAACAATTACTTTACAGGGGCACCTGGGTGGCTCAGTCTATTAAGTGCCTTCAGCTCAGGTCATGATCCCAGGACCAGCCCCGCATTGGGCTCCCTGCTCCGTGGGGAGCCTGCCTTTCTATTTCCATCTGCCTCTCCCCTAGCTCATGTTCTCTCTCTCTAAAATAAATAAAATCTTTTTAAAAAATTATAAATAAGGGAGGGCAAAGGAACTAGAAGGAAGGTTTCTACCTTTCACCCAAACAGGTAAAATGTCAACAACAATATATGGTGGTAGCAAGTATATATGAGTAACCACTAAAAAAAGATATTACAGCCCAAAACACTACAGAAAAATAAAAATGGATTTCTAAAAAAAAAAAAAAAAAGTTCAAGTAGCCCAAAGGAAGGCGGGGGGGGGGGGGCGGGGGGAAACCAACAGAAAACAAAATGGGGGCCGCCCGGGTGGCTCAGCGGTTTAGCGCCACCTTCGGTCCAGGGCGCGATCCTGGAGTCCCGGGATCGAGTCCCACGTCAGGCTTCCTGCATGGAGCCTGCTTCTCCCTCTGACTGTGTCTCTGCCTCTCTCTCTCATAAATAAATTTTAAAAGTCTTTAAAAAACTGAGTTTATACAGTGTGTTCTTTGGTCACAGATCAGAAATCCCTGGGTTACTTATTGAAAGCTTTCCCTCTAAGATTGGAGACAAGACAAGGCTGTCTGCTTTTACCACTTCTGTTGAACATGGAACTGGAGGCTCTAGCCAGGGGTATTTGGGTGGGAGAGGACTGGGGGGAGTCACAGAGAAAAGCATGCAGATTGGAAAGAAAAGAGGAATCCACTGAAAGATTACTAGAATAAACACAGCAAGGTTGCAGAATGCAAGGTCAATTGATATACTTACAATGAGTAATGTAAAAATCATATTAGAAATCTTAGCATAGGGATCCCTGGGTGGCGCAGCGGTTTGGCGCCTGCCTTTGGCCCAGGGCGCGATCCTGGAGACCAGGATCGAATCCCACGTTGGGCTCCCGGTGCATGGAGCCTGCTTCTCCCTCTGCCTGTGTCTCTGCCTCTCTCTCTCTCTCTCTGTGTGACTATCATAAATAAAAAAATTAAAAAAAAAAGAAAACTTAGCATAGGATCAGAGTAAAATAGGATACATTTAATACTTAAATAAGTGTACTTAAAATTGGTGTAAAATTTATATTCTGAGAACTACAAAATATCGTTGAATTCAAAGGGATCCTGAATAGCCAAAACCGTATTGAAAAAGAAGAGAGTTGAAAAACTGACACTTTCTGCTTTCAAAACTTAAAATGCTGCAGTAAAGACAGTGTGGCACTAGGTTAGATAACCTTATGTGGCATAAGGTTAGATACACAGACCAATGGACTAGAATGGAGAGTCCAAAATTAAAGCCCCATATCTGGTCCATTAATTTTCAGCAGAGGTGCCAACACAATTAATTCAGTGAAGGAGAGAATAGTCTTTTTAATAAATGGTGCAGACAACTGGATACCCTCAAAAAAAATAAATTTAACTTAATCGAAAATTTAGAAGCTTTTTTGCTTTAAAGGTACATTTAAGGGACTTCTGGGTGTCTCAGGGGTTGAGCATCTGCCTTCAGCTCAGGGCGTGATCCCGGGGTCCTGGGATCAAGTTCTGCATCGGGCTCCCTGCAAGAAGCCTGCTTCTCCCTCTGCCTATGTCTCTGCGTGTTTCTCATGAATAAATACAATCTTAAAAAAAAAAAAAAGTACCTTTAAGAAACTGAAAACCCACAGGAGAGAATATTTGCAAATCACATATTTGATGAGGGAATTGCACCCAGGAGAGATGAACACTTAAAATGCAACAGTAAAAATACAAATAGTTCCCCTACCAAAAATGAGCAAAGACTGAGTAGACATTTCTCAAAAAAACAAACAAAAAAACAAAACCCACCCAAATAGCCAATGAATACATGAAAAGATGCTCAACAACACTCGTGAAGGGGGAAATGCAAATCAAAACTCAATGATATATCGCTATACATCTACTAGGATGGCTGTAATCAAAATATAGACATAAAAACAGGATATGGAAAATTTGGGACTTCGCTGGTTAGATTTTTAAAGTGATGCGGCAGGGACGCCTGGGTAGCTCAGCAGTTGAGCGTCAGCCTTTGGCTCCAGGTGTGATCCTGGGTGCAGGGAGAGTCCCACAACCAGCTCCCTGCCAGGAGCCTGCTTCTCCCTCTGTTTATATCTGTCTCTCTGTGTCTCTCATGAATAAAATCCTAAAAGAAGAAAGAAAAGAAGAAAGAAAGAAAGAAAGAAAGAAAGAAAGAAAGAAAGAAAGAAAGAAAAGAAGAAAGAAGAAAGAAAGAAAGAAAGAAAGAAAGAAAGAAAGAAAGAAAGAAAGAAAAGAAGAAAGAAAGAAAGGAAGGAAGGAAGGAAGGAAGGAAGGAAGGAAGGAAGAAAGAAAGAAAGAAAGAAAGAAAGAAAGAAAAAGAAAGAGAGAGAGAAAGAAAGAAAGAAAGAAAGAAAGAAAGAAAGAAAGAAAAGAAGAAAGAAAGAAAGAAAGGAAGGAAGGAAGGAAGGAAGGAAGGAAGGAAGAAAGAAAGAAAGAAAGAAAAAGAAAGAAAGAGAGAGAGAAAGAAAGAAAGAAAGAAAGAAAGAAAGAAAGAAAGGAAGGAGAGAAAGAAAGTGATAGGGCAGCTTTGGAAAACAGTCTGGCAGTTTCTCAAAAAGTGAAACATAATTACTGTATAATAAATTCTCCTAGATATGGATCCAAGAGAGATTAAAAACACATCTGCATGAAGGTTGTGTCGAATATTCACAGCAGGGGCACCTGGGTGGCTGTTGAGTGTCCGCCTTTGGCTCAGCTAATCATCCTGGGGTCCTGGGAGAGAATCCCATACTGAGCTCCCCGCAGGGAGCCTGTTTCCCTCTCTGCCTATGTCTGTCTCTCATGAGTAAATAAATAAAATCTAAAAAAAAAAAAAAGAATATTCACAGCAACATTATTCACAGTAGCCAAAAGTAGAAGCAACCCACATGTCCACAGACATGTGAATCAGCAAAATGTGATCTACACCCACAATGAAATATTACTCAGCCTTAAAAAGGAAATTCTGAGACCTGCTACCCCGTGGATGAACCATGAAAACGTGCGCCGTGGGATAATAAGCCAGACACAAATAGTGTATGATTCCGTTTATTTGAGGCACCTTGCGTCGTCACATTCATAGACGCAGGAAGTAGAATGATGCTTACCAGGGGCAAGGGGGGAAACGGGTGCAGTTTCAGTTGGGAAGGCTGAAAAACTCTGGAGATGGGTAAGGAGGTTGCACAAGCATGGGAATATACGTAACGCCACTTAGAAGTGGTTAAAAGGCCAACGTCAACGAGGCCTTCACCGTTACTGGGGGAAGAACGGAAGGCCCAGCTCCCTCCACGCCGACATTTACTGGCCGGTTGCCGCGCCGACTTTATTCAGCGCAAACGAAGGTGCCCCAGGGCGGGAAGGCGGGCCCCACGCCGCGCCGTCGTCATGGAAACGCGCGCACGCTCCCGGCCCCGGACTGCAACTCCCGGCGGCCCCCGCGGCTTCCGGTTGGCAAGATGGCGGCGCGCAGGAGGAAGCGTGGGGCGTGGGACTCGGAGCCGGGGATTCCGAGCCCCCCAGGTTACTCAGGTAAGGGGCCGCGGGTCGGGGCGGCGGCTCAGGGACCCCCCCGGGAGCGGCCGCGCGGTGGGGTGCGAGGCCCCCAACATGGTAGCTGCGACCTGCTCGCGGCGGGCGGCCCTCTCCCGGGTCGGGCCCGTTTTGGCCACCGCTTCCCTGGGGTAGGCCCGTCTCTGGCCACACTCTTTTCCCCGGACCAGCCCGTGCCGCCTTCACACCCCGTCCCCCCCAGCAGGTGGGCCCACCGACCTCCTGCCGATTCTGGCCCCTCTCAGCCCCCAGCGGTCCGCATCCTCCCGACTTGTGCTTGCCCCTCCCTCGGTTCGCCCGGGTGCCTGAACGTGCTTTCTAAGGGAGGATTTCAATCAGATTTTGCCTCGCGTACCTACGTGCCCTCATACCCCCTGAACTCCCTCCAGTGGTTTTACAGGTTGGCACCTAAAACAAAATCCGTGATTGCTAACTCGTAGCCTAGCTCACATGTTGTGGCTCAGCCGACCTAGAGCTCTTGCTGTTCCCCTGAAGCCACAGGCTCTTTACACCCTCGGGGTTTTGCACTCTGTGTCCCCCCCCCCCCCCCGTTTTCACACAGGCTTTGCCTTGTGGCTTTGTTAATTCCTCCAAGAGGCTGTCCTGATGGCTTGTCCAAAGGCCTCTGCCTCGAGACCCCCCTGCACTCTTTCCCCCTTTCTTCTCTATTTGTCATGTGCTTGTTTGTTCATTGCCTTCTGCTCCCATGTGGGCTTCCTGAGCGCAGGTATTGCAGCTGTACCCCCACTGTGCTCTGAGGAAGGTGGTGCAAGAAACAGAAAACAGCCCCTAGTGTCATGGGACTGTCAGCCAGTATCCAAATGATGACGCAGATAGAGACTTGGTGACCGTGAGAGACCTTGTCAAGGCACCGAGCAGGTGGATCTAACTTGGCATGTAAGGCTCTCTCAGGAAGGAAAGCTAAAGCCGAAGAATGAGGGGGGGAGGGAAGAAGGTTGGTGTTTCAGAGAAAGGGAAACGTGAGCATGGGTGAGGCCTGGACTTAGAGACGGTCGAGTGGTGGGCTGCACGGTGGTGGGGGGAGGACTCTGCAGACAGATGTGAAAGGTGGTCAGGGTCCGGCAGGGCCTCCAGCAGATGTCAGGAGTTGGGTGTCAACACCAGGAGCAGCAGGTTTGGACTCCGCTCTCATTTTGCTCCCCATTTGTAATAATTACCCATTTAGACTCTCTCCCCCTCCTTTGTGGGCGCCCCTTGTGGGAAGTTCCTCTGTTCATTCACTGTCACAGCCTGCACGTACTGCGCATGGGCCTAGGGCAAGAGCGGATGGACAGATGGGACTGGAAGGGGACACGTGAGCTGGATTTTCACACCATCCCTCCTGCCCCCGTTTCCTGTCCAGCCATCCCCATCAAGTTCTCTGAAAAGCAGCAAGCTTCTCATTACCTCTATGTGAGAGAGCACAAAGTTCGAGAAGGCACCAAGTCTTCCTGGCCTCAGAAGCGGACCCTTTTTGTCCTCAATGTGCCCCCATACTGCACAGAGGTGAGCCGATGTCTGGTGGGGGAACCTCGGACTGGCCGGGAGCTCTAGGCAGCAGTAGGTTCCCACCGGCCTCCACCATGTCTTTATTGGTGAGATGGAAGCCCCAGCTGAAGGCCCAAGGGAGGGCCTCTAGAAGGCTGCTTCGTGATAGGAAATGGCTTTTTAATTTTCTTTTCTTTTCTTTCTTTTTTCTTTTCTTTTCTTTTCTTTTCTTTTCTTTTCTCTTTTCTTTTCTTTTCTTTTCTTTTCTTTCCTTCCTTTTCTTTCTTTTCTTTCTTTTTTTTTTTTTTCTTTTCTTCCTTCCATGGGGCTCGAACTCACAACCCCAAGATCAGGAGTCACGTGCTCTATCGACTGATCCAGGCAGGTGCCTTTTTAAAGATTTACTTATTTCAGAAAGAGAGCATGAGCATGCACAAGGTAGGGGGCAGAGGTAGAGGGAGAATTTCAAGCAGGCTCCATGCCCAGCGCAGAGCCAGATGGAGGGCTCAATCCCAGGATCCTGAGATCACGACCTGAGCCAAAACCAAGAATCAGACACTTAACTGACTAAACCACACAGGTGCCCTGGAAATGTCTTTTTAGAGCTGTGTTATAAAAAGTATAGGTTTTTTTTTTTTTAATATTTATTTATTTATTTATTTATTTATTTATTAATTAATTAATTATAGTCACAGAGAGAGAGAGACAGAGACACAGGCAGAGGGAGAAGCAGGCTCCATGCACCGGGAGCCCGATGTGGGATTCGATCCCGGGTCTCCAGGATCGCGCCCTGGGCCAAAGGCAGGCGCTAAACCGCTGTGCCACCCAGGGATCCCAAAAAGTATAGTTCTAAGAAGCTCAAACCTTTTTGTTATTACCCAGGATTCTTTGGATTACATGTTGTTTTTCCCTGATTATAAAAGTGATACATCTCCATAGGAAAAAAATAGAAGAAGATAAGATTAATCTCTAAATCTATGCGGACATAACTTTCTTTCACAAAGACAGTTTCGCATTACACAAATTTACAAAAGAGAAACTAATGATGTTGCTGCATTTTAGATGAATAGTTTTTTTTGCTTTTTTGTTTTGTTTTGTTTTGTTTTAAGATTTTATTTATTCATGAGAGACTGAGCCCGCTCAGCCACCCGGGCTGCCCTAGGATTAGGTTACATAACAAGAATACGCAAGGACGTTTCTGGGGTTATTTGGAGTATCTTGATTTTATGAGCCAATCAACTAAGTTTTCCTCCCTGCAGCGGCCATTTAAAACTGGAGTTAGGGATCCCTGGGTGGCTCAGCGGTTTAGCGCCTGCCTTTGGCCCAGGGTGTGATCCTGGAGCCCTGGGGTCGAGTCCCACATTGGGCTCTGCTTCTCCCTCTGCCTGTGTCTCTGCCTCTCTCTCTCTGTGTCTCTCATGAATAAATAAATAAAACCTTTAAAAAAAATAAAATAAAACTGGAGTTAAATCCATGTGGTTGGACTCAGGCTGGCAGTGATCCTTATGAATAAATAAATAAAACCTTTAAAAAAATTAAAATAAAACTGGAGCTAAATCCATGTGGTTGGACTCAGGCTGGCAGTGATCCTCGTGAGGGGAGAGCCACAAAGGGATTTCTTGGGCAAGGGCTTGTTCTGTTCCTGGGTGCTCAGTACGCAAGTATGTTCAGTCTGAAATGCAGCGAACTATAGACACGGGCCTGGGCCCTTCTCTGTACACACATTACACTTCAGGAAAGGTAAAACATGACACCCTCTCCTCTGCTTCTTTCTCTAATTGTAAAAGAATCTTTAGAAATTAATATTTCACTTGAGGATTCTCTCCCTCTGCCTCTGACCCTCCCTACTGCTCGCTCTATCTAAAATAAATCTTTAGAAATTAATAGTTCTTTTTTGAAAAACTATTCAGGGATGCCTGGATGGCTCAGCGTTGAATGTCTGCCTTTGGCTCAGGGTGTGATCCGAGAGTTCCAGGATCGAGTCCTGCATCGGGCTCCCTGCACAGAGCCTGCTTCTTCCTCTGCCTGTGTCTCTGCCTCTCCCTCTCTAAAAAAAAAAAAAAAACAAAAACAAAACAAAAAAACCTAATCCTACTTTGTTTGAGGATCATTCACCTAGAGAAGTGGGCAGGGAAAGATATATCGTTCAGCAAGATGGCCTTTTCATTGTTTTTTTTTTTTTTTTTTTTTTAAGATTTTATTTGTCAGGGAGAGCGAAAATGTACATGTGCACAAGGAAAGGGAGCAGCAGGCAGAGGGAGAAGCAGGCTCCCCGTTGAGCAAGGATCCCGATGTGGGATTTGATCCCAGGACCTGGGATCATGATCTGAGCTGAAGGTAGATGCATAACTGTCTGAGCCACCCAGGAGCCCCAAGATGCCCTTTTCAAAGTGAGAAATCTCTGTCAGGGACAAACCAAACAAATTCTGGGCACATTCTTCCAGCAGGGTCCTGTCATAAAGCCAAAAAGCTTATATCTGAATTCTGTCGTGCACTAGGTCTCCTCTCTTCCACGTCTCCTGGCCAGTGGAGGTGTGTTTGGTGGTTTTTTTTTTTTTTTCCCCCAAAGATTTTATTTATTCATTCATGACAGACAGAGAGAGAGAGAGAGGCAGAGACACAGGCAGGAGAAGCAGGCTCCATGCAGGGAGCCCGACACAGGACTCGATCCCAGGACTCCAGGATCACGTGCTGGGCCAAAGGCAGGCGCTAAACCACTGAGCCACCCAGGGATCCCTGTTTTTGTTTTTTTTTAAAGATTTATTTATTTTTAAAAAGATGTTATTTATTAGAGAGTGCATAAGCAGGGTGAACAGCAGGCAGAGGGAGAGGGCAAAGCAGACTCCCCACCCAGGTGCCCCAATTTTATTTATTTGAGAGTGAGAGTGAGAGCGAGAGTGAGCACAAGCAGGAGAAGCAGGCTTCCCACTGAGCAGGGACCCTGACGCAGGGCTTGATCCCAGAATGCTAGATCATGACCTGAGCTGATGGCAGACGCCTAACCGACAGAGCCACCCAGGTGCCCCTGGAGGTTTTTTTTTTTAACTTAGAGTTTGGAATATGAAACTTCCCAAGGTTGTCTGGGGCTGTGGGAGGGCAGGATGGTGACTGGGCGGAGGAGGGTGTGGCTTGCTCAGGCCTGTGTGCGTGCCCCCCAGTTGGGCAGACCTGGACTCAGACCTTCGGAGGCCGCGATCCCCTAGCAGTGCCACCTGGCCAGAGGGAGATCCCCTAAGGCCTCACACTGCGCTTTCCCCCCCGGGCCTCGCTTTCCCCCCGGGCCTCGGCAGGAGTGCCTGTCCCGCCTCTTCTCCCCCTGTGGTGCCGTCCAATCTGTGGAATTACAGGAGAAGCCTGACCTCGGCGACAGCCCAAAGGAACCAAAGTCGAAGTTTTTTGACCCCACGCCTGTTCCAGTAAGCCTCTGAGTACTGCGGTCTGCTAGCATGGGGGCGTAGGGTGCAGCTGGTGCCGTGTCCCCAGGGTGCGTGGCGGAGGTGGTGTTGGGGTGGCGGTTCTAGGCTAGTCCTTGCCGCGTGTGGTTGAGGATGCCTGCCAGTAAGCAGTGCCCCTGCTCCTCTCCCTGGATTTGCCACATCCTTTAGCTTCTTGTCCAGCTCTTTCCATCGTCCTGGGTGAGAGCTCAGGGACCATGTTGCTCGCCGCCCAGGAGGCCCCCTCGCTCCCCACCTGCTTTCCCACGGCCGGGTCTTGGCTCCCCATCCCAAGCCTATGCCTCCTGGTGGAGCACAGTGGGGGCTACTGTGTGCTGTGTCCTCGTGGTGCGTGGTGACCTCGCTTCCCACTGAGTCCCCCTTGTAACTGGAAGGGAGGTCCTGGTGTCCCACCTCCCCTCAGTTGCTTTTAGCAGAAGTTTGAAAACTGGGAAGGTGGCCGTCCCTCCTCAGGATTACAGACCACTTCCCGGTTAGCTTCATGTCCAGGACAGCCCAATGTGCGTCCCCTGGTCCAGCGACAAGTCAGGCTGAGGGCAGGTGGGAGCCCTTGTGCCAGGGACCTGGGGATGTCCTGGCATTCTGACCTCTCTCCTTCCCCCAGGGCTTCCAGGTAGCCTACGTGGTGTTCCAGAAGCCAGGTGGTGTGTCTGCGGCCATAGTCCTGAAGGGCCCCTTAGTGGTCTCGACAGAGAGTCACCCCGTGAAGAGTGGCATTCACAGTCAGTACCGCACAGTGTCGGGCACCTGGTCCCCCACCCCCGGGTTGGCGGAGGAAGCATTGTGGGCAGTTCTGCTGGGTCCACTCACCCTGAGAGTGGCCTGTGGGAGGCTGAGCCCGGTGCTCAGGGTGGGCAGAGGGGACAGCCCTGCTTGCCACCACTGGAACCTTCCTCAGCATATGAACCTCCGGTGGAAGGGGGTCCCGACTGGCTGGGCAGGATGTGCCCCGAGTGTCAGGCCTGAGGATGCCTCGTTTCCCGCCCTCAGAGTGGATCAGCAACTACGTAGACTCCGTGCCGGACCCTGAGACCTTGAGGGTTGAAGTGGACACGTTCATGGAGGCGTATGACAAGAGGATAGCTGAGGTGGGGTTTCCGTGGGGGCGGTGGTGTCCTCAGTGTTGTGTCGCTCTGGACCAGCTGGCCAGTGGCACTCGTCCCAATCCCTGTGGAGTTCAGGCTCCCTTGTTCCCTGCTGAGTCCTGCGTCACCTGGCCGGGTGACATCTAGTCTCTAAGTGGTCTGTAGGAAACCCTCTGAGGGAGGAGAAGGCAGTGTTGGCAACTCTGTGCCCCCCACCCCCTATGCTTAGCTACTGGGAGGGAGAGGGCACAGCAGGTGGCAGGGGTGCCCAGGGTGGTTGTGGGTGCAGGAGGGAGGGTGGGGGAGAGCACCCCAGGCTGCAGGGTGGGTCCCAAGGGTCTGCCCATCACGCTGTCTGTTCCTTGCAGGAGGAGGCTAAGGCTAAGGAGGAGGAAGGGGTTCCGGACGAGGAGGGCTGGGTGAAGGTGACCCGTCGGGGTCGGCGGCCTGTACTACCCCGGACAGAGGCAGCCAGCCTGCGGGTGCTGGAGAAGGAGAGACAGAAGCGTGCCCGCAAGGAGCTGCTCAACTTTTACGCCTGGCAGCACCGAGAGACCAAGATGGAGCGTAAGGGAGCGCCCCCAGCCCCGGGGCTTCAGCCCCACTTCCCCTGGCGCCTGGGACCTGTGCACGAGGCCCAAGGCTGCTGCTGCTGCCGCTGCCAGCCCCAGCCGGAGCGCAGAGCTCCCAGGGGCGGGCCTGGGGGTGTCCTGGGGCACAGGTTTCCCGACAGGCTCTGGAGTTAGGGTCCCCCTGTTGCTCACCCCTGGGTTGTGGAGAGGCTTCAGACACACCTGGGGTGTAGGACTACCTGCAGACCCTTGAGCAGTTGGTGCTGGAACCTGTTGGCCTCCAGCAAGGGCCAGGCTGCAGAGCTCACTGTGGGGACAGGGAGGGGCCGCTGCCAGGTGTGTGTGTGTGTGTGTGTGTGAGAGAGAGAGAGAGAGAGAGAATGTGTACACGTGGGGAGTGGGGCAGGTACCCTTGCGTGCAGTGTGTTAGGGCGAGGACCTGATCGCCTGTGGCCACCTCACAATTCATGATGACGGTGAGCTTGTGCCCCTATTTCTCCACGTTTGCAGGGCGGCCTCCCTGTGGGCCTGTGGGGAGGGTGCTGGCTCTGGCCTGGGCCTCGCCAGGGGCATGGGCTCTGCAGCGATGGTGACCTGCCACCTTCTGTTGGCACTTTGACTCCTGGAATCGCCGATGGCAGGCCTCCATCCACTCTCCCTATGGGCTCCCGTGCCCCCTTCTGTATTCCTCTGACCTGGTCACATGGTGACTGGAGCTGCCACCTGAATCTGTGGCCTGAGGGTGGAGTCCCTTTACTTCCTGACAGGGAGAGGCCAGGAGAGGGGCCCTCCACACCCCCATAGCCACCTGCCTTCGTCGTGGGTGTGTGGTGGGGGTACTAAGGGAACAGGTGTCTTGTTTGCTCTGTGCTCACTCTTCTGGTGAGTTTACTCTCAAACCTCAGGCAGTGCTGCCCTGGCTTGAGCTTCCGCCTCTGGGCCTGTAGGCTAGTCTGTCTCCCAGGGGCCCAGATCACATTAGAGCAGAGGCCAGTGGGGCCACACTGACTGACGGCCCCATTCTCCCCTTCCCCCAGATCTAGCCCAGCTGCGCAAGAAGTTCGAGGAGGACAAGCAGAGGATTGAACTGATGCGGGCCCAGCGCAAATTCCGACCCTACTGAGCCGAGCTGATCCGGGGGTCCCGTGGAGAGGTCTGGAACACTCGTCTCCAATCTGAGCCCACACGGGTGGGGTGAAGGACAGTGTCCTCCCTTGGTTCTGGAACTTCAGCAGGGTTGGGGCCCAGTGCTGGCGAGGCCGGTCCAGCATGAGGGCCTGGCTCACAGGGAGCCACCCGCCCAGGCCACGGTCGCTTCCTTCTGGTCTGTGTTCCCAGCCTGTTCCTAGACTCTCTTCTCCCTTCCCTCCGCGGAAAAGTCCCCATGGGGAGTGAACAGCCTCAGAAGCAGTGAGAATACAAGAACATTTATTTTCCATCCAGCTGGGCAGCCACCTGGCCACTCCTTCCTCCGCCCACCACCAGCTTGGTGCAGATTATCAGCCACAAAACAGACAACACCCCAAAGTTCAAGCAGTGTCTCCCCCGTGAGGTCAACATGTTAAAAGAATCTTGCCCCATGTCCCCACCACACCTGGAATCCGGATGGGAGTGACGGGCACAAGGCCTCCAAAGCCCCAGGTCCAGGCTACAGCTAGTGTGGGAGCCTCTCCTTGCTCTGCAGAAAGGCACTGATGATGTCAGCCACATTCTGGGGTTGGTTCAGGTGCACATAGTGGTTGCCCGGGACTTCCATGTACTGGAACCGCTGCGGAGGGGAGGGCATGCTTGGTCAGGTACAGCCCAGGTAAGGGGGTTCTGCTGTGCTGGGGCCTTCCCGGGGCTGCTGCCTCACAGAGGTTTCAAAGGGTTCCCCCCGGGGCAGTGACGTGCTGCTTGTCGGGGCCTGGCTCAGAGCCAGGGAGAAAGGTCTGACTGGGGGGAGGAGGGCTCCAAACCCTGGGCTTCTGGGCCATTCTGAGTTGTGAGGTTATAGAGCTAGGCTGGGAACGAGGCCAGCAGTCAAGAGCCCTGCTGGTTCTGAGAATTGTCAGGGCTTAAAAAAAGAATACGGAGTCTTTCAAACTTGATCCTCCGTGGAAGACACGAAGGCACTGCCTGCCTTTGGTGGTGATGCTGAGATGTCTGCAGAGCTCCGGGGTCAGGTGTTCACAGCAGGTGATGGTCACCAAGTGCCAGGTTCTCCCAGGGACAAAGTCTTGAGTCCCAGCCCCCACGAGGAGACTGGTCATCTGGTCACCCTAGAAATTCTAGGGTGGCCTCTAGCCAAATTGGGCCATGGGCTGAGGGAATGTGTGTGGAAAATAATATTGGGAAACTACCAAACTGTTTGCTGTGCTGAGTTCCATATGAACCCAGGGCTGCAGGGGCCGACCACACCCAGCAGACCCGGGGCCAGACCAGAGGTTCACATGCAAGCCGAGGAGTGGGTGAGGACCCTCCTGGACGTCACCCTGGCTGAGCCTCATGCACCTACCTCTTTTAGGACAGATCTCAGCGTGTCTAGCACCAAAAGCGTGACACTCTTGTCAGTGATACCTCTTTCCATGTTAAAATAGCCTTGGCTTGCTCTGGAAAGTAAAAGGATCGGTTCACTTTGTGGCCTCCTTGCAGTGCCTACCCCCTGCCTTGGCTTCCAGGGTAAGAGGAGACCGTCCTGGGCTTGCTTCTGACTTTTGCACAGTTGGGTACCTGCATCGTCTCGGGGCTCATGGTGGCCCACAAGCTGCAGGTTTACCTCAGGAGGTGGGTGGGGAGGGAGGGAGACCTACCTGCCTGCGGCCACCGCCTCTTAAGTAGCACAGGGCTTGGGTCCATGCTTTGTCTCTTCACACCTTTACTGAGATTGTTTCACCCCTTTAACATGTACCACTCTGTGTTTTTTACATACAGTCCTGCAAACAGCTACAGTCAATCCCAGGACATTGTCATCCTCACGAAAGCAAAACACCCCAAACCAAACCTGTAGTTCTCCTGTAGTTCCCCATCTTAATGCAACCACTGAGTGAATGTCTAGACTTGGCCCCTTGCACTTGGATGTGAATCGAATTGTAGAATACGTGGATTTGTGACTGGCCTTCTCTAATGTTCTCAAGCTTCATGCACAAAGCACATAGAAGTTTGCTCCTCTTCTGGCTAAAACGTAGCCCACTGTGTGGATGCGCCACATTCTGCTTGTCTGCTGACAGGTGTTTGTGGAGGGTCTCCACCTTTGAGCTGCTGTGAGCAGTGCCACTCTGCGCGGTCACGTTCATGTGGTGTGGACTTGTGCTGGGCATGACTGCTGGGTCTGACAGTAACGGCTGGAGAAGCTGCCAGGCTGTTTTCCAAGTGGCTGTGCCACTTTGCAGTCCCAGGACGAGGGTTCTGGGGTCTCTGCATCCTCGCCAACACTTGTTCCCAGACTTTGTCTAGCCATCCTAGTGGGCGTGCAGTGTACCTCTTTGTGGTCTGGATTTGTAATGGGTCTGTGCTTCTGAAAGCCCTGTGCTCAGCACCAGAGACCCATGTCCCCAGAGGTCACAGTTCCTGCCTGGGGCATCCCGCGGCGGAGTGGAGAGGGATCAGCCTCACTAAAGGAGGTCGGCGAGGCCCTAGGATTGCTTCTGGCTGGGTGCTGGAAGGCGGGGGCCACAGGGGTCTGGAGTAGCTATAGGATTTGGTAGGACGAGCAGCCTGGCCTCCCGCCAGAACTGAAACCTCATGGGGGAGGCCTGACCCTCTTCTTGGGCACATAGCTCACTTACTTAATAAGCAGGACCTGGGCCTGCAGCTGCTTGATGGAGTGCACCAGCAGCTCCCTGGTCAGGAAGGGGACGCTGTACTCCAACTGCAGAGACAAAACCAGAGTGAATTCTCTCCACAAGGCGCCAGGGCTGCCTTGGGACAGCAGGGGTCATGTGGCATCACTGTGGCCCTCTACCCCAGGACCAAGTCCATTACCCAACCACGTCACCTCCAGAGGCCTCTCTAACCCCCATGAGCCAGAGACCCTGCCTTTATCCCTCAAATCTCTTCTCTCTCTTTCTGGGCTCATGGCTGCCCAGCCAGACAGCAATTCCCAGATATGGGTGGTTTACATCCCTGTGTTGTTGTGAGGCTAAGAGGCAGAAATGTGACCCCGGCAGCTTCCAGGCCTAGATTTTAGGATTCGCTGTGGCCCACCATCCCCAGGTTGCCCAGCCAGGCCAGGCTCCAGACTCTGCCAAGAAGAGTCCACTATGTGCACAGACCACTTCCAAGAGAAAGTGGGGTGCTTGAGCCACTGTACGGAGTGAGTACGCCCTGATGTCCTCCCAGCCCCCACTGGCCTCTGTCGGAGCCCAGGCCACCCTGTATGATGACCCTATAGGGGTCTAGGGCCACGGTGTCCCACATGGTAGCCATCAGCCATGTGTGGCTAGGAGTGCCTGAAACGGGGCTAGTTCAAATCGAGATGCGCTGTAAACTACACAGTGGATTTCGAAGACAGTATAAAAAAATGGCAAATGCCTCACGTTTTTATACTGATTACATCTTGTGTATACTGAATTAAAAATACTAAATTTGATTCCATTTCTTTTTAGTCTAATATTGCTAACTGCAAGAAGTGGAATTACATGAGGCTCATATTACACTTCTACTGGAGAGTCCCAGAACTCAAGGCCTGACAGAGGAGGAACTTGATAAACGTGCACTAAGTGGATTAATTCAGCAACGCTCGCATGAGGACCGACTGTTAGGTCATGCCCAATACTCCTCCACCATTGGCGATAAATTAAAATTCTTATGGAAACACACCCCCCATTACAGGGGGAAGCCAAGAGAGCACATTACCCTTGATCTTCTCTGACCTCCTCCCAGCCTTCTGCTCCTTTGGCAAAAATGGCCCTGGGTGCTCTACCAGAAACAGACATTTCCAGATCACCCACAGGCCCAATGAATGAGGATCTACCGGGGACCCGGACATGCTGCACGTCCTCTCCTGGTGGAGCGTGGCCTATGGAAAAAGCACGGAGGTGGCTCCCACCCCCAGAGGAGCTCCCTGGACCAGGGCTAATGGGCAGATTGAAATAGGGCTTTCCAGGGGACCGGAGAGGCTAAAGGTGCACAGCAGCAAACAGGAGATGGCGCCAGTGCTAGGCTCAGGCATCCGCTCCCACTCCCAGCCTCTCAGCCTCCCCCGGATGTGCTTCTCCAGCCAGGACCCAGGACCCGGGTCCTCTGCCTGGGGGCTGTCGGGCCCTCAACTCAATTATACGTTGGTCCTCAAGGAAGGGACAGGGATGTCACCTCTGCTCATGTCTCCAGATGTGACCAAGTCTGGGGTTTTGCGGCGGTTTCCTCAAAGCCACAGTATGAAGATATTTCTCCAAGGGAGCCTTTAAAAGTAAGGGCTGTTGGCTGTGTCCTTCTCTTTTTTTCTGTGCTTTTACCCTCCTCTCCTCTAACCTCTCTCTAGTCCACTTTCATTCCCTGATCTGTATCTTTCCTAATTCAAGTGTAACTTATGGCAAAGTCCCCAGATCTACGTGTCAGCTCAGGATGGCCTTTCATTTAGTGATGCTCTGTGGGACCCAGCTCGAAGGCTCCCTCCTGGGGTTTTCTCCAGGGACACCACTCTTCAGACCGCCAGCCCCACACATCCATCTGCCTCTCTTTGAACTTCAGGTAAATGCAATCACAGAGTGCTCTCTTTTGCCGTGTGTTTGGTTTTTCATTCCTGCTCCAGTGTGTGTGAATATATAACAATTTATGCATTCTACTGTTGAAAGACATTATGGGTAAGTTCCAGTTTGGGACTATTATGAATGAAGCCTCTATGATCATCCTCACACGTGTCTTTTGTGCACACAGCCCTCATTACTGCCAGGTATATACCTAGGAGTGGAATTACTGGCTCGTTCACATGATTTGCCTATGTTTTGGCCTAGCAGTTCCTGCCAAACAATTTTCCAAAGGGGTTACATCAATTTATACTTCCTCCTGAAGTGGAGAATTCTGGTGGCACCACATCCCCATTAAGACTGGTGTTGTCAGGCCTTTCAATTTTGACACCAGTTTCTACACCCCTCTGGTGGAGGTGTAGCAATATCTCACTGGGGTTTTGATTTGCATTGCCCTAATTACTAATGATGAGGAGCACCTTTCATGTGCTGCTTGGCCACTTGGATAGCCTTTTTTATGAAGTGCCTGTTAAAATCTTTTGCCTGTTTTTAAAAATGAGGTTGTTCTCTTATTGATTTGTAGAAGCTCTTTATATATTCTGGATAAGAGTCCTTTAGCAGGCTTATGTATTTAAATATCTTCTTTTAGTCTGTGGCTTGACTTTTCATTCTCAATGTCTTTTGAGGAACAGAAATTCTAAATTTTAGTAAAGCTCTACTGATCAGTATTTTCATTGATTCACGTGTGTGTGTTCTATTTAAACTGTATTGTCTATTTTGGGGTGCTTTGGTGGCTCAGTTAAGCATCTGCCTTCAGCTCAGGTCATGATCTTGGAGTCCTGGGTCCTACTATATTATCTACTTCAAGGTCATAAAGCTGTTCCCAGGGTTCATTAGAACCTTTACTGTTTTCGTATTTTGACCTACAATCCATCTTTTTTTTTTTTTTTTTAGATTTTATTATTTATTATTCATGAGAGACAGAGAGAGGCAGAGACACAGGCTCCCTGTAGAGAGCCCGAAGTGGGACTCAATAATCCCAGGACCTGGGATCACAACCGAAGCCGAAGGCAAACGCCCAACCGCTGAGCCACCCAGGCGTCCCTACAATCCATCTTGAATTAATTTTTGTGTATAGTGTGAGGCAAGGGTCTAGGATCAGACTTTTCCATATGGATAACCCATTGCCTGGCACCCACTATATTGAGGTGATGCCTTTACTGTAAATTAGGTGGTACCCACTCATAATTTTACAGTAAGGGATTCCTGGGTGGCGCAGCGGTTTGGCGCCTGCCTTTGGCCCAGGGCGCGATCCTGGAGGCCCGGGATCGAATCCCACGTGGGGCTCCCGGTGCATGGAGCCTGCTTCTCCCTCTGCCTGTGTCTCTGCCTCTCTCTCTCTCTCTGTGACTGTCATAAATAATAATGTCAAAATAATAATAATAATAATTTTACAGTAATTAAATTCCCAAAGCATGCTACAAATTCAGAGTCATCCCAATATAAATTTTTAAATAAGTGCTATGCCCAACGTGGGGTTTGAACTCAAGACCCTAACATCCAGAATCACATGCTCTACCAACTAAGCCAGCCAGGCGTCCCATCCCAATTTAGTTTTTAACATAAGTTGATCATTCCAAACTTCATTTGGAAGTCAAGATATGCAAGAAAAGCCAAGGAAAATGTGTAGAAGAACAAGGAGAGAACACTGGTTCCAACTACCAAAACTAATTAGAGATAGGAATTAAAACAAGTGGTATGGCTTGAATGGTGACAAGATCAATGGAACAAAGAGAGTGCAGAGACAGACCCATGTTAGAACTTTTATCTTTTGTTTTTTTTTTTTTTTTAAACTTTTATTTATTTATGATAGGCACACAGTGAGAGAGAGAGAGGCAGAGACACAGGCAGAGGGAGAAGCAGGCTCCATGCACCAGGAGCCCGACGTGGGATTCGATCCCGGGTCTCCAGGACCGCGCCCTGGGCCAAAGGCAGGCGCCAAACCGCTGCGCCACCCAGGGATCCCAGAACTTTTATCTTTTGTGATTCAGTTTACGTCCCAAACATGAATTTCCAATGAGTGGGCAGCCTGCTGCACAACAGCAATGTGCTGCACAAGGCATGGTCCTAAGAAAGGGAAGGGGTGTTTCCAAATGACCCCAAAAGTATCCAACACAACCTGCACTCTGGGACAGTGAAAGTCGGGGCCCTGCACTGTTGCCTGGGGGGTGCCGGCTCAGGCCAGGAGTCCAGCTGGAATCACTCTCTGGAGGGAAGCTTTCCAACGGGGGCCGCCAAGGTCCCCACTGGTTAGGATCTGGCAATAAGCTCCCAGCCTGAGGACCAGCACACAGAGGACAAACCACGGAGGAGTGAGCCTTGGTGGTTAGGAGGACCCCCCAGTAACTGGCAGTGGACCAACTGGCTACTGATCTGGAAAGAAAATCAAAATGGATCCCTACCTCACACCTCACTTGAGAACAGATCCCAGTTAGATCAAAATCAAAATTCAAACATTCCCATCCCCTTGGTTGATGCCCTGCTCCAGGGCTAATGTCCACACCTGGGCCTGGGAAACAGCTCTCAGTTGTTGAGGCCAGAGCTTCCCACCTCTAATGACAGCATCTCACATGTGCAAAGCATTTTACCCTCTTGAGCAATCTCATTAAGAGCACCATCTGGGGGCGCCTCGATGGCTCAGCCAGTGAAGCATCTGCCTTTGGCTCAGGTCATGATCTCAGGGTCCTGGGATTGAGCCCACCTTGGGCTCCCTGCTGAGCAGGGAGCCTGCTTCTCCCTCTCCATCTGCCCCTCCCCCTGCTTGTGCATTCTGTCTCTGTCAAATAAATAAAAGCTTTAAAAAAAACAAAAAAAAAGAGCACCATCTGGGAGCACCTAAAGTGATAGCCCTGTCTGTGCTAGGGCACTTGACTCATGGACTTTAGCTAGTCTTCACAGCAACCCCACAAAGATGGGCCTAGGGGCTGGCATCTCCTAGGTTCATTAAACCAACTGGAGTGATGAGTAAATGAATGAATGCACTTCCTTTCTGCACAAGACAAAGGGGCAAGTGGCTTGTCAAAGGTCACACAGCCTCTGTGGCTGGGTTTGTGCAAGTGCTCCTGTCTCAGCTCCAGGATGCCTGCTGGCTTCCAGGCCTCTTATGCTGCCTCTCTCTCCCCTTGGGGTCTTCATATGCTCCATCAAGAACATCTCACCACGGGCACTAAGCATTCCCAGCCTCTGGGCAATGGCAGGCACCTGGAGAGTCTGTCCCTTTTCTACCCATGTCGATCCCAGCAAGCATCCCACATCCTCCAGGAAACTCCTCTGTCCACACCCGCCCCCAGCTGCCCGGGTGCCTTCCCTGCACTCCCACAGCCTTTCATTAATCCACGTAAGTAAGCATTTGCAACCATTTCCGTAAAAACCTAAACAACAAAACCCAAGAGCCCTAAAATGTGTCAGTGTCTATGTACACAGTCATGAAAACACACAGATGGGGCTGCAAGTCGGCCCTCGATGTGGCAACAGTGGGCCCTGCATTCATATTTTGCTCTGTGGGCAGCTGTGTGTCAGTAATGGTTTGTTTTTTCAGTTTTTTGTGTCAAGCTCCCCCCATGGTGCTGCTTGACCGTGGACAAGGCGTTGGGCTGTTTTCTGGCCTATGAAATGTGGGTGACAACAGTTCCCTCCTTTGGGGCTGCAGCAAGGATGGCCTGAGCACACACATGTGAGGCATGTGGAAGGACGGGGGGCGGCTGCTGCGCCGGGAGCACCCCCAGCTGGCATTCCTCTGTCTCCCCCTACGTGCAGGGCACATCCTGGTGCAGCAGCCCCGACCCCTGCCAGCCCTGCTGGGGAGACATCTTCACCTCGGGGATCTGCGGGGCAGTGGATCCTCTCCCTTGGCCTCAGCCCTTGCCATAAGGGACCAATGATTGGAAAGAGGCTGTACACCACCTCACCCCCCCCCAAAAAAAAAGAAAGAAAGAAAAAGTACAAGCGTTGGTCAGAGGCACGGAAACTGGAACCCCCGTGCGTTGCTGAGGGTGTGACACCAATGCAAAAACAGTTGGGCAGTTTCTCAAAAGGTTCAACATAGGATTGTTGCATGATCCAGTGATTCCACTCCTCGGTGGATCACCAAAAAAACTGAAAGCAAGGACTCGGGCTGATATTCATCACCCATGTTCACAACAGGCTTCATAATAACCCAAAGGTGCAAACAACCCGAGTGTCTCTCAATGGATGGCTGGACAGATCTACACTAAAGGAGTATTATTCAGTCATAAGAGCAGGGCAGTCTGGCCACCTGCTATGACATGGATGAGCCTTGGAGATGGTAGTGAAGTGAAATAAGGCAGACACGTGAGCCCCGGACCCCGGACCACCTACACGAGCTCCCTAGAGCAGCCAAGTTCACAGAGAGAAACAGAACGGTGGCTGGGGGGGCTGGGGGGCTGGTGATCAGTGGGTACAGAGTCGTCATGGGGGCGACAAAAAATCTGGAGGCTACGCTGGTTGTACAACACTGCAAATGTATTTAGTGCCACCGAACCGGACACTTGTGGAGGATTTTAAAATGACCGTGATGCTACATCCACCATACTGCAGTAACAAAGGAAAGAAGCCAGCACTCACCAAACCAACCCTCCGGTCTCTGTTCATCATTAGACCTGGAATGGAAGCAAAAAGATGGGGACTCAGTGCTGCCCCCCAGGGGCAGGGACTCCACACGGCTTCCCTGGGGACCTGGGGCCCTTCTTCAGCCTGGACTGGTGTCCTCCTGGGGCTGAGCCGGAGCAGCACAGCTTGGTCACGGCCACCTGGCCACTGGAGTGGTGTAGCCCACACGCCCTCCCCCGCCCCCGGCCACCTCTCTGGCCACCTCCCTGGCCACCTCCCCGGCCGCCCCAGAGAACAGCACAGGAGGACGGTGCCAGATGCTTTCCCTATCTGGCACAGTGGCTATCATCCCCAAGAACCTTAAGATGGGTGCATAATCTTTAAACCCCAGGAAGTGGGGATCCCCTGGTGGCTCAGCAGTTTAGCACCTGCCTTCAGGTCAGGGCATGATCCTGGAGTCCTGGGATCGAGTCCTACATTGGGCATTGGGCTCCCTGTATGGAGCCTGCTTCTCCCTCTGCCTGTGTCTGCCTCTTTCTCTCTGTGTCTCTCATGAATAAATAAAATCTTAAAAAAAAAAATCCAGGAAGTGCCCAAGAGCTAAGAATCCATGCCATCACGTGTAGAAGAAAAAAGAAGGTTGGCGGGTCGGGAGGGCCGCGGTCCACCTGCGGGCCGAGCCTTGGTTTGGGGCCACGGTCCTGATGGGGCTCAGCCCGGCCGCACCCGGAGAGGACACATTCCCAGCAATTCCAGAAATAGCATCGCAGATCCGGGGGGGCCCCTTGAGTAGTGAGCTGCAGGGGGATCGTTAAGAGACCCTCTCCACTTGGGGAACTGTGGGTTGGAGCCCCAGTTGTCAACTGGGTAAATCCCAAGAATGTGACACCAAAGACAAGCAGGGCTGCCACCACCTTCCCACGAGCCTTGGCTCCATGTCGCCATCGCAGCCAGGCTCCGGGGCCTCCCAGTTACAGCCCCAATCAAATACATGCGTGAGTCACAGCCATCTCACTGGGACCTCTCCCGCCCCATCTGGTGGGCTTCCCTCCTGACCACTAGCACTTTCTAAAGCCCTCCACCCACACTTGTCTCCTCCGCTAGAAAGCAGCTTCCCAGGGGACACAGGGCTCGGTGTCTCAATCACGGCTGGGTTCCCCAGGACCGAGAACAGAGGCTGCCACGCGGTAGGTGCTCGAAATATTGCTCATGGGTGGGTAAGTAGATGTCTACCCTGGGTGGCAGAGAGGGGGATACACGGGGTTCAAAGGAATGGATGCTGTTCTACTGTTTACGCTGGGGGGGCCTGGGGGACAGGAGTACTTCTGTTATCACCAGTGGTATAACATTAGCTAAATGCACATATGATGGGCCAACAGAATTTTTAGCAAGGCTAGCGGGAAACCTCTGAAAAAGAGCCATAAAAGGAGATGCTACAGATATTAAAACACACTGTGGGGGCAGCCTGGGTGGCTCAGCCCCTGAGCACCTGCCTTCAGTCCAGGGCGTGATCCTGGAGACCCGAGATCGAGTCCCACATCGGGCTCCCTGCGTGGAGCCTGCTTCTCCCTCTGTTGTGTCTCTGGCCCCCTCTCTCTATCTCTCTGTGTCTCTCATGAATAAATAAAATCTTTAAAAAAATTAATTAATTAAAAACAAATAAAACACACTGTGGGGCCTCAATAATCTAAGCCGGGTACTGCTGGTCAGCGACAGCCAGCCAGACCCACGGAGAGACAGAAGGTCCAAAGACAGACTGAGATACTGACCGGCAGTCAGGGTATGCCAGGCCCCCGTGTCACCAAGGGCAAAGACACTTTCGTAACAAAATAGTGTCAGGCAACTGAGGAGCCATCTGGAAAAAGATTAAATTAGATCCAAACCTCAACCGGTACACAAGATAAATAACCAAAGTGGCAATTCTCAACACCAAACAGTATCAGAATCAAACATGAGCCCTCAGCTATGACTCAAAACGCAGAGGCCAGAAGGCAGACATATATATGAATCACATGGAGAAAATTCTGCATTGCAAGGAAAAACAAAAACAAAACCTCTAAGCAAAGTCAAAAAGACAAATGACACTCTGGGGAGATGTATTTGCAACTCAATCTCCCCAACATATGAAGTTCCCAGAAATTGAGGAAAGACCACCAGAACAACGCACAAGAGGGTAGCCATGTGCAGTTTCCAGAAAAATACATATAAGAGATATTCACCTTTACCGTAAAAAGAAAACTCAAATGAAAACCACACTAGGCTGTAACTTCTCACCTAGCTCGCGTGCCAGCTGGAAGCACAGGCCTCTCATCCATCACAGGCCGCGCTGCGAAGGGACAGCCCCGGAGGGCACCTGGCAGTGCCTTCGACACCCAGCGCCTCTGCCCTCGGCAGGGGAGAAATCGCAGCTCAGTGTGGTTTCGATGTGTGCGTGTGCCCACGACCGAAGGTCACTAACGCTCCTGCCAACCAGCCTCGCTCCTAACAGCAGAGACGGGAAAGGCCGGGAAAGGCCGACTGTCTCTCTGCAGGGAACAGCTGAGGTCAGCTTCCCCGGCCTCCCCGGGAACATTCTGCGTCTGTAATGAAGATGCGAAGATGCGGCCCAAGCTCCAGGATCAGTGCTAAGTGCCAGGAGCGAGGAGGCTGTGGACCTCCACAGTGTAAGAGAGAAATACGAGCATACAGTCCATGCATTCATATTCACCGCAGAAAACACTGGGAGGGTGTGGACACACTTAAAAAGGGGGTGACCCTGGGGGTGAGCTGAGCAACAAAGGGGTACAGACCCAGGGAGACGCGCACAGCTTTTTATAGGACCATGAGTTTTCAACTAGATCAGGTGGCACCTGTTGGAAAGAAGTGGTATTAAAACACAAAACCCAAATGGCAGCAAGGTCGGCGCCTCTGCCAGCCCCCTGTAAACACGGTCGGTTCCGGGGGGACCAGGTATTTTTGGGGGGGCTGGGGGTGTCCCCCGGGGAGGGGCCTCAGGGCTCCCTGCTGGAAAAGTCATGTTGGACTACGAAATGGATTTCAGAGAAACAGTCACGGGTACATTAAGGAGAGCTATTTTCCATAATTATGAGATTTCTTCCTCTAATTAGAGATAACGGAACTTTTCAATGACAAATACAGATAATTAATTGTTGATGGAGGTTTTTTTAAAATATGGGATCCCTGGGTGGCGCAGCAGTTTGGCGCCTGCCTTTGGCCCAGGGCGCGATCCTGGAGACCCGGGATCGAATCCCACGTCGGGCTCCCGGTGCATGGAGCCTGCTTCTCCCTCTGCCTGTGTCTCTGCCTCTCTCTCTCTGTGACTATCATAAATAAACAAAAATTAAAAAAAAAATTTTTAAATAAATTTATTTTTTATTGGTGTTCAATTTGCCAACATACAGAATAACACCCAGTGCTCATCCCGTCAAGTGCCCCCCTCAGTGCCTGTCACCCATTCACCCCACCCCCCGCCCTCCTCCCCTTCCACCACCCCTAGTTCGTTTCCCAGAGTTAGGAGTCTTTATGTTCTGTCTCCCTTTCTGATATTTCCTACCATTTCTTCTCCCTTCCCTTCTATTCCCTTTCACTATTATTTATATTCCCCAAATGAATGAGAACATGTAATGTTTGTCCTTCTCTGATTTACTTACTTCACTCAGCATAACACCCTCCAGTTCCTGTTGATGGAGGTTCTTAATCAGGCATTTGTGATTCTATTTTTTTAAAAGATTTTTAATTTATTTATTCAGAGAGAGAGAGAGACTGAGAGGCCGAGACACAGGCAGAGGGAGAAGCAGGCTCCATGCAGGAGCCCGACGCGGGACTCGATTCTGGGTCTCCAGGATCACACCCCGGGCTGCAGGCAGGGCTAAACCTCTGCGTCAAAGGGGCTGCCCGGCATTTGTGATTCTAAATACTTAGCAGGACCATGTAATTGGAAGATTTTCTGGTCGCCACACCAGATCATCTCGGCCCAACGAAGCCAAGGCCAAGGCCACTGGGCCTCCTCCAGCTCCTACCCTGACCTTGCTGGCACAGATGACCCCAGGCCCCCGGACTCACTGCCCTCCTCCATCCTCCAGACCAGGCTCCAGCTACTCGGGGGATGTGATAAAAACCTTAAAAGAGGGTCATCTTAGGGATATGGTGACCCCCAAGGTACCTGCGGGTCCCTATCGAGCTGTTCTGTTTTCTCCGGGTCCCTATCGAGCTGTTCCCTTCAACGAGCTTTGCGGGGGTCGGAAGTGTGTTTCTCAGGAGAGAGGCGCTCGGTGCTTTTCTCAATTAGACGCAGCTCCCACACCAAGTGCCTGCAGCTGCTCGGAGGGGCTCTGCACTGACATGTCTTCATCCTGTCAACAACCTGCTCCACCTGAAAGGAGCTCAGAGGGATGAGGCCACGCTCAGCCCCTGCAGGAGGAGAGACCGGCCCTGGCTTGCCGGGAGCAGGGTCTGCAGCTGGGACCCCTGGCCTGCCAGCGACTTGTGAGCAACACCGGGATTTTCTGAAACCCTGAAGTGTTGTGTGAAAATTAAAATTCCTAAGAAAATGCTTTTGAATGTAGGAAATACTATCAGAGTCCCAGATACCACCCCCCATCTCCTGCCACAGCCAACAATCAGTGACTGTTGTGATATAATAAATATGTATTTTAGTCTGGCCAGAGCTCCTAAAGCCTGTGAGATATCCTAAGGAAGGAGGTGCTAGGAGCAGCAACTTTTGTTCTAATAGTTGGTCCCTGAGCCCAGGTCCTGACACAGAGCTCCTCAATCCTCTGGAGTCTCCTAGGTGACAGGAGCATCCCTTGTCCTAATGAGGGGGCTCTCAGCAGGCTACCGGGCAGCTTCAGGATGGAGCTGGTACCCAGGAAGACCAAACTGTGGTTGGAAGCCTGGAACTTTCAGCTTCGAATCCCCATCCTCTGGGAAAGGAACACCCACACATCCAGGGTCTGCTCTGCAGGAGGGCAGGGAAACACTCTCCTCCTTACGCCAAGGGCCCCTGCCTTCATTCCCTTCTCACCTGCAGACCCCCTTCCAGATGGTTCCAGAACTGGACTCTGCTGGGTCTCCCTTGGGGGCCTGCCACCCTTCAGGGGCTCCCCACCACCATTGTGACCTTCGCCTTCACCACCTGCTGCTCCGCGCGCCCGTGAGGTCTCTCCCCTGTGCCTCTCAGGCTCCCACTCGGGAGGCCACCTTCCTGTCACCTTCCTTCCTGCCTCTGAGCAGGTGCGCTTGCCAAGGAGGGAAAATTGGGACAAAGTAGATAGTTACCTTCTAACATCTGTTTTCTAGAAACTAGCCCTCCCTCTTTATACCAAATGAGGGTATTTACCCCCCAGACTAAGAGTTCCCAGGAATAAGATGAAGATGCCCCTCGGATATAAGGATACAGCTGCCCAGCCACCAGCCAGTCCCCTCCCTGCACCCAGTGGGGGGAAAACCAAACGCCAAACACTCTTGGCATCTTCCCGAAGGAATGTAGTTTTCAGGCGTCCCCAGCAGCACTCCCGTCCTACCAAGTCCTGGTGGGCCCTTAAAAACCTTCAACCAATAGCAGTCAGAAAGCCAAGAGCCAGCCAAACAGCACCCGCCCTTGACGGGTACGGGGGCCCTAGCAAGTACGGGGGCCCACTCGGGATACAAATCCAATCAGTTGGTAACCCGCCCCCCCACCTTCCAGTTAAACCCCCTGCAAAAGCTTCCCTTTTGTTAAAAAAGAAAACAACTATAAAGGGAATTTTCAGCTTGGAATGTCCGTGGCTCCCGCTCCTGGGCTCCCAGGGAAGCTCCGACTTTAACTTTTACCAGGTGGGATGGCTTCCCCAAACTTCAAAGCACGGGCTCTCATTTCTGATCTACTTCGTTAGCGAGTGACCTAAAGGGAAAAGTCTGTTTATTTTGCCACAGCCGTTCTTGGTGTCGCACGCGGGGTACGGGAGCCACCTGCCTGAGAACACCCGGGGTCATCTGGGCACCGGCACGGCCCCCGGCTTCTTGCAGCTCCAGGTACCTGGTGAGCTGCCCGGGTCCCCGGGCCTCCTCAGTTCGGCTTGGCGGCCCTGACTGGTTGAGCTGCTAAAGGTGGCGGGTCATGCTGCCTAGGACGCAGCCACCTCGGCTGGGCTGGTGGCCTGGACGCGGCACTGTGCTAACTGAGGTTATTCAGACAAGGCTCGAGTCCGTTTTCTGGCTGGAAATCCGAGAGCCGGAATGGCTCAGCTCCGCAGAGAAGGGACACTCGCCCCTTTCTGGCCAGACAGCCCTTTAGGGTGAGCGAGGACCCGTGGTGGCCCCGTAGGGACCGGCATCTCCTCGGGGACCCGGGCCGGCCAGACGGGGATGCGCTCGGGGGGGCCCATGGGCTGGTGCTGGGAGTGTGCGCGGCGGCCTCCGACCTCGCTGGGGGGACACTCGGCTCGCCCAGCACCCGCACCACCTCAGACCTCACGCCTTAGCCCGCAGCCCAAGGCGATGGGGGGCCCAAGGCACCTGCAGGTGCTTCCTCAACGGGGGACTGAAGATAACCCGGGGCTCGGATGGGGGCCGTGTGCACAGGGAGGAAGCCGGTTAGGGCACTAAGCAGCCCGGAGAGCAGGAGACCACTCGGTGTGGTTGTTGGGGGGGCCCCGGCTCCTAGGGTGCTCTGGGCGTCACGGGTTTGCTTGTTGTTGCAGCTTTTGGTTCTTGGCACAAAACTGGCCCTGTTTTTTTTGTTTTTTTTTTTTTTAGGATTTTATTTATTTATTCATGAGAGACAGAGAGAGGTAGAGACACAGGCAGAGGGAGAAGCAGGTTCCCTGTGGGGACCCCATGCAGGACTCGATCCCAGGACCCCAGGATCACACCCTGGGCCAAAGGCAGACACTCAACTGCTGAGCCCCCCCATGCATCCCACGAGGCTGTCTTATAATTAGATTTGTTTTAATAAAAGGGAGATACCTGGAAGTTGGGTCTTTTTTTCTTTTTTTTAAAGATTTTATTTACTTATTCATGAGAGACACAGAGAGAGAAGCAGAGACACAGGCAGAGGGAGAGGCAGGCTCCAGGTAGGGAGCCTGACATGGGACTCGATCCTGGGTCTACAGGGTCATGTCCTGGGCCGAAGGCGGCGCTAAACCACTGAGCCACCCAGGCTGCCCTGGAAGTTGGGTCTTTAATTAATGTCCCCTGTACAAATATTAGTGAAACAAGGGCTAAATCCCATTGGCACCTCGTTCGTGTATATAGGTCCACATGTGTTACACACATGAGACATTTTCTCCACCTCCGGATGGTACTGCTGAAACGAATTTGTAAAGGAGCTCTGTTTAATCAGTTTAAAGGCAAATCCTTGGGGCGCCTGGGTGGCTTAGTGGAGTCATGATCCCCGGGTCCTGGGATGGAGCCCCATAAAGGGTTCTGCTCAGCAGGGAGCCTGCTTCTCCCTCTCCCTTTGCCCCTCCCCCACGTGTGTTCTCTCCTCGCTCTGCTCTCTCTTAAATCTCTTAAATCTCTTAAATCTTGGGGCGCCTGGGTGGCTAGCCGTTGGCATCTGCCTTTGGCTCAGGGCGTGATCCTGGAGTTCCCAGGATCGAGTCTCGCATTGGGATCTTCTCCGGGAACCTGCTTCTCCCTCTGCCTTTCTGTGTCTTTCATGAATAAATAAAATGAAATCTTTAAAAAACAAACAAACAAAAAACAAACTGGGCTTTCTAAGACTCAAAAAGATAAAAACGAACTCAACTGTCTTTCAAGTTCACAGGATGGGAGACCACATTTCCTACATCCAGACTTTAATGTTACTCCATCCATAATAAAAAAGCCTCATAGGAAGGGACCCAACTGATGATGGTCCAAAGAGATAATGATGAACAAACATCTAAGACCCCTGACCCCCTTCCTAACAGAATAATGAGAAGAGGAGGCAAACAAGAAGACACTAGAAATCCTATATCCAGCCCTCGTCTCCAAGCTCAGCACTAGCGCCCAACCCACCACCTGCTCCTCCCCTTCCTCCATAAGGCTAGAAAGCACCCAGAGAAAATGCCTGTTTTGCAAAATGAAAAGACAGGAGACAGAAAAAGTCAGTGCAAAACTTTAAATCTGCCCTTGGCCTTGCCAGCGGCACCTCTGCGGCCTCTGCCCCCTGGCACTGCCCGGGCTGCCTGCACAGCCCCTACATCACCCCAGTGCTTCTGCTCCTCCCACCCTCGCCATCACGGTGCAGAGAGCACCCCAAGCTGTTGGGCAATCGCCTTATGAGGTTCAAACTGAGGCACCTCCCACATGCAAGGGCTCCCCGGACTTAAACCACACTTCAGATGTCCCCACAGGAGCCCCAGGCTGACAGTGGGGGACAAACTTTTTAGTGGACTCGGATGTAACATATACTAAAGTGAATTCAAGGTTGTTGGTTTAATTAACATAAGCACGTCTTTAGAGACATCGACCCTAACTATACAACTTTTTATTCTACTAACGTTTACCAGGGGTCAAATAAGCTCCTGTTATCTGTTGCAATTTCTCAGCAAAGATGACTTAATGGGTGATTTTGTCTGTCTCATCAAGTACTCACAGGTAATCACTCTTCCCAAAGTTGATTGACTTTTTTTTGTATTTTTGTATTTTTTTTCAATGATTCATCAGTCTTATATAATATCCAGTGCTCAATATATGTGTCCTCCTTAATGTTCATCCCCCAGTTACCCCAGCCCCCAGCCCCCTATTTATTTGAGAGAGAGAGAGAGCTTGAGTGTCCCGAAAAGAGAAAAGGGGAGGGGCAGAGGGAGTCAGAGAGAAGCAGACTCCCTGCCAAGCTCAGAGCCAGATGACCCAGGGCTTGGCTCCATCTCACAACCCTAAGATGATCACCTGAGCCAAAATCAAGTCTGACCTTTAACCGACTGAGCCACCCAGGGCTCCTCTTCAGGGGAAATTATTAAGAACAAGCAAGTTTGGGACGCCTGGGTGGCTCAGCGGTTGAGCCTCTGCCTTCGGCTCAGGTCATGATCCTGGGGTCCCAAGATTGAGTCCCGCATCCAGCTCCTCGCAGAGAGCCTGCTTCTCCCTCTGCCTGTGTCTCTGCCTCTCTATCTCTGTCTCTCATGAATAAATAAATAAAAATATTTAAAGAAAAAATAAATAGCTTCCAAAATTTTTGTTAGCATGAAACTTTGAAGTTGTGCAAAGCTAAATGATAAACTGGTCTGAATTCATTGCACATCTGTCTTTTCTGAATAAAATACTAAAACATGAATTACTAAACATAAGGTTTACCTACTTCTGACTTATCACAGAGAAACTAAGGCTACTTGGATCTGTTAGTGAACTGGTTTATGCTTCATTGAAAGTTGTATGATTAGGGACGCCTGGGTGGCTCAGTGTCTGTCTTTGGCTCAGGGCATGATCCCGGAGTCCCAGGATTGAGTCCCACATCGGACTCCTGCATGGAGCCTGCTTCTCCTTCTGCCTCTCTGTCTCTGCCTCTCTCTGTCTCTCTCATGAAGAAATAAATAAAATCTTTAAAAAAAAAAAAAAAAGTTGTATGATTAGAAAGAAAAAAAAAAACATGTTTCCAGAAATTAGGGAATCTATTCATCAATTTGTCAATCTAAAGAATTCTGGTGCGGGCAGCCTGGGTGGCTCAGTGGTTTAGTGCGGCCTTCACCCGGGGCATGATCCTGGAGACCCGGGATCGAGTCCCACGTCGGGCTCCCTGCCTGGAGCCTGCTTCTCCCTCTGCCTCTTTCTTTCTCTGTGTGTCTCTCATGAATAAATAAATAAAATCTTAAAAAAAAAAAAATTGTGCAATAATCCACAATTTGTTACTCATAGTTTTCACTGGGGACCAAGGTTTCAAAGATTTATTAAAAAAAAAATAAAATAAAAAAAATAAAAAAAAAACAAAAAAAAACCCCATAGATTTATTTACTTATTTATTTAATGATTTTATTTATTTATTCATGAGAGAGAGAAAGAGAGGGAGTGCACGAGCAGCGGGGAGGGGCAGAGGCAGAGGCAGAAGCAGCCTCTCAGCTGAGCAGGGAGCCCAATGTGGGGCTCGATCTCAGGCTCCCAGGACCATGACCCAAACTGAAGGCAGACGCTTAAACAACTGAGCCACCCGGCCCCCCACTTCAAATGTTAGTTATTAAAATGTTGTGTGTCACAGAAATCACCAAATTTCCTTGTTACCTGCAGTGTAATGAACTCTCATCGGATCTCCCCAAACCAGACCCACTTTGAGTCATTTGTCATCTACAGTCACAATCCTGATATCCTTCCAAAAACATGTTTCAGCTTTAAGGAGATTCACGCAAAGGATTCTTGACCAATATAGGTCTCTGATCCCCTTAAGATCGGAAAAGTAAATTGAGTAAGGATTTCCAAAACTAACAGGATAACTATGTTCAAACAACAGAAGCGAGTAACAGGGACTAGATGAATTAAGGAAGGGCATTACGGTTTTTATGACCCCTATTTGAAAATACTGCTTGTTCTCCAATATTTGCTCTTCCAGATTTAAGGAAAGCTTTTGTCTTAAAAGATCTACAACTGACAAAATGAGATAAAATATTCATTTGCAAACAAATGGAAACATTTATCTTTTCTCCTCATCTGGACCCTCCAGAATTCAGAAACCTTGTGGCAATTTAAGTCTTTCTTTCATGGCAATTATAGTAATTTACGTTAAGTAAAAATCCGTTCTTCTTATATAAAATCTTTAAAAAAAAGAATAGGGCAGCCGGGGTGGCTCAGTGGTTTAGCTGCCTTCAGCCCAAGGCATGATCCTGAAGACCCGGGATAGAGTCCCACCTCAGGTTCCCTGCATGGGGCCAGCTTCTCTCTTTCTCTCTCTGTCTCTCATGAATAAATAAATAAAATCTTTAAAAAAAAATGTCTCTCTCCCCCTTTTTTTTAAGATTTCATTTATTGTTGTGCTCGCTTCGGCAGCACATATACTAAGATTTCATTTATTGGGATTCCTGGGTGGCTCAGTGGTTAAGCGTCTGCCTTTGGCTCAGGGTGTGACCCCGGGGTCCTGGGATCAAGTCCCGAATCGGGCTCCCTGTGGGGAGCCAGCTTCTCCCTCTGCCTATGTGTCTGCCTCTTTCTCCATGTCTTGCATGAATAAATAGATAAAATCTTAAAAAAAAAAAAACCCCACAAACTTCTGCTTAGCCTGGCACATAGGCCTGACACAGCTAAGATTTGCAAAGACTGTTCTTTACCTAAAACCAACCTCACCCAAAGAGATAAAGGAGTAGCCAAAGTGGTCATCATTTCAATTCTTCAAGATTGAGGAATGATCATAACTCGGGGGAAGTGTGCTAAAACCATGCCCCAGAGGGTTAATGAGGTGAAAACTAGCAAAAAGTTTAAAATGTGTTTTTGGGACAGCTGTCTCCCCGCAATCAGTAACTGCATCTTTCCCGACCCCTCTAACTCACTGGTGGTCTCTCTGCAGAAGCCTGGACTCCAGGTCAACTGATAGGGTTCCGGCCTGGCAACAAAGCAAGACCCTGCCTTCCTGACTAGAGACAGCCAGCCTAAGACCCCACCTTGGAGCATGCCCAGAGTCCCATCCCCTTGTCCCAAGATAACCTCCTGATGCCAGGGGCTGAAGGCTCCACCCCAAAGACACATGGGACATATGTTATACATATGTTCACTCAATGCACATGCTCCATCTCTCCTCGTAAATAATCATAAATTTCCCTACCCTTTTATCAAGATACTTGTAAAGGATTCTTTGGATTTTTTTCTTGTCTGAGTCTATTCCAACATCACACTGGTTCCTCGAAATTGTACTTATTGGAATTATTTCACTGTCCATGTGTCGTTATTATAAATTTTATATCAAATAGAAAACCAGTCTAAGCCAAGCACATGTAGTATGTTTGCTCATCAACTGGACTTCATAGAGAACACATATCACTGTTAAGCTTCCCACACTTACGTTATAAGTTCCCCCAATGAGGAACTCTAGGTAAATACACACACACACACACACACACACACACACACACACACATCTAGCAATGAGGGACCTGATGGACCCAGAGCTCACAAGCCAGTCACCCCGGGACTGGGGAACATAAAGTAAGGGTTGATCATCAAGGCTTTTGGAGGAAAGATTATTGAGCAAAAATGAGATATGATAAAGGAACTTTCCAACATTTTAATGTTTATGGGGTCCACTCCTGGGCTCCTAGGGAAGCTATGGCTTTAATTTTCACCAAGGTCAGAATGACTTCACCAAAGTTCAAGGCATGGGTTCTATTCCTGCCCCATACACACCTTGTACATCTGCTTCGTTAGCAAATAAACTAAAAAATATTTCAAGCTGAAATCTAAGTTCTGTTCCTATATTTCTGAAACCTGTAACCTTGTTCTCTTCTTTTAAAAAAATTTTTAAAGATTTTAATCATTTATTTGAGAGAGGGAGAGAGTGCGAAGGTGAGGTGAGGAGGGGCAAAAGGAGAAGCAGGTTCCCCACTGAGCAGGGAGCCTGGCTCAAGACTCAAACCCAGGACCCTGGGATCATGACCTGAGCTGAAGGCCTACGCTTCACCAGCTGAGCCACCCAGACACCCCTCTTCTTCTTTTAAAAAGAAATTCTAAAAAGTTTGTTCATTTTGCGTTGACAACCACATTCAAAATGGAGTCACATGTGAAGGGCCCCTGTCAGGCAAACCTAACTGCAGTGTCAGCCTGGCCAGGGACTTACTGGTCACCCACAGCAACTTTACGGACAGACCCCTTCTGTTCCCCTTAGGAGGGCGACCTTGTCTGAAACAATGCATTCTTTGCAAATAATCTCCTTCCTCCACTTTCTCTCCCTGACTTTAAAAATCTTTTCTACAGGGATCTTTTCTACCTGCTTCTCCCTCTGCCTATGTCTCTGCCTCTCTTTCTCTCTCTGTGTCTCATGAATAAATAAACAAAAATCTTTTAAAAATAAAACTTTTTCTACAGCTCAATGGAGTTCCTTTCTCTTTGCTTGATGGGATGCAGCCAATTCATGAATCATTGAACACAGCCAATTAGATCTTCACATTTACTCAGCTGAATTTTTGTTATTAACACTTTGCTCTTGGAATAAACACCAAGATCAGCCGTCAACCATTGCTTGGCATACTGGATGGATCCTACCCTGTCCACTCCCGGACTCCCCTATCCTCTGGCAGAGCCACTCTGCCCTTCTCTCAATGCTCCTGGCCTTCCGGCAGGTTCCAGGACTACACGTGCGCCCCTCTGCGTGGGCAGAGCCTCTGCACATGCTATCTCCTGGGTCTGGAACTCTCGCTACCTCATCCTTCTCACCTTGCTGGGCACTATTGCTCAGTCTTCATGACCTTGAGTCTCCAGGGCAGGGCTCCTACAGATGCAGCACTCCTCTCCCACCTGGGCCCCTCCTCCAGGTGGGGAAGCTTCCTTGTTACCTGCCAGCTGAGCCCAGGCTCCCTAGGAGCACAGGGCATGGCTGGATCTGCTTCCACTTGTATCCCCAGCTAAGCATACTGCTAGCCTGGGGCAGGAGTCCAGGCACAGGACTGATTTGTTAATGCGCTGAATGTACTGCATGGAGGGATGCCAGCAGCTGTGGCAGGGACATATGAAATGGGGCAGAATGTTCTGGGCCCTCCCTCTATGGCCTTAGTTTCCTCATCTGCAAAGGGTCCCTGAGCCCCGTTAGAGTCCTAACGGTAACCCTTGGGACAACAAAACAGTGTGGTTGACTCGGAGCAGCTGGGTCAGGGCCGCTGCCACCCAGGGGCCTGGGAGTGTCAGCACATCCAGCAGGGTGGCCCGAACTCTGGGGCTTTCTGAGGCCCCCAGAGGAAGCCCAGTGCCCACTTCCCGATATTCAAAGGTTAAGAGAGGAAACTCAGAGACCCTTTCAGTCCACTCCCTCCCCTTTCCTCTGCTGGGAACCACCAGCAGAGGCCGGGCAGTGGGTAGTGTCCCCTGGCAGCAGAGTCCCTGTGCAGGGCCACCTATTACTGCCCACGTGCTGCCAACTTTTCTCAAATTTTTTTTTTTTAAATTTGTTTATTTGAGAGGGAGTGCAAGAGTGTGCAAGCTCGAGAGGAGGGGGAGGGGGCGGGTGGAGGGAAAGACTCTCAAGCAGACTCCGGGCTGAGCATGGAGCCCCTCAGCCCTGTGGGCTTGATCCCATGACCCTAAGATCACGACCTGAGCCAGAAACCAAGAGTCAGATGCTTCACCGACTGAGCCAGCCAGGCGCCACTCTCCTCACTTTTCGAAAGAAACTAGAAATCTTGCATGGAGCCTGCTTCTCTCTCTGCCTGTGTCTCTGCCTCTCTCTCTCTGTCTCTCATGAGTAAATAAATAAAATCTTAAAAAAAAACCAAAAAACTTAAAAAAAAAAGAAACTGGAAATCTCCATTTTTACACAAAAGCTTTCTATTTTAAATATGAGCGCCCTATTCAAAATATCCCACATGAAAGATCTGTTTGAACTGTACAAGTCAAAACAAATCATGCCTGCAACCCCAGGGCAGCCCAGCTTATGATGAGGGGTTGAGCATCCCCCACAGTGGGCAGGACACGGGGGCCAGGGATTGACACGGGACTGTGCTTTGTCATTAGGGAACCCCAACCAGTGCTGGGCTCTCCTTCCCTCAGGCCAGTACCTCAAGCTTGTTTCCAGAAGAGTAAAGCCAGGATTATGATGGGGACAAAATTAAGCCTGGCTTCTCTCTCCCCACCCCGGCTTACTGCTTCCTGGTTTCTCCCACAAGCCAGATCGAGCTTGTGCCTCAGCAGGGGAGCAATATGTGTCACCCCAAAATGTATCTCTTTGGCATATGCATTATCTTAGGCTGATTATCTTTAAGAAACAGAAGACTCAAGAGGTTTTTCTTCTTGACTTTCCCTGTAACTGCATCAAAGGATTCAGAGAGGACCTGTTCCAGGAAGGAGCAATCACCATGGCATCATACTCTGAACTGGGTGTAGTAGACAGAGAGGAATTTTGCAAAGTCTGTTAAAATTCCTCTTGAAGTCTGTTTCAGATGGCCCGGCAAACACTTGCTTACCGAATATTTACTCTTTCTGTTCTTTCTGTGAATGGCCTTCCTTCCCTTTGAAGCCTAACACCCTTACCCTTTCTCCTTGGTCCAGAATGGCATATATACCCCATTTTGCCTGTCTTTGGAATCTCTCATGTTTATGTGGTATCCCTGCTTGTATGGGGTGGCGCAGCGGTTTGGCGCCTGCCTTTGGCCCAGGGCGCGATCCTGGAGACCCAGGATCGAATCCCACGTCGGGCTCCCGGTGCATGGAGCCTGCTTCTCCCTCTGCCTGTGTCTCTGCCTCTCTCTCTCTCTCTCTCTCTTTCTGTGACTATCATAAATAAATAAAAATTATTAAAAAAATTAAAAAAAAATGTTATTTTCTCCCGTTAATCTATCCATTTAATTCTTCTTCTTCTTTTTTTTTTTTTTATTTATGATAGTCACAGAGAGAGAGAGAGAGGCAGAGACACAGGCAGAGGGAGAAGCAGGCTCCATGCACTGGGAGCCAGATGTGGGATTCGATCCCGGGTCTCCAGGATCGCGCCCTGGGCCAAAGGCAGGCGCTAAACCGCTGCGCCACCCAGGGATCCCTATCCATTTAATTCTTAAACCAGGGACACCTGGGTGGCTCAGCGGTTGAGCAGCTACCTTTGTGATCCCGGGGTCCTGGGACTGAGTCCCCCATCAGGCTTCTCCCTCTGTCTCTGCCTCTCTAATAAATAAATAAAATTAAAAAAGAAATTCTTAGACCAGCTGGAAGAAACTTGGAGGATTGCGGGGGAGTTTTTCCTCCCCAACACGTCAAAGCCTTTCCTAGCAGCTCCCCATCCCCCGGAACATCTTCTTCCTGGATTATTTGTGTGACTATCTCCCTCACCTGCATCATTTTTGCTCAAAGGTCACTTCTGCATGAGGCCAACCCAGGCCACTGTATTTATAAGACTGAACTGCAAGCTCTGCCCTACATCCTTATCTCACACTGCTCTGCCTTTTCCACACCCTCTCCCCTTGCACACTCTGTGAAAGGCAAGGAGAATGCCACACGCAGCCAGGGCTACCAGAAGCTGGGAGAGGCATACGCAGAGGCTGCCAATGCTTCAATTTGGTTTCTGGCTCCAAACTGCGAGACAACGAATGTTTAAGCCACCCAGTCTGTGGGGCTTTGTAATGGCAGCCCCTGGAAATGAATAGAGATTTTGGAGGGTATTTTTGAGGTCCTCCAGAAGAGAGAAATTCACCCAAATCTATAGGTGTTGGCGTGAAGCTGATGGCAACTATTTGGTTGGGCTTCTGAGCCTCCAGAGGTTGCTAGAAGTTCAATCTGAAATTTTATGAGAAGTCCCGGCAAAGCACATTTTTAAGAAACCTATATGGACCATCACTATTCTTTCTGCCCTTACATAAATAATCAGGCCAAGTTTGCTAAAACTGGACTTATTTTACAAACAAATTAGTCTCAATTTGGCTATCTTTGATGAAAATAAGGGTGATTTGAGAGAAAAATTATGTTTCAATAATACACCTTTGTGGATGTTAGATTCTAGTTCTTTTTTTTTTTTTAAGATTTTATTTATGTATTCATAAGAGACACACACAGAGAGAGAGAGGCAGAGACACAGGCAGAGGAGAAGCAGGCTCCATGCAGGAGCCTGATGTGAGACTCGACCCCGGGATTCCAGGATCACACCCTGGGCCGAAGGTAAGCGCTAAACAGCTGAGCCACCCAGGGATCCCCTAGATTCTAGTTCTGATGAATTATCTCTGAGTATTTGTTGTTTGCCTATAAAAACGGGGTGGATCCTGAATTCTCTGGTTTCCTCAAACATCTGGTTATGACTCTCAGAACTAAAGTGTCCCATTTTCTCCCATACTTCAACTTGAAACCACTGACAACTAAAACCATCTTTTTTTTTTTTTTTTCATGAAGCCTTAAAGATGGAAGCCTGAAGATTTGAGGTAAACTTCAGAGAAACTGCCACAACAGCTCATGTTTAAACAATCTTCCTGTCTATTGCTGTGGGGACCACTCAGAAACATTGCCAGAGACATTCAAACTACAGGCTAGGGAAAAGTTGTCAGCCCTCACTCCATCTGAACATGCTCAAGCATCTAGAAATCTTCTAGAAATCTAGAAATCTTCTCCCTGGCAGCACTCAGGACTGACACTGGGTTTATGATTTGCTCCAGCCATTAACCTGTGTTTTTCTTTTGTTTCCATAGAAATACCTCTTACTAATTACCTGATTGCTTGCACAATATAGGGCTAACTTTGAGCGCCCACCTGCCTCCTGAAATGAGACACCTGTTTAACTGAAGTAGCCTATTTTTTTTTTAAAGTAGCCTATTTTCAAGACTAAGACTGGTTCATGAAATATGGAGCAAACTTCTTACAACAAAACACAACAGTTAAACTCCAGCTAAGAGGAAACGATGTTGGTCTAAGGAAAAAAAAAAAAACTGTCAAAAGGGAAAAGTGTTCATTCATAACCACATCATGGGACTTTCGTTATGCTGTGGTGGCCCATTAACAAACCATCCCCAGTACTTGCTCATGGGGCTATTTGGAAGGAGAGGAGATTCTGACCTTAAAGAAAGGAAGACCCCCCCCCAAAAAAAAAAAAACCCACACCAAATCCACAAAAGAGCTGGGATCACCCAAAGCTTAGATGATGGCACACCCAGAGCACAGACCTCCCTTGACCACTTTCTGAAAAAGAATTTGCTAAGCTGTTCTTGTAAGCCCCTGAAGGAAGGACCTCAAGGTGTTATTCAGGAGACAATCCCACTAAGGGATGATTAGAACTACTAGGGGTTGTTCGCTTTGCTCGGTAATCCTCAATCTCTTTTACTTGGAAAGATAATTCCATGGTCAGAGTTTCACAAACTTTAGCTTCTTCAGGTAACTTGTCTGATTGCTGGATATGTTACCTGAAGCCCTTCTCCATACACGACCACGCTGACTCCATAGCTATGCCCATAATCAATTTCTCCAAGGAGCCCAACTTCACGGCAACCTATGTGGTCAAAATACTTAATGGAGGAGCAGCCTGGGTGGCTCAGCAGTTTAGCGCTGCCTTTGGCCCAGGGTGTGATCCTGGAGACCCGAGATCAAGTGTCGCATCGGGCTCCCTGCATGGAGCCTGCTTCTCCCTCTGCCTGTGTCCCTGCCTCTCTCTCTCGTCTCTTGTGAATAAATAAATAAAATCTTAAAAAAAAAAAAAAAAAACTTAACGGAGCATTCTGTGTACCCTGTTTCTTTTTAACATCCCCTATAGTGTCCCCTGTAGTGACCTTAGGAGGCTCACATAAGGGCACTGGAACCTATGGTCATAAAAACTGAACACTCTATAACAGACATTGACTACTTGTTTGCTTAACATAACCCATTTCCTGGAACACCGTCTCTTTTTTTAGTTCAGCAAAGAAGGACTAATCAGTCTTCAGGTTACACTACCTCTTGCCTATGTACAGATTGGAGGTCACAAAATAGTACCTACCTCAAGGGGATCTCTTCCCCTTCACAGGCACGTGATATGAATTTCACGTGGACGCTGCCTTCTACTGATCCCTGACTTGACCAGGTTTTTTGTTTTGTTTTGTTTTTTAAATCATAAGAGATTCTTTTTTTTATGTTTTTTTTAATTTTTTTTAATTTTTATTTTTTTATTTATGATAGTCACAGAGAGAGAGAGAGAGAGGCAGAGACACAGGCAGAGAGAGAAGCAGGCTCCATGCACCGGGAGCCTGACGTGGGATTCGATCCCCGGTCTCCAGGATCGTGCCCTGGGCCAAAGGCAGGCACCAAACCACTGCACCACCCAGGGATCCCTTGACCAGGTTTTAAACAAGATCTCCCACACTAAAAAGCTTAATTTTCCAAACATGTCCAGAATCCCTCTGAGCCCCAATGGGATATGTATTTGTCTGTGGGTCAACTGATTAGCCTCGGGCCTACGAATGCTGGGACAGAGGTGGACAGGAGTTTCTCATTTACTAGGCCACCTAGTCCCTTCTTTCTTTCTCTGTAATTCCAAGGATGTTCAGCATTGGGCCAGCTCTTTTTTCCCCAGAACTAAAAAGTCTATATTGAATGGTGACATGATCGGGGGAGAAGTGCAGGACTATCTACCAGGGTGTCCGGACGATGGAACAGGCTCTTTATTTGGAAGAACTTTACTACCCCGGTGAGGAGTGGCAGCCCATGAACATAAGATTAGAAACCTCTCTGTATCTTTGGGATTATTTGCTAACGAAACTGTTTCAGCTATAGCAGCTCAAGAGGAGGACTTAGGACTCTTTAGCCAGAATAGTTTTAGATAACAGAAGTGTTATAGGTTATAGTTTAGCAGAACAAGGAAAGATTTGTATGTTAACTAATTCATCAGCTGGCACATATATTAATCCTTCTTCAGAAGTGGAAGTTCCACTTGACAAAATAAAGACAACAGGCTACTTGGTTGCAACAAATCGCTGAGTTCCCAGTCTCAGATTTGGACTGCTTTTCCAGATTATTTTCTAGGATTCTCCAAGGATTTAGGTCAATCTTCCTAGGATTATTTACTCAAATGTGGAACTTTCCAGATTCCTAATTCTCCTTCTTTGCTACTTAATCACAAAATGCGGTACAAAACGTACCAAAGCTATCACCCAAAGTACAGGGGTGCCTGGGTGCTCAGTTGGTTAAGCATCTGCCTTTGGCTCAAGTCATGATCTCAAAGTCCTGGAATAGGGACCCATGGTGGGCTCCCTGCTTGTACTCTGTCCCTCTCTCAAAATAAAGAAAATCTTAAATAAAGAAAAATAAAAGTACAAAAATTCTAGTAATGCAGAATGTAGGGTTTTAAGCCAGAACTAAGGAATGTTTCCAGTTAAGGGCAGAAAGGATCCGTTCCTCTCACCCCAATCTCAGCCCGATTTCAGCAGGAAATAGCCAGAGTGGTCATCATGCGGATTTGCTCATGAACAAGGACTGATTAAAGACAGTAGGGACAGAAAACAGTAACTAGAGTTAACAGGGCAACCATGGCAGCTGCAGCTTCCTTACCCAAACCTGCTTGTTCTGGGAATGCTATCGGCCGCCACGTTCCTATAGGGTACTACTCTCGCCTGACACCATGATAACCGAGAGTTAATTTATGTTTTTTGGAGACTCAAGTTTTCATCAAGAAGCCAACCAGAGGGCCGCCTGGGTGGCTCACTGGTTGAGCATCTCATGATCCCAGGGTCCTGGGATCGAGTCCCACATCAGGTACCCCGCAAGGAGCCTGCTTCTCCCTCTGCCTGTGTCTCTGCCTCTCCTTCTATGTCTCTCATGAATAGATAAAATAAAATCTTTAAAATAAATTTAAAAAAAAAAAAAAAGAAGAAGAAGCCTGCCAGAACTGCTCGGGACCACTGACCTCCCCTCAGAGCCCAACAAAATGAAACAAGCCCTCCCTGACCCAGTAACTTGCTTTATCTGGTTTTGAGTCACACAGCTCCTCTCCCCTTTACCCAGACCCTTTCCCACTTGCATTTAAACCCTGGCTGTCCACCTCGGGGCTGTTGCCCCAGCTCCTCACCTCCTCCCCTGTCTGCCTCTCACATAAACCTTCTCCTTACTGCACACCTGTTGGCTCAGTGATGGGTTGTGCTGTGCATCGGGCCCGTGACCTTGGGTTCAGTTACAGGATCAAGTGGAGTGACGGGGCTGCCCCTGCTCTCTGCTGCTCCAGAGGGCTGTGGGGATGGTCACGGGCTCTGGGGCCTGAGGACGACGACCCCGGAGCAGCAGCTCTCCAGGTGTCACACCACCCAGTGGGCGTGGGGAGCCCGCTCTGTCTTGTTTTAGGTTACCCTCCGGCCCCAAGGGGCCACGACTGCTGCAGAGGGGCCTTGTCCACTCCCCTCTTCCCTCCTCGCCCACGGCTGCGGTGTCCGGGCTCACCACTCATGTGACCCAGGCCTGGCCTAAGCAGCTTCCCCAGCCCAGCTGGGAATGTGTCTTATTCCGGATTAGCCCACTTCTGCGCCGGGGCCCCTCGGGGTGGGCCATCTATGCGGGCACATTGGGAAGCCCGGGCCCACGGCCCTCCGCCTCAACCTCTGTGTGGCGGATTTGTGAGGTTTGGAGATGAGTCCCTTCAGGAAAAGTCACAGACTGGCAGCCCGAGGCCAAATCATCCCTTAAGCATATTCCACTTGACCTTGTGGTGTGTTGGCAACACGGGAGGTCTCTGGCTTCTCGTGAGTAACTGGAAATTCTGGCCATGCGAGGCCTGAGTCCCCGGTGATAACCACTGGCTGGGCTGTCCTGCCCCCAGACCCACAGCCCCTACCACTCCCTGCTGCCTGACTCCCAGCAGCCCGATTAATTCCACAACTTGCTCAGATCCAGCAAGCACTTGGGGTTGACCCCTGCCTCATCTGGTACTTCATAAACTGAAGCTGCGTTCACTACCTCGCTTGATCCTCTCTGACCATACGCACAAAGATCCCAAGATGTTGCTTATCACCTGAGAAAAATGGGGAGAAGGTGTCTAAACGGGAGGAGGGACTTGCCTAAGATCTTGAGCTAGCAGAGTTAGGAATCAACCCAGGCGTTCCTGCCCGATTTATTGCAGGTTCCCATCGTCCCTGACTCTCTCCCTTGGGCTTCTACTCCACCTCCTGGGAGCCGCTGCTGGGACCCCCGTCTGTGGGTTTCTTCCAGAACACCCTGTATATTTTTATTGCACTTAAAAAATATATTTCATTTATTTATTCATGAGAGACACAGAGACAGCCAGAGACACAGGCAGAGGGAGAGGGCAGGCTCCCTACGGGGAGCCCGATGAGGGACTCGATCCCAGGACCCCGGGATCATGAGACGCTCAACCACTGAGCCACCCAGGTGCCCCGTTTATCACACTTATAATAAAATGTCTATTGTTTTTGGTCTGTTTACTTGTTTATCATCTGTTTCACCTCCTAGAGTGTACGTTCCTGACCTGGACTCCTCCTTGCTCAACCCCTGGGGAGTCATTTCCAGGGAGGGCACTTGTGAACGGCGCCCTCAGCCAGAGGTGCCAGCCCCCCAGGAGAGGGGCAGAGTCCGCTCTCGCTCACCCCAGCTCCCGCGGCGGCCTTGCTCGGGGCTGGCACTGAGCAAACTCTTGGTAAAGTTTTCCCGGGTGAATATTACTGGGTAAGGAAGTGCAAAAAGCACGGGCCTGATGCTGCCCTAAGGCCCAGGTGCCACCTACCCTACTTCTCCATTTTGCAAAACCTCTTTCGAGTTGTGCTGCCCCGTAGGACGTCCCCAAACCCCAGCCTCGGACACTGGCACCCACCACACAGGGTCAGCAGAGCACGGCGGCGACATTCCCCAACATCTACTCTCCAGACACTGGACTACGCTCCCCACGGGCCTTTGTCACCTGGCACATGTCACTTGGCCTACTACTGGAGCCTCAGTTTCTCCAGCTCTGGACGGGGGAAGTATGGGGCAGCAGGAGGATGGCATGAGATACACCCTGCCAAGCACTGAGTGCCGTGTCTGCTCCAGAGCAGGCTGCCAGAGGGCCTAGTGGTTATCACTCCTCAGTAAGGACAGTGCCAAGAAGTAACGGTCTTGGATGGTGAGTCCCTACCTGTGGCCACCTGCGTGGTTCCTCTCTGCAGGAGGAGTCGCCCACACTCCTCATTCAAGTGATTGTTGTTCTTCAGGAATCTGGGGAAGACAGAGAGACATGAAGGTCCTGGGGCAGAGAAGGCCAGATGGAAAGAAGAGGAGGGCCGCCCACAAGGGACACAGGCATGTGTCAAGGGGGATGTTTCCATCAACTCTCCCGCACTCATGTGTGAGCACACATATGTGTGTGTGTGTATTTTCTCTCCTTTATTTTTTCAAAAAATTTTTAAAAAGATTTAATTTAGGGACTGGGTGGTTTAGTGGTTCAGTGCCTGCCTTCAGTGCAGGGCGTGATCCTGGAATCTCGGATCGAATCCCACATCGGGCTCCCTGCATGGAGCCTGTTCTCTGTCTCTGCCTATGTCTCTGCCCCCCCCCCCATGAATAAATAAATAAAATCTTAAAAAAAAATAATATAGGGCACCCCCCGTGGCGCAGCAGTTTAGCGCCGCCTGCAGCCCGGGGTCTGATCCTGGAGACCTGGGATTGAGTCCCACCTCAGGCTCCCTGCATGGAGCCCGCTTCTCCCTCTGCCTGTGTCTCTGCCTCTCAGTCTCTCTCTCTCTCTGAATAAATAAATTAAAAAAAAAAAAAACTTATAAAAAAATAATAAAATAAAATAAAATAAGATTTAATTTATTTATTCATGAGAGACAGAGAGAGAGGCAGAGACACAAGCAGAGGGAGAAGCAGGCTCTATGCAGGGACTCCCCCTACGCGGAACTCGATCCCGGGACTCTAGCATCACACTCCAGGCCAATGGCAGGTGCCAAACTGCTGAGCCACCCAGGGATCCCTTTCTCTCCCTTAGATAACAAATATTTGTAGGTCCCTGACCACCGGGAGCACTTCCAGGTGCTAGATATACAGAGGCAACCAGCCTGTCACCACCCACAGACCTTCAATTATCTACAGGGCAGGGAGGAGCAGCTCATCTAGGGGAGTCGGGGGCAGGCTCCCAGAGGAAGTGGCAGTCAGCTGAGGCTGGAGGAGGAGTGGGCAAGTTAGCAAGGTGCCTGCAGAGAGGTCCAGGTAGGAGCCACAGAGAGAAAATGTGTACAAGGAAGGACTGTGTGTGTGTGTGCATGCACACGTGTGCACGATTATAGGGAGAGGAAGATGGGTACAGAGCGTGTGGAAAGGGGTCTTGGTAAACGAAGTGTGTGGCTACAGAGCAGGGAGGATGCAAGGCTCTGAAGAGTGAGTGCCAGGAGGCCCGATACCCGGGCAAGCACAGAGCAACAGGGCCGGGGTGGATTCCTGCGGAGGAGACAGACGCGGCCTCTGTACCCCAGAGATTTCCTCCCTTCATATCCTGCACTTGCACCCAGGTCTCCCTCCCGCCACTCCCTCCCGCCAGCCCCCTCTTCCCCCTTGGCACTCACCTCTGCAGCATCTCCTCTGGCTTGACCACTTGCCGGGGCTTCTGGAAGGCCTCTGCCTGCAGCATGTGCTCTATGGCTCCCCGCCTGTAAGTCAGCATGTTCTCCATTCCCTGGGGATTTGTGGGTTCTGCTGGGTGGGCAGGGCTCTGGGCTGCTGACAGAGGGGCTCAGCTCCCCCCTCCACCCTCTGCTGTCAGCGGCCCCTGTCAGGGTCCATTCTGACCCGAGATCCATTCTGACCCAGTGAAGGGCGGCACAGGATCAGCCCCTGCTAGTCATCCCTGGGATCGGAGTGAGTTGTCTGCCTCACTGACTTCCGGGCCAGCCCTGCCAGTGGTCGGGACAGCTGGAGGGGTGAGGGCGATGGAGGGGAAAGGAAATCTCTGGCAACTGCAAGTGCTTTGCAAAGGTTCAGTATTAGATCTGTAAGTCACAGAGCATCCCGGGTTGGCAACTTTATCTGCTTTAATTCCTGCCATCCCTCCAGGGGGCAGACAGGAGACCACAGAGGGGGCTTCTGGACCCCCTCCGAGTGTACCCATTTCCAGGTCAGCTCACTCGGACAACAGCCCAATCCTGTCCACAGTCCGCCACCCGGAGCACCAGTGGGAAGTGACACTCCCAGCCAAGTCCCTGAGAATGCAGGACAGGGAGGACCAAATACCCAGGGGCCCCAGAGAGGATCCTGGGGCACCATGTATGTTAACTCCGCGAGTGAAACAGAAAATAGCCCCAGGGTCCTCACCGGATCCTCACATTCACCCACAAGCTATCCACCCATGAACCCAACACGAATTGAGCGCTCACTATGTGCTGGGATTGGGCAGGCGGTGATAAAAAAGACAGCACGGCTCAGGCCCTTTTGGCATCTGTGGCCATTTTACAGATAAGCAACTGAAGCTGGTGACAAAGCTGTGTCACAACCGAGAGGCTGAGCTTCTGGGGATGGAGTGACAGAATGCAACAACAGGCAGGCAACTCCAAGGTCATTTAGGCTAACCTCCTCATTTTACAGGTGAGGAAACGGAGACTCAGCTAGGCCCAGTGACTTGCCCAGGGTCACCCAGCAGATGAGTGGCAGAACCAGGACTCAGATGCAGGGACAGCCTCGTTTGTTGTCATCGGCAGTGGTAGGAGGGATGGGTACTTTCCCATCCGTCCACACCCAGGACTGCTGTATGCTGTTGTGCAATGTGCGAACAGCACAAATGCACACAACTGAACATGAGTGTGAACGGCCTCATTGGGCTGTGTGCCCCCAGAGCCCCCTCAATCCACTGTTCCTGCCCTCTCCCAAGCCCTACTGCTTGGTGATAGACCTGGCATTCTATATGTCCCAGGCCACATATAGGGTTTCCAAGGATGACAAAGGCTTTCCCTTTACCCTGCCCACTCCTTTTTTTCTTTTTTTAAGGTTTTATTTGCTTATTCATGACAGAGAGAGACAGACAGACAGACAGGCAGGCAGAGGGAGAAGCAGGCTCTGAGCAGGGAGCCCGATGTGGGACTCGATCCTGGGTCTCCAGGATCACACCCCAGGCCAAAGGCGGTGCCAAACCGTTGGGGCACCGGGGCTGCCCACCTCTGCCCACTCCTTAGGGGTACAGGCTGCACAGCCCTGTCCCCTGTGGGGGCCCCCTGAGCCCCCATATCTGCTCTCTGCGGCCTCCTCCCACCTCCCTGGTACCCGCCCACTGCCAGGGGCATGGGTCTCCCCCACGACAGCATCCATGAAAGCCCTCACTCTTACTTTAGGGTCCATGGTAAATGGCAATGTGTCCAGCAAGATCAGTTTATCCACCATCTCGGGGAAGATACAGGAAAACTATGATGTGACCCAAAAAGGAAAGAATGAGTAGGAGGGGAAGAAGGCAAAAGGACTCAACGTTTTCCAGGGGGACACGGGTGTTTCCAAGCGGCCAGAAGAAGAATCTTCAGTCCCTTCAGGGTACACCCCTGCCCAAGGTCCACATCCAGACCAAGGTCCACGCCCTGGTGATGACTGGATTCCAGGATTCTCTGGGGATGGGGAGTGTGGAAACTCTGAACTCCATCGGGAATCCAGTTTCACTGATGTCTCCGCAATAATGATTATATCACTGCCATCTATAAAGCAAACTGGCCCTAGGCCATAAAGTGCTCACTTCCAATTTGTGACAGGAGGAGCCACTTCCCTTCCCGGTAACTCCTCCTTCTCTCCTGCCCACCTCAGGCCCCACCTGCAGGAATGCCTGAAGTGGCCAGAGGTGGACACTGCAAAGCCATCTACTCACCATTCCGCCGATAATGCCACCTGGGGGGACAAAAGAGTAGTGACCTGGTACTCCCCAGCTCTCCGAATCCTACCAAGACTCTCTCACAGGGGCTGCCCCTCCCCAGGCTAGGGGCCTGGCTCTCTCCCACCAAGGGGAGGCAGAGCTCTTCATTCCCTCCCGGAGGCCACATGGCCCCTTCATCAGACCTTGCCACCCAAAAGGTCACATATTCCCTTGTCGTACCACCTCTGAGGCCGTATGTCCCCTGGAGGGGGGTGGTTCAGGCCAAAGGGCATAGTGTCCAGGACACCCACAAACCCCCTCATGTCTTCTGGCAGCGCCCAGAAGTGCAGGGTACTGTGTACCACCTCCTCTCCCTCCCTCGCAGCCCCTCAGCCCACTCGGCCCCCTCCCAGCCAAAGTGTAAACTCTACTCACCAAAACTATGACTCAGGAGGGAAAAACGCTTCCACTTCAAGGCTGAAAACACAGAGCCAGGTCAGGTTGGGCCCAGGCTGCCCCCCACTCTGCCCTGCAGTCCCTGTGCTCGGGACATCCCTCCCCAGCAGCTGGGGTGCCCCACTCAGGGAACTAGCTTGGAGGGGTTCTAGCTTCCCTGCAAGGGGTGGAGCCCCCAGAAGGATGAGAGCTCTTGGCAGCCTTCTCCCAACCTTCCCCAAGTCACCTCTGAATCCCTGGGAAAACTGGGGCCAGAGCCAGGTCACTCTCAGGCAGCACTGTTTCCCCGCCACCACACCCCACTCCAACGAGAAGAGGGGGTGTCCCAGTGTGTGTGTGTGTGCGCGCGCGCACACACACACACACAGACACACACTGCCTCCGGCTCACCTGCTACAACTCTCCCGATCTCATTCACAAAGTTTTCCTGGCAATACGGGACACCAAGGTAGTAATGGGACGAGAGCCCATGTCCCCCGAAATCCATGGCAACATAATGGAAGTCTGAGGCAAGAGATGAGGGTCAGGGAAGGCGTCTAGGTGAGCTGTCTCCCCACCCCTCATGCCCCTGCAGTCTATATCACATTGCCCCTTGGCTTCCCTGCACTCCCACCTTTTGGAAGAAGAGGGATGAGTCTGTCAAAGGAGTTGGCATTGTCCAGCCAGCCGTGCAGGCAAAGAACTGGGGAGCCCTGCTGGGAGCCCCAGGCTTTGGCAGCGATGTGACCCCAGGGCACAGCCAGCTTCAGTTCTGAGAGCAGACCTGGAAGACAGCCACCCCCTCGATCGCCAAGCAGGTGCTTTCTGAGGCCCCCATCAGTGCCCTAACATGTCTGGGGGCATCGGGGCAGCCCCGGGGGACTCAGATTCCTAGCTTCCTACACTGCGCCCCGGGGATGACCGGGAAAGAGCGTGACATGGGGCTGGGGACACTCAGAGGAAGGAAAGAAAAACTGGGTCCACTGAGTGAGGAAAACCAGGGGAGGGTTTCATGTGCAGAACTTTATGGAGTTGGCTGGGGAACTGGCCAGACCTGGGCTCTGCCGGCTGCGTGTCACCGTGGGCCACGATTACTAACCCCTCCCAGCGAGCCCCGGTTTCCCTTTCTGTAAAACCGGAGCAAACAGAGTAATAACAGCCAACAAATTCTCAACTTTCGGAGGGGCGGAGGGGGGCCCCTCTCACCTCCTCACAGCAAGTCCTACCAGTATCACCCTCCCTTCGCAGACCAGTAAACTGAGGCATGGGGGTGCAGTCCGTGCCCGAGGCCCATCTGGCGCAGGCGGCACCATCCCAGGACCCGGTCCTGACCACCCGGCACCGCGCGGTGTCCGGCCAGCGCTGGTCAGGGCTGCCTTCTCCCCGGTCCGCCACTGACCTCTCCACCGGGTCGGGCTGGAGACCGTGCGCCCCGGACCCCCGCGCTTGCTCCTCTATCCCGGGGCTCCCGGAACCCTGAGAGGCCGCGCGCAGCCCCGGCCTGGGACCCCGCCCTCCCGCGGGGGCGCGTCCGCCCGCTCCCACTGCCCCTCCGTGGACGGAGGGCGCCCAAGTCTGTGGGGGGCGGCTGGGAGGGCGCGCGCGGCGACCCCCAGCCTCCCCCGGTCTAGGGGCCTGCGGCGCAGCGTCGTCACCCATTGCTGGAGTCCCGCGGTCGCACGCACCACGCAGCCGCGAGGTCGAGACTCCGAGTAAACGCAGGAGCTGCAGGCCCCGCCCCCGGCCCGGCCCCGGCCCCGGCCCCGCCCCCGCCCAGGCCCGGCCCCGCCCCCGCCCAGGCCCGGCCCCGCCCCGCCCCGGCCCCGCCCCCTGCACCGCCGGTCCGCGGGTCCACCGGTCCCTGCGCCCACCAGTGACTTCCGGAGGGCGACCGCGTGTAACCCGCCTCTCCCCTCTGGCCCGGAGGGGCCCCGAGCTCCCGGATACTCACCCACCCCGCGACTGGGGAACTAGCGGCGGGGGCCGCACCACCTCCAAAATTTGGGGTCACACCGGGATGGCATCTAGGAGAGTGATGTCTCTGCTTGACGCGTGGGTGACGGGTACGAGGCCCTGGGCAGTCTCCAAGCTGGCCTCGTTCCCGCGCTGGACCAGGAGCAGCCGCAGGGCGCGGGCCACCGCCTGGATGCTCACTGGCTCGAACCCCTGGATTAAAGGTGGAGAGACTGGGCAGGCCACTTTAGCCCCGCCTTCGGCCCAGGCTCTGATCCTGGGGACCTGGGATCCAGTCTCACGTCGGGCCCCCTGCAGGGAGCCTGCTTCTCCCTCTGCCTGTGTCTCTGTCCCCCTCTCTCTCTCTCTCTGTGTCTCTCATAAATAAATAAAATCATAAATAAATAAATAAATAAATAAATAAATAAATAAATAAATAAATAAAGGTGGAGTGACTCTAATGGTTAACTGTTGCCTGGAAGGCCTGCCGCGAACCAGCCTTAGTATTTGCTGCACAAGTGAATGAATGTGTAAACTGGGGACATGGGGGAACTTCCCAAGTGAAGAAGCGTTATGCACAGAGTGACCCTGAAAAGGATGAAGAACCCCAAGTCAGCGGGACGCCTGGGTGGCTCAGCCTTTGGCTCAGGACGTGATCCCAGGGACTGAGATCAAATCCCGCATCGGGCTCCCCTGCTTCTCCCTCTGCTTGTGTCTCTGCCTTCCTCTCTCTCTCTCTGTCTCTCATGGATAAATAAACAAAATCTTTTTTAAAAAGCCTAGAAGTGACCCCTCGGAGGTCACCATCCAGCAGAGCCCCTTAAATGGTGAAGCACGGTTGGAGCGAGGACTGCCCAGTGAATTCTCCCAGGCGGAGACAGAAGACCCAGGCCCTGAAGGGCAGGCAAGGGCATGCCACAGTGCAAGGAAAGTTGTCAGTGGCTAGAAAACGTGGGGAAGAGGGAGCCTTGGGGCTGGGTGTGGGGATAAGGAATCTGGCCCTTACCTGAATTGTGGGGGTCTGGGGAGGTTGCTTGGACCTAGGGGTGATGAGACCACTTCTATGACAGGTACACACCCAGTGGTGTCCTTTAGTTCCAGGATGCTTTGGCTTCCTTGCTGGGGGTGACAGATCTTGGGGTGAGAGAACCAATGGGACATGACTGCTTTGAATGGGCTCTTTTCTCCTCCACCTTGGGGACCCACTGACATCTCTTCTTCATGGATGATGCCGCATTTATACCTGGCACCAGTCTCTAGTCTGACCTCTAGGTGGGGACCTCTAGTGCATCAGACCTTCAGCCCAATTGGCCAGCGTCCAGCATCTGCTCCCTCCTCCCTGTCCCTCAGGCAGTCACCGGCTCCTCCTTTCTCAGGCTGCCAAGGCCTTTTCCTGCCTGCCAAATCACTTGCCCCTGCCCCGTGTATCCTCCAACTGTCACAACACCCCCTTCAGCTTCCCTGTGGGAATCATATAGAGAGGTCACTACTCTACACAAATGCACCTGGGTGGCTCAGTCGGGTGAGCATTTATTCGCCTTTGGTTCAGGTCAAGATCCCAGCCAGGGTCCTGAAGTTGAGCCCCACCTCAGTAACTCTTGCTCAGCGAGGAGCCTGCTACTCCCTCTCCCTCTGCTCCTCCCCTGCTTGTACTCTCTCACTCTCTTTCTCTCAAATAAATAAATAAAATCTTTTTTTTTTTTTTTTTAAGATTCATGCAGGCTTCATGCAGGGAGCCCGATGCGGGACTCGATCCCGGGACTCCAGGATCACTCCCTGGGCCGAAGGCAGGCGCTCAACCGCTGAGCCACCCAGGCATCCCTCAAATAAATAAATGAAATCTTAAAAACAAAACCAAATGTACCCCTGGTCACACGGGCCTTGATAAAGGGTGACCTGCATTGGCTCAGCCTCAGGACAGTCCCTCTCACTCCCCCAGACTGGACTGGGCTCTGAGCAAATGCCCTGTGCAGTGGGCACAAGTGAGTGGCAGTGCTCTCCTGAGGCTTTGAGACTGAGCAGACCCTCTTTTGTTTGGGCACAGATTCAGTGATGGTGCTGTTGAGCATGCAGCCAGAGCTAAGTGGAACAGTGACCTGTGATGGCCAAGAACAAGGTGAGCTGGGCATCCCAGCAGCCCGAGGTTGCAGAGGGGATGTGAATGCCTGCAAGTGGGCAGGGACAGAAACGTTGAGTCATTGTGTTGTGCCTGGTCCCCGTGTAAGGAGCTTCAGGGGGAGCAACATACTTCAGGGCATCTTGGAAAACTCTGGAGCTGTTAAAAACTCTTTGCTGGCACGTAGCCCCAGGGCTGGGAGCCAGGTCTTTGGCACTCCACCACCTACAGTCCAAGGAGCTCTCCATGCTCTCATGCTCTGCTGTCCTCACGCTGAGCCAACTGCAGGCCGCCACCCTGCCCTGTCCTACTGCCCTAAGACTTAGTGACCTGAGTACTCTTTGCCAGGTCAGCTTGTTTCTCCTACTCTCTCCTTCATGCCCTGGAACAAGGCCTGACATGTTCTTAGAGCCTCATGGTGGTTGTTATGGTAGAGGGAGATGACTCTAGGCTTTTCTTTCTTTTCTTTTTCTTTTTTTTTAAGATTTTATTTATTTATTCATGAGAGACACACACAGAGAAAGAGAGAGAGGCAGAGACACAGGCAGAGGAAGAAGCAGGCTGCATGCAGGAGCCTGATGTGGGACTCGATCCCAGGACTCCAGGATCACACCCCGGGCCGAAGGCAGACGCTTAACAGCTGAGCCACCCAGGCGTCCCTTTTCTTTTTTTTTTTTTTTTAAGATTTTATTTATTTATTCATGAGAGACACAGAAACAGGCAGAGACACAGGCAGGAGAAGCAGGACTTTGATGCAAGACTATCCCAGGACCCTAGGATCACACCCTCCCTGAGCCAAAGGCAGACGCTCAACCACTCAACCGCTGAGCCACCCAGGTGCCCCTAGATTTCTTTTAAACAAACAAAAAACAAACCAACAAAAAAACAAATCGTAAACCCCTCCTGAGAATACCCACAACTTCCCCTTTAATTCTTTTGTCCAGAGACAGTGGCTTTTCTTTTTTTTTTTTAAAGATTTTATTTATTTATTCATGAGAGACACAGAGAGAGAGAGAGAGGCAGAGACACAGGCAGAGGGAGAAGCAGGCTCCATGCAGGGAGCCCGACGTGGGACTCGATCCCGGGTCTCCAGGATCACACCCTGGGCCGAAGGCAGTGCTAAACCTCTGAGCCACCCGGGCTGCCCAACAGTGGCTTTTCATTTGATTTCTTTTCTTTCTTTCTTTTTTTTTTTTTTTTAAGATTTTATTTATTCACGAGAGACACAGAGTGAGAGGGAGGCAGAGACACAGCAGAGGGAGAAGCAGAGGGAGAAGCAGGCTCCCTGCAGGGAGCCCGACATGGGATCCGATCCTGGGTCTCCAAGATCAGGCCCTGGGCTAAAGGCGGCCATAAACTGCTGAGCCCTCCGGGCTGCCCTCATTTGATTTCAATTAGGCCTTAAAAGTCACAAAATAGAGTCCACCCAACCCAACAGTTCTTGACTCAATGAAACCAAGTCTCCTCCCAAACTCACCCATCTGAATAAAATCTTTAAAAAAAAAAAAAAAAAAGAGGGATCCCTGGGTGGCACAGCGTTTTGGAGCCTGCCTTTGGCCCAGGGCGCGATCCTGGAGACCCAGGATCGAATCCCACGTCGGGCTCCCGGTGCATGGAGCCTGCTTCTCCCTCTGCCTGTGTCTCTGGCCCCCCCCCCCTCTCTCTCTGTGTGACTATCATAAATAAATAAAAATTAAAAAAAAAAAAAAAAAAGAATAAAAATTTTAGGGCAGCCCCGGTGGCAGAGCGGTTTAGCGCTGCCTGCAGCGGGGGTGTGATCCTGGAGACCTGGGATGGAGTCCCGCGTCGGGCTCCCTGCATGGAGCCTACTTCTCCCTCTGCCTGTGACTCTGCCTTTCTCTCTCTCTCTCTCTATGAATGAATAAATAAAATCTTTAAAAAAAAGACAAACTCACTCATCTGGAATGATATTCAAAATATGCACCCGCTTGCCAGGCTACGGTGTGCCAGCAAGTTCAGGGAGTCCCTGAGAGGAGCACGAGAGACTCGTAGCATCACATGCAAAGATTTTGGGAATTCAGCAGCTGGTACAGCCGCATTATCAGCACACTGTCCTCCCATTGCCTTGGGTTGGAAAGGGAAGCCACTTTCTCTCTCTCTCTCTCTCTCCCTCTCTTGATTTTATTTTTAGGGCAGCCCGGGTGGCTCAGCAGTTTAGCACTGCCTTCAGCCCAGGGCACGATCCTGGAGACCCAGGATCAAGTCCCATGTCAGGCTCCCTGCATGGAGCCTGCTTCTCCCTCTGCCTGTGTCTCTGCCTCTTTGTGTGTGTGTCTCTCTCATGAATAAATAAATAAAATCTTTAAAAAAATAAAATAAATAAAATAAAAAATGTAAAAAAAAAGATTTTATTTTTAACTAATCTCTATACCCAACACGGGGCTTGAATTTACAATCCCGAGATCAAGAGTTGCATGCTCTACGGACTGAGCCAGCCTGGTGCCCTGCCCCTGGAGGGTATCTTATGGGTCATCTGTCCCGAAATCCTTATGTTTTCAGATTCATTAAAGAAACAATTCCTGAGCAGGCAGTTTGTGTAAGATCATGTGCTGGGAGCTAGAAGAGGGAGGCATGTCTGGTGTCAGGCAGGTTGTGTGACAGGAGGCCAAAGAGGACATTGGCCAGCAGGTGGGAATCTGGAAGAGGAGGTGAACAGGATGACTCCCAGGATTCTGACCCTCGTTGAGTGGGCGGATCCTGCTGTGTGCTGTCAAGATGAAGACAGTGGAAGAAATGGCTAGGAGGCTCAAGTAGAATTCATGGAGCCACAGGCTACAAAGAGGTACTTTCAGAAGCTAGAGTGAATGTATCAGAAAGACCAAGGGAGTAGCCCCCTCTGCGTTCCCAGAAACTGTCACATGTGCGTCTCTCAGCTCTCAGCCACCTATGACGAGGATGTATCAATCTTCATTTATTTCGCTGTAGTCCTAGGGGTTGTGTTGACTTTCTGCAATAACTAATCTTACAATCTCTCTACATTACTCTTCCTTCCAGGCCAACACTACCCTTACTAAATTTCTCTTATTAAATTCCTTCTGGGGCTCCTGGATGGCTCAGAGGTTGAGCGTCTGCCTTGGGCTCAGGGCATGATCCTGGGGTCCTAGGATGGATCCCGAATCAGGCTCCCCGCAGGAAGCCTGCTTCGCCCTCTGCCTATGTCTCTTCCTCTCTCTCTTTCTCTCTCTCTCTGGGTCTCCCATGAATAAAGAAATAAAATCTTTAAAGAAATGAAAAATTAAAAAAAAATAAATTTCTTCTGTTGAAAAACCTCAAGTGTTTCTGCTCTCCTAACACTGATTGGTACCACATACCTACCAGACTGGCGAAAATGTAGGAACTCTGCTAACACCAAGTATTGGGTAGAACAACTAAAGGTACTGGTGGGAGCAGCAGAGGGAGAGAGAGAAGCAGGCTTTCTGCTGAGCAGGGAGCCCAATGCAGGGCTTGATCCCCGGCCCCATGACCTGAGCTGAAGGCAGGCACTTAACCAACTGAGCCACCCAGGCTCCCTATGCTTGCATTTTTTAGGCCACACATCTTAGTTTTAGTTTTCAAAGCCTGACCCCATCCCCTGTAATGGTATCCATCTCCACCCTTAGAGAAGGGGGCATTTTCTTATCCCACCAGTGTTGATCTTTCCCTTCAGTTCTTTTTTTTTTTTTTCTTTTTTTAAGATTTTATTTATTTATTCATGAGAGACACACAGAGAGGCAGAGACACAGGGAGAGGGAGAAGCAGACTCCATCCAGGGAGCCTAATGCAGGACTTGATCCCTGGACCCAGGATCATACCCTGAGAGGGGGGCAGATGCTCAACTGCTGAGCCACTCGGGTGTCCTCTCCTTTCAGTTCTTCACAGGCCTTCATCTCCTGCGTCTCTTGAGACTCTGTACCATCATTTTCCCTTCTTTCCATTTTCACTTCAGAGCACCTAGATCTTTTTTTTTTTTTAATATTTTTATTTATTTATTCATGAGAGACACACAGAAAGGCAGAGACACAGGCTGAGGGAAAAGCAGGCTCCATGCAGGGAGCCTGACGTGGGACTCGATCCCAGGTCTCCAGGATCATACCCCGGGCTGAAGGCGGCACTAAACCGCTGAGCCACCCAGGCTGCCCCAGAGCACCTAGATCTTAAACAAACAAACTCAATTCCTTTGGCCAACTTGCCTCTCAAGCCATTATTTGTTTTTTCTCTTCTCTTTGATCCATATTTATTTATTTTTTACCAGTATGCAAACTTGATGGATTTTTCTGCTTTCTTACCATCATTCGTGGCTCGGGCCACTGGGCTGCTTCCACCTCTACCACTCACACTGGGGCGCCTGGGTGGCTCAGTCAGTCAAGCATCTGCCTTCAGCTCTGGTCATGCCCTCAGGGTCCTGGGATCGAGCCCTGCAAGGCATGCGATGCGAGGAGTCTGCTTTTCCCTCTTCCTCTACCCGCCCTTGTACTTGCTCTCTCTCTCTCAAACAAATAAATCAAATCTTTTTAAAAAGTAAAGTGAAATGACTCATGCTAAGGTGACCGACCAAGGACCTCGTGCAAGGCTTCTTTCAATCACTTCTTCCTTGATGACCTTGACATCACAGAAGCCCTGGACATCATTCATCATGTTGATCCTCCTTAGTGGTCCCAGGATACATCTCCTGGCTTCCCTCTCCTCCCTTCCCTTGCCCTTTCAACTATTCCTTTTAAATCTGTTGACAGCTCTTCTCTTCCTCTTCCTTCTTTCTGCTCCTCTGCAGTCCTTACATGTAAATATTTGCTGGAGTTTCATCTTTGGTCTTGCTTTCTTGCTGTGTGATCTGCCTGGGTGAGCTTAGACGTTTTTCTAGCTTCAGAGGAGCAGTGCCCAACTTCACATTACCATCTCCAGCATTGATCTCTTCCAGCCTCATTCTTTAAGGCTTGCTTTTTGTGTGTGTATTAAAATACACATAGTACATTTATCATTTTAACCATTTGTAAAGGTACAATCGAGTGGCATCAAACACATTCAGAAGGCTGTACAACCCACCTACATACAGAACTTTTTCATCATCCCCAACGAAAACTCTATCCATTCATTAATAACTCCCTAATCCTTTTCCCTCTCAGACCCTGGTAACCTCAAATCTACTTTCTAAAAAACAACAAAAAAACAAAACAAAACAAAACAAAAAATCTACTTTCTGTCTCTATGGATTTGCTTGTCCTAGGGACCTCATGTAAGTGGAATCATATAATAGTTGACCTTCTGTGGCTGGGTTATTTCGTTAAGCATGTTTTCAGGGCCCGTTCTTATTGAGCATATATGAAAATTTCATTGCTTTTTATGTCTGAATGATATTCCATTGCATATATATGTACATATACATTTTGTGTATCCGTTCATTCGTCAACGGACGCTTGAGTTGTTTTCACCCTGTGGCTGTTGTGAATAATGGTGCCGTGAACATGGGTATATGAGTTCATCTGTTCTAGTTATCACTTTCAATTCTTATTTTAAGAATAAGAGTTTAAAAAAAAAAAAGGAATAAGAGTTTATTTATTTTATTTATTATTCATGAGAGACACACACACACACACAGAGGCAGAGACATAGGCAGAGGGAGAAGCAAGCTCCCTGCAGGGATCTGGATGTGGGACTCGATCCCAGGACCCCAGGATCACACCCTGGGGCAAGGCAGACACTCAACCACTGAGCCACCCAGGCATCCCTCTCACTTTCAATTCTTTTGGATATACACCCAGGAGTGGAATTGTTGGGTCACATAGTAGTTACGTGTTTAACATTTTGAGAAAGGGTCAAACTGTTTCCCATGGCATCTACACCATTTTACATTGCACCAGCAAGGCACAAGGATTCCAATTTCTCTGTATCCTCGACAATACTTTTCTCTTCTGTATTTTTGGTTATAGCCACTGAGCCACCCAGGCGTCCCTCAAAAGGTGAATTAATTGCATTTCTAGAGATGCCATGTATCCTGAAATTTGATTACCTTACCTTTCTGGTGTAATAGCCTCACTTTGCAAAATAATAAATTGGCAGAGGTGCCTGGATGAGTCAGTCAGTTGAGCATCGGCCTTTGGCTCAGGTCATGATCCTGGGGTCCTGGGATCGAGAGCCTCGCATCCAGATCCCTGCTCAGCAGGGAGCCTGCTTCTCCCTCTGCTTCTCCCCCTGCTTGTGCTCTGTGGAGGCTGAGAAAAATTAAGGCCATCCCACCTAAAGTTTAGCATTAGCACAAGTACAGCCATCTTAGGCCCCTGTGAATAAGAGCTGAACTTTACGGGAAAAACTGCAGAATGTCCTCAATGTCCTCGGCAGGGAATCCCATATCAGAAAGACAACAGAGCTCAGAATTGCCCTCGGCAGAGAATCCTATATCAGAAAGACAACAGAGCCCATGCTCATGGTAGAAAGTGCCATATTAGAATGAGAACAGAGCTCAATGCCCTTGAAAGCTCCATATCAGAATGTAAACAGAACTTGAGAAATTCCTCCACCACTTCTGAAAATCCCCTAAACCAGCCTATAAAAAACCCAGCTGTAACCCACTTCGGGGTCCACGTCCCTGCTCCACTGTGTCGGGTACACTTGGACCCAAGCTTGAGCTTGCAAATAAACCCTACATGCGCTTGCATCGGTGTCTTGGGCACAACAGCTCACTCGCTCTTTCTCTGTCAAATAAATAAAATCTTATAAAAAACAAAACAAAACAAAACCCCACAACAAATTGGCAATTGTAGGTCTAGGTACAAAGGTTTGTTTTGTTTTTCAGTAGGCTTCATGCCCAGTGTGGAGCCCAATGTGGGGCTTGAATTCATGACCCTGAGATCAAAACCTGAGCTGAGATTCAGAGTCAGATGCTTTTTTTTTTTAAGATTTATTTATATTTTCGGCGGGGGCAGGGCAGAGGGAAGAGAGAGTCCCAACGGACTGGGACTCTGGACTTGATGCAGGGCTGATGAGGGAGCGGGGGCTAGCTGAGGACAAAGCTCAGCTGATGTCCCGCAAAAGACCCCCACCCAGGGTGGGATCTGTGTGACATTCTTCAGGAGGCTTCCGGTTGTCTTAATGTTAATGCCTTGCTAGAGGGAAGAGCAATGTTCAAATTGACAATGGCAAGCCTCCAGTATCTTGTAGGTCCTCCTTAGCATATGAAAGTCCTTTTGGAATCTTCCTTTCTCTACCTCCCCCAACTCTGCAAATATATAATCAGCCAACCCTCACAGGCCTGGGGCAGCCTCTCTTTCTGTCCCCATGCTTTAATAAAACCACCTTTTTGTATCAAAGACGTCTCAAGAATTCTTTCTTGGCTGTTGGCTCTGGACCCCACTTATGTTCCAAAATTTCATCAATGACCTGAGCTGAAACCAAGAGTTGGGTGCTCAACCAAATGTGGTACCTAGGCACCTCAAGAGTCAGAGGCTTAATCGACTGAGCCACCCAGGTGCCCTTGCAAAGATATTTTTAAGTTAATTTTTCTTGAGGCAGAACATAACACAGAAAAGTGCACATACTCCTCAATGTACAGCTTGATGAATGTTCACAAACTCAACACATCCTTACACAGCAGGTGGATCAGGAACTGGAAAGTCTCAGCCCCTCATGAAGTCTCTGGTCATCACCCTCCCCTCAAGTGTTATCACTAACCTGACACTTAACAACATAGATTGGGGTTGACCTGTTCTACCTCATATAAATGGAGTCATAGAGGGGTGCCTGGGTGGCCCAGTGGGTTAAGCACCTGCCTTTGGCCCGGGGCATGATTCCGGGGGGCCCTGGGATCAAGCCCCATGTGGGGCTCCAAGCTCAGCAGGGAGTCTGCTTCTCCCTCTGCCTCCCCCCCCCACCCCGCTTGTGCTCTCCCTCTAGCTCACTCCCTCTCCCTCAAGTAAATAAATAAAATCTTCAAAAAAAAATTGGAGTCATAGAGTAGGGACACTTTTGTGTCTAGCTTCCTTTGTTCTTCATGACGTTGGTGAGTCTGTAGTGACTCATGCTCATTGTGTGATAGGTCACAACATGAATGTTGTACAATGTACTTCTTCATTCTACTACTGATGAACACAGGTGGTTTCCAGTTTGGAGCTACCTTATCTTACTGCTAAGAACATTCTTGTCACATCTTCTGGGGAAAATATATTTGGATTTCTGTGGGGTAAAGACCAAGTGATGGAATCCATAAGCCATAGAATGTATGTGTGTTTAGCATGCAAAGCGTTTGTGGCATTCTCATTGTCGTTGCTATTTCATTGGTCTCTGCCATCCTAAATCTGGGGACCATTACTTTACCCTAGAGGGATTTCTGTAAGACCATCATTTTGCCACATCATTCCCCAGCCCACAGAACTCTGTGGCTTTCCCATCACAAAGTCTAGACTGCCTGGTTTGGCATGGAAGAAACTTCACGGGTGGGGTCTGAGGTAAGGTTTTTTGTTTTTTTTTTTAATGTAGGTGAGGTCCAGAGTGGAAGATCAAGAAAGAATTCTTGAGACATCTTCAGTGCAGAAAGGTCATTTTCTTAAAGCTTGGGCACAGGAGCCCTGGGCAGAAAAAGCTGCTGCCCTGGGGTTGTGAGACGTGGCTGATTGTGTACGTGGCTGATTGTGTACTTGGGAGTTGCGGGAGGTAAAGAAAATGGGAGGTTTTCAAAAGAACTTTTTAATTTTTTTTTAATTTTTTACTTTTTAAAGATTTTATTTATTTATTCATGAAAGACACACAGAGAGAGGCAGAGACAGAGGCAGAGGGAGAAGCAGGCCCCTGCAGAGAGCCCGATGGGGATTGCTCCCGGGATCACTGGATCGCGACCCCAGCCCCAGCTCCAGACAAAGGCAGATGCTCAACTGCTGAGCCACCCAGGTGTCCCTCAAAAGAACTTTTATATGCTAAGGAGGATCTACAAGATATCAGATGCCTTCCCTTTGTCAAGTTAAGGTTGTTTTTCCCCTGCAGCATAGAGTTGACATTAAGATACTTGGGAATTTCCAGATAATTGATTATTGATAAAAATACTCATTTCTGGGGCACCTGGTGGTTCAGCGGTTGAGTGTCTGCCTTTGAACCTTGGGGTCTGGGATCAAGTCTGGGGATCGAGTCCTGGGATGGAGTCCCATGCTAGGCTCCCTGCGAGGAGCCTGCTTCTCCCTCTGCCTCTGTCTCTCTCTTCTGTGTCTCTCAGAATAAAAAAAAAAAAAAAAAAAGAATACTCTTCTCTTGTAAATCACTAAACCATTTGTAAATCTTTCAGGACTGTGATCCCTATCAGTTAATCTCCTGGAGTTTTTTGTTTGGTTTGTTTCTTCCCTTCAGCTTTAGGGCAGCCTGGAGTGCCTGAGGAATGTCGTACCTCTCCCATCTGAGAGTGGAGGCAGGGGTTAGCCAGGTGTCAGCTTGTGCTTTGTCCTCAGCTGGCCTTCTGCTCTCTCGTCAGGGTCCAGCATGTTTCTTCCGTCTCTTCTCCTGCAACAACTCCTAGTATGGTCTGATGGAGGAAAGATGTTGGAGTCCAGAGCCAATGGCCAAGAAAAATTCTTGAGGCATCTTTGGTGCAAAAAGGTGGTTTTATTAAAGCACCTGGACAGGACCCGTGGGTAAGAAGAGCTGCTTCAGGGTCATGAGGAGTGGCCAATTATATGCTTCCTTTCTGTTGGGCTGACGAGACTGGGGACCACAAAACGGGGGACCCCAGGCCAGCAACCTCCCAATAACGCCGCCTTGCCACCCTACCCTAACTTAGCTTACAAAGACCTGTCACCTTTGCCCTAACTGGAATGCAGCCCTACCCTCATCTTCCCAACAAGACCAACTTGCCTCCCTACCCTAACTTAGCTTACAAAGACCTAAAATCCTTGCCCTAATCGGAATGCTGCCCTGCCCCCACCTTCCCGCCTAAGACACTCTGTAGACCCCCTGCCCTTTGCCTGGGTGTGACTTCCCGCAACTTCCCCGCTCTCTCCTTCCCTCCCCTGTGGGCCGCGGAACCTCCCCCGAGAGCGTCCCATTAAAAGCCTGTTTCGACCAATTTTTGCCTGGCCTCTCTATTCCATTTCACTACCGATCGGATTAAACCTGACTCTTTCCTTTTAATTTTACTTTAATTAATTAATTAATTAATTAATTAATTTTGAAGATTGTATTTATTTATTCACGAGAGATACACAGAGAGAGACAGAGACACAGGCAGAGGGAGAAGCAGGCTCCTCGCAGGAAGTTCCATTCGGGACTTGATTTTGGAACTCCGGGATCACGTCCTGAGCCAAAGGCAGACGCCCAAAGGCTGAGCCACCCAGGCATCCCTAATTATATGCTTTCAAGTTGGGAGGGGGTTAGGGAATAGCGTATTCTCTAAGGAATTTGGAAGCAAGGTTTCCAGGACCTTGAGGGGCCAGCGGTTAGGAAAAGGTCATTTATTACTGTGTAGTAAAACCCTAGTAGTGACCTTCAGGTGTATTTGGGCAGGTCATACCTTTGGCAGGATGATTGCTAACAGATAATCTGGGGCGGGGAGGTAGAGATAAAGTTTCCAAAGGAGATTTTCTTTCTTTCTTTTATAGATTTTATTTATTCATGAAAGACAGAGACAGAGACAGAGACACAGGCAGAGCGAGAAGCAGGCTCTATGCAGGAAGCGGATGTGGGACCTGATCCCAGGATTCTGGAATCACATCCCTGGGCCAAAGGGTTGTTGCAAGGATTTGTCAATGGGCTGCAGGGAGTAAGGAATTAAAAAAAAACAAAACTTTATTTATTCATAAGAGACACAGGGAGAGAGAGAGAAAGAGGCAGAGACGCAGGCAGAGGGAGAAGCAGGCTCCAAGCAGGGAGCCCGACGTGGGACTTGTTAAGTTTTTTAGTAACTAGATGGAAATGAGACCGCCAAGGCAAGCGAGGGTCCAAGAACAGATTTTATTGCAGGCACCCTCGGGCGAGGTTCCACGACTCACGGGGGAGAGAGTGAGTCGAGGAAGTCGCGCCAAGACAAGGTGGTCGGGGGTTTACATAACGTTGTAAGGCAGGACGGTTTCCTATTGGTTGGCTCATATGCAAAGGAAGGCTTGCAATCCAGCCAGTCAAAGGTGACCTCCTCCTCTGGGGTTTGAAGGGCATTGGGTTCGGTTGGGGAAGTCCAAAGGAGAGGTGTAAGGGTCTGCTCAAGCTGTCGTCCCAAGTGGAGGTGGTGACACGAACCTCAGCCATTTTGGCGCATCCGCCATCTTGAGGAGTTTCCCTTCCCGCCTGGCCCCAACAGGCCTCCATCCTGGGACTCCAGGATCAGGCCCTGGGCCAGAGGCAGGTGCTAAACTGCTGAGCCACCCAGGCTGCCCCGGAGTAAGGAAATTTAAACTCTCTGTTGTCCCTGTTTCCCACATCACTATGAGGATGCCAGCAATGATTCCCAGTGCAAGCATCTCTGCTTCCTTGATGGTCCTGGCGATGGGCCTCGGAAAATGAAAGACGACTAAGTGACACAGATCAGGGTTGATCACATCCACCTCCCAGAGCAGGTGAGGAGGCCGGCAACACGTGAGGGAGGTAAAGTTCGGCCCTGGCACGTTGTCCTTTCTTGAACTCTTCCAAACACTGAGGCCGGTGTGGCCCCGCGGTCCAGGAGCTGGATGTGAGCCGCCCCCACACCGTCCGCTTCCTTCGTTCAGCAAGCGCTGCGGGCCCAGGAGGTGCAGGCTTGGTTTTCTCGGGGGCCTCGGGGTCACAGAGCTCTGAACTGGGTCCATCAGGTCAGCGCCACTCACCTGCGGTTTGGCCACGACCCTTCCACTTGGCGCTGTTTCCCGTCTCGGGACTTCCTCCAGCGCCGAGTGCCCAGGTGGGCAGCAGGGACGCTCCGAGGCCCGCAGGTGGGCCCAGAAAATATGTCCACCAAGGCCCTCGGGTTGCGACCGAGACCCACCCCGCCTCCCCAGGCCGCGCGGGTGGGGGAAACACTTCCCACGGGCGGGGGTCCCATTCAGCTCGATTTGATTCCCGCTCCCCCGCCCCCACCCACTATCACCCGCCCGGCCTCAGGTCCTTCCCGCGGCTCTGCGCCCTGACTTGCTTTCAAGTGTGCGGGGGGCGCGGGCAAGGCGGTGTGAGAGGTCACGGTAGATGGGCGCCGGGGGAGCCTGGCGGGCACGCGCACGGGGTGGGGGGCCGGTGGGGGAAGGGGAGGGGCGAGAGCGCGCGGCGGGCACGCGCCCCGGGAATCGGTGGGGGCCGGAGGAGCCGCTCGGGGCGGGGACTGGGGTGCCCAGGCGGAGGAGAGCTGGGCGGGTGTCTGCGTGTGCGGGGGCGGGGGGTCCTCGCTGCGCCTCCGCCTCCGCCTCGGCTCTGGGAGGACGTCACCCCGAAGCCCGCAGCGCCCCGCCTCCTCCCTCTAGAACTCCCTCGGGTGCGGGGCGCACCTCCCTCCCCATCGAGACTTGTGCGGCTGGTTTTGGGCAAAAGAGAATTTCCCGCAGTGAGGCGGGTGGGGGGGTGCACCTGGGGCGGCCGGCTGCCCTTGCTGCGGGCGGGTGGGTAGCGGGAGCCCCGCCGCTGCAGACTCCGAATCCAGCCCCGTCAAGCGGCTTGGGCGGGGCAGGCGGCTCCTGGGTGCGAGGACCCAGGCGGGCGCTGCGGGGTTCAGGGTGCACGCGAGCCGAATGGGGGAGAGACGCGGGCGGAAGTGGGGGCTCGCGGCGGGACCCCAAGAGCGCGGCATCCCGCAGAACTCAGGCGTTGCAGTTGACCTCCTCCACCCCGGGGCAGTTTTGCAGCACCTCTCGCCCGCCCCCTACCTTAGTGCATCCCCTGCCAGTCTTGGGATGTCTGATTATTCTAGAACTATGTCCAAGCGGGATCAATAGTTGATAGATTAAGCTTCATCAAAGTAAGAGAAGACCGAAAGGGACTTATTGTAGCCCGTTTAGCTGTAAGACCCACCTTACCTGTATCATTGAGAACATACTTATTTTTTAATTAATTAATTAATTAATTATTTTGAGAACATACTTCTTGATTGATAAAGGGCTACATAGAAGTAGATTCCTATTTCCTTGGTCTCATCCATCCAGTTTATCATTACAGAAAGTGCCAGATAGAAAAAAAGGAGAGTATACAGTTTCTCTTGTCCATAAGGATAGCAAAGTAGGAAAACTGTAAGAAACTACTTTCTGAACATCTGAAGTTCTAACGCTAGTCCTGGCTCGGCACCGTGTTCGTTTTCTTCACTTATACCTGTTTGCAGTTACTTCGTCTGTCTTTGGCCGTGTTGTCACCTGTCCCTTACGTTATCACTCTCTGGGGCAGTCAGCAACCACTGATTCTCCAACCTCGGTACTGCACCTGCTGCAGAGCTGGCTCTGAGCAAACCTACATCGGAGACACGAGCCTTCTTGGAGGCAGTGTGCAAGATAGGACCAGTTTTCATGGATTTTCTGGCAGTCTCTGCACCCCGGTGTCCCCTCTCCCCTGACCACTTCCAGTTCTGGGTGGGGGTGGGGATGAGTTTTCCAGACCAGGTGGAATCTACATAATGCTGTGTATCTGAACTAGACTTAGATCTAATGCAAAATTTTTTCAGGCTTTTTTAAAAAATTCATAGACACACAGAGAGAGAGAGAGACAGGCAGAGACACAGGCAGAGGGAGAAGCAGAGGGAGAAGCAGGCTCCATGCAGGGAGCCCGGTGTGGGACTCGATCCCGGGTCTCCAGGATCAGGCCCTGGACCGAAGGCACTGCTTAAACCGCTGAGCCACCCAGGCTGCCCCCCCCGCCCCCCCCCCCCCCCCCCCCCCGTGAGGGACTGGGTGGCTCTGCGGTTGAGCATCTGCCTTTGGCTCAAGGTGTGATCCCAGGAATCTGGGATCGAGTCCCACATCGGGCTCCCTGCATGGAGCCTGCTTCTCCCTCTGCCTATGTCTCTGCCTCTCTCTCTCTCTGTCTCTCATGAATAAATAAAATCTTTTTTAAAAATTGAAAAAAAATAAAAATTACTCAATGAGGGCTCCTGGGTGGCTCCTGTCAGTTAAGCAGCTGCTTTCGTCTCAGGTCATGATGTTGGGGTACTGGAATCGAATCTGTGGCCTCCACTCAGCGTTGAGTCTGCTTGTCCCTCTCCCTCTGTTCCTCTTTCTGTGCAGGCACTCACTTTCTCTGTCTTTAAAATGGATAGATAAAATCTCTTTTAAAAAATTATCCAATGAGAAAGATTATAGATAGAAAACTTCTTAATGCTACTTAAGCTGATTGCCAGCAGTACCTATATACACAGTCAAAACACTTCTGTAGATAGAGACTGACAAAATGTTCCAAATGCATTTTTAACTGTTTTTCGAGCTTCTTGGTATGATATATTTTAAGAATATGTCAGGTTTTTTTTAATTAAAATTTTTTTATTGGAGTTCAATTTGCTAACATATAGCAAAATATGTCAAGTTTTTATTAAGCTGCATACATTTCATTTGAATAGTTATATTTTGGTGTAATTGATTTATAATGCATAGGTATTTTCTAAATTGAGCTAAATACCACAGTACTTGGCTGACTTGGTGGGTAGAGCACGTGACTCTTGATCTCAGGATCGGGAGTTCAAGCCCCATGTTGGGCATGGAGTCAACTTTTAAAAAATAATAGTGGTCAGCTAACTACCTAAATCCTACCTATTGTAGGATTCAGTAAAATAATTATTTAGTTTTTATTAATTTAGTTTAATGTGCAATAATTTTCTAATATATATACAATATTTAGCACAGTTTTGCTATCATATACTCAATATGGAAGTTGTTATTGTTATCATTACTCTTATTACCTTGACCTCTGAAACAGAATAAAAATAACCATGAGAGAGACAACTTATTTAAAAATATTCTTGGAATTACGGAGGGGTAGTAAATAAATGGTGCAACATAAACTAGGAGACACTAACTTGCTTGATATTCAGTATAAGACTGTTCTGAAAGAAGTGCATCTCCCTGTTTTATAAAGGTGGCAGGAGATACCTGTAAGTTGGGAAGAGATTTGCTACGTCTGCGGCCTTGTATCCAGGATGCAGGCCCTCCTTGGGAAAGTTCATGTGTGTTTAGTCTTGGAATAGCCCAGGCTCTATGGAATAAAGGTTAGTTCATTTTGGAGGCTGGAGTGAAGTTGATTTTTACAGCTGCTTCTGTTAATTATTCATAAATAAAGATGTACCTAGTTTACCTAAATGCCAAATGTATCCAGTTTCCATAACTTTGGGCTTTTGTTTAACTTTCTTTTGGTAGAAAGAGGAATTAATGAAGACTTTAATTGGAAGCCTATGAGGGAAACCTTTGCACAGTTTGGCTGTCTGCCCCTCCCTGCTTCTTTATCTCCCTCCATCCCACTTCCCCTTTACAAATTTTCTTGGTTTGTTTCATTCTTTGTTTAGAGAGCCTTCCAAGCACTGAGCCACCCTCAAATAAATAAACGTGTGTGGTGAATCACAATAAATAAAATCTTTGAAATAAATAAATAAATACTCTTAAAATTTTTTTTTAAAGATTTTATTTATTTATTCATAAGAGACACAGAAAGAAAGGCAGAGACACAGGCAGAGGGAGAGGCAGGCTCCATGTAGGGAACCTGATGTGGGACTTGATCCCAGGACCCTGGGATCGCGACCTGAGCTCAAGGCAGATGCTGAAACAACTGAGTCACCCTGGCTCCCCGAGACCTTCCCTTTCTATCAATATATGCTCGTGGTATTGGACAGTTTCCTAATTTCGTGTTCACCCATTTGCTTGTTTGTCTCTTGCACTAAGCCAGTGTTCCCAAGCATATCAGGTCCCCTTTATACTTGCAAAATATCAAGGACCACACAGCTTTGGTTTCTGTAGATGACATCTATTGATCTCAAAGCTGAGAAATATAAAAAATATGTATTGATGCATTTGAAAATTATAATAAATCCATTTAATATTAACATAAGTGGCATGTTTTGATGAAGAACAACTATTTTCCAGAACTAAAACCATGTAGAGTGGAGTTTTACATTTTTGTAAATCCCTGTCTGGCTCTAAAGACACAATGTTATTAAGACATATTACTTATCCCTCAATGGTTTTGCTTGTGGTGATTTTTTCTTCTTTTTTATAGTGGTAAAATATCCATGACATAAAATTTACCATTTTAACCATTTCTAAGTGTACACTTTATTTATTTTAAACATTTTATTTATTTTATTCATGAGAGACAGAGAGGCAGAGATACAGGCAGAGGGAGAAGCAGGCTTCCTGTGAAGAGCCTGATGTGGGACTCAATCCCTGGACCCTGGGATCACGACCTCAGCCAAAGGCAGATGCTCAACCACTGAGCCACCTAGGTGCCCCTCTAAATATACACTTTAGTGGTACTAAGTGCATTCCCATTGCTGTGTGATCACCCCCTCCATGTCTCTCCAGAACATCTCATCCTTCCAGAACTGAAACTCTGTCCTTAATTACACACCAGCTCCCCATCCTCTGGCCCCTCCTTTGCTGGTAGTTTTGTCCAAATACTAGAGATGGCTATCCACTTTCTGGAACAGTGTGCTCTTCCCCTCAGTATTTCAGAGGACTTACTGTGGGCATCACCTAAGGCAAACATTTTGAACAGCTTCCACGACGTGAGGCCTAGCACAGGTATGCGGGGTGCAGAGGACACACTCTGCCCTCAGGTAGCTTAGTTTTAGCTAGACAGGAGCATATAAAATGAAATCTATGCACAATCGTGTGCATTCAGAAAATACTTATTGAAGATCTTTTTTTCTTTAAAGATGATTTATTTATTTATTCATGAGAGACACACAGAGAGAGGCAGAGACATAGATAGAGGGAGAAGCAGGATCACGACCTGAGCCAAAGGCAGACGCTCAGCCACTGAGCCATCCAGGTGCCCCAGATCTTTTTTTCTTTGATCACAAACTGCACTTTTTTTTTTTTTTTTTTTTTTACAGTTTAGCATCTCTTAAATCAGGGATGAATTTTACTATCCATGAGTATCATAGTTTAACCATCAGACTTTTTTCTTGGTGGTACATAAATATTGGTGCACTTGGGATGCCAAGTGTGTCTGCTTTTGGCTCAGGGCATGATCCTGGAGTTCTGGGGTCGAGTCCCACATCGGGCTCCCTGTGGGGCGTCTGTTTCTCCCTCTGACTATGTCTCTGCCCTCTCTCTGTGTCTCTTGTGAATAAATTAATAAAAAATCTTTAACAAAAACATAATGGTGCACTTGACAGTACAAAGGCATCTTAGATGTGATGGGACATGGTGTGTGTCAAGTACTGTTCAAAGTGCTGGAATACAGCAGTGATCAGAACAGACAAAAAGGGGAGAGGGTAGTGGAGATGGGGGGAACAGAAGAAGGGGATGAAGAATACACCTGTCATGATGAACCCTGCATAATGTATAGACTTGTTGAATTGCTGTATTGTACACCTGAAACTAATACAACACTGTACTTCAACAAAAAGTTAAAGATTAAATTAAAAAAATAAAAAATAAAGATTTACAGATTTTTTTTTTTTTAAGATTTCTTTCTTTTTTTTGAGAGAGAGGGAAACAGACTTCCCGTTGAGCAGGGAGTCCCTTATGGGGCTGGATCCCAGGACCCTAAGATCACAACCTGAGCTGAAGGCACCTGCTTAACCGACTGAGCTACCCACGCACTGCACCCCAAATATTTACAGATTTCAAGTTTGGGGCGAGAAGAAGCAATTACAGTCAGTCTGGGAGAACTTTTAACAGAAGTAAAGTTGGATTCACATATCAGTGGGGTCATGTCAAAAGTATACAGCTTGAGAAGTGCTTGTACATTAAATTTGAGAAATTTTGAACCTATAATTATTATAAATGATAATAGGTAAAGTCAATGGCAGAAAGAAAAACAAGAGGGAGAAAGGCAGGAAAAGCTCCTTTACCACCACGGGGTGGGGGGTGGGAGGTGATTATCAAACTAACTCCTTATCCCAAGACTTGGTTGTTCAATGGAAATAGTTTGACATTACCCTAACTTTTCAGAAGCAAGAAGAAATGTTACAGAAGGATACCAGCTAATAAAAAAAAACCCCACCACCACCTCCAAAGACAAAAAGGATAGTGGATAATACGTAGCAGGCATTCACTACTCTTTGTTCTTTCTCTTTTTCTTAATTTATTTTTTATTGGTGTTCAATTTACCAACATACAGAATAACCCCCAGTGCCCGTCACCCATTCACTCCCACCCCCCGCCCTCCTCCCCTTCTACCACCCCCACCCAGTTCGTTTCCCAGAGTTAGGAGCCTCTCATGTTCTGTCTCCCTTTCTGATATTTCCCACACATTTCTTCTCCCTTGCCTTATATTCCCTTTCACTATTATTTATATTCCCCAAATGAATGAGAACATATAAAGTTTCTTCTCTTAATAACTGGCAAGTGTTGGGGCTTTTGGCTGGCTTAACCGGTAGAGAATGCAACTCTTGAGATCTTGGGTTTGTGAGTTCAAGCCCCATGGGGGGCGTAGAGCTTGCTTAAAAAACAAAACCAAACAAAACTGGCTGGCATGTACCTAAAGCCCCTATAGGACTTTGTACATGATGTTCCCCTCTCAGCTGACAGCTCAGGGTGCCATAAGCATTGGGGAGCTTGTAGACCAATAGGACAAGATGTTTACTGCCTTCTGTTGAAAAGTAACAACCTCTGGGCAGCCCGGGGGCTCAGCAGTTTAGTGCCGCCTTCAGTCCAGGGCATGATCCTGGAGACCCCGGATCGAGTTCCATGTCGGGCTCCCTAGATGGAGCCTGCTTCTCCCTCTGCCTGTGTCTGTGCCTCTCTTTCTCTCTCTGTCTCTCATGAATGAATAAATAAAATCTTTATTTTATTTTTTTAATTAATTAATTTATTTATTCATGAGAGAAGAGAGAGAGAGAGAGGCAGAGAGAGAAGCAGGCTCCATGCAGGGAGCCTGATGTGGGACTCGATCCCGGGACTCCAGGATCACGCCCTGGGCTGGAGGCAGGTGCTAAACCACTGAGCCACGAAGGGATCCCCAAATAAAATCTTAAAAAAAAAAAAAAAGTAATAATCTCTTTTATTTGGTCACCATTTTACATGCATAACTACTCAAAGATTTGCTGAGTGACCTCTGCCTCTCTCTCTCTCTGTGACTATCATAAATAAATAAAAATTAAAAAAAAAAAAAAAGATTTGCTGAGTGAGTGGATGTTCTTTTTGGATCACAACATCCCTTTGAGACAGGCCAGAAAATTTGCATCACCATCTAATGGGGATGAAGGACTTCTTCGGCATCACCCCACAAATGCAGGGGAGACCCAGATCTTCTGACTCTTGTGCAGAAATGCTCCAAGTCCAGCTCTTGGGAAGAAGTGTCCAACTATATCCGACCAGTCAAAGTGCAGGAATCTTAGTCTTGCTTCCTTTCCAATCGAGGCTCATTCTGTGACAATGCCATCTAGCTTGGAGGTATGGTTCAGATGGAGGCCGCCCTCTCTAAAGTAGGCCATAGAGGCTTCCAGAGGCAAAATGGAGGCTACTGTTTATGGAGAGGGAGAGGAGGGAGGTCAAAGACAGTGATCTGGAGATGTGTTCGGAGGGCATCCTGGAGGCTGCGGATGAGGCCAGGCTCTGTGTCATTCCTGGTGTTTGAAGGAACTCAGCAGCAGCACAGCTCCATGGGTGCTGTCTAGTGGAGGGTCTGGGTGACGGAGGAGCAGCAGGATGGCGATAGATGTTACCCTTTCAAATGTAGTATCTTTTCAATCTGCACCAGACTGTAGCCTCTGATCTGATCTGATTTGGGGTCTCCGGAGGTGGGAGTTTATTTTTTTAGTTTTAAAAAGATGTTATTTATTTATTTGTTCATGAAAGACACAGAGAGAGCAGAGACACAGGCAGAGGGAGAAGCAGGCGTCCTGCAGGAAGCCTGATGCAGGACTCGATCCCGGGATCCCAGGATCACAACTTGAGCCGAAGGCAGACTCTCGACCCCTGAACCACCCAGGTGTTCCCAGTGGTGGGAGTCTAAGAGCTACTCTTGCCCTTTCTTTGTGGCTTCCTCAGGCTCTCTCCATCTTTTCTGACTCTCTTTCTTCCAGCCGAACTGTTTCTCCTTTTAATCAAGAAGAACCACAAGAAATAGAGAACTGGGCCCAGAGCCAGGGAGCTTGGCTGGCGTCTTTGGAGGCTGCCGGGCCAGGTCCCTGAATCCTCTGGCTTCATGGCCCGTACCCAGGAAAGTGGGTCAGGCATTCAGCGAATGCTTTCCAATTCGCCTCACGAGGGTTTTCAGCATCAGATTAGACTATGGGTGTAAACTAGGAAATGCTACAAGAATGCAAGTTCTGAAATAAGATGTCTAGTGACAATCAGAATCAAATTTTTGTCTTAAAATAGATGATATTCATCTCCTCTGATTCGATGTCAAAAATGTGCAGACTTTTTGGTCATTTGGAGAGGCCAGCATAATTGTAAGTTGCATAGCTTACAAAGGCTTCTCATGGGACACGAGGTTTTCTGTGTTATAAAAACTGATAAGAATACAATCAAGGGGAGGGGCACCTGAGTGGCTCAGTCAGTTAAGCGTCTAACTCTTGGTTTCAGTTCAGGTCATGATCTCAGGGTCATGGAATCAAACCCTGCGTTGGGGTCCACACTCAGCATGGAGTCTGCTTATCCCTCTCCCTCTGCTCCTCCTCCTCCTGCCCTCTGCCAGCTTTGTTGCTTTCTAGAATAAAGAAAATTAGGGATGCCTGGTGGCTCAGCAGTTTAGCTCTTGCCTTCAGCCCAGGGCATGATCCTGGAGTCCTGGGATCGAGTCCTGAATCAGGCTACCTGCATGGAGCCTGCTTCTCCCTCTGCTGGGGTCTCTGCCTCTCTTTGTGTCTCTCATGAATAAATAAATAAAATCTTTAAGAAGAAAGAAAGAAAATTAAATCTGAAGAAGAAAGAAAGAACAGTATAAAGAGGCCCCCCAAAGAGCTGAAAATACCATCTACTCCATTACAGCTTGTGCCACATTTGTACATGGGAACTGGATTTTCTGTAAAGCCCTAATGAACGTATTTATGGCCTCCTCTTTCTTTGGGTGAAATTAACGTCTCTGCATGAGCCAGAAATTAATTTTGTATTTCACCTTTTCTCCCTAGTGCTTTCTCAGGGCTTTGCCACCGGCGCCCCGCAGCCCCCACCTTTCTGTCTCTGCAGGAACCTCTCCCTGAGCCCCCCGCCATCGTGCGCTCAGGTGCCTTGCCAGCATCCTTGCTTGCACGGGCCTGTGCAGCTGTCCCCATCCACTTGCCTCGTCTTGTCCGCAGGCCTGGTCCCCTCCCAGCCTGACCCCACTCCACTGGCTGCGGCTCTCCCTGGGCCAAAACCCCACCCCAGAGCCAATCTTGCCATGAGCCACCCTTGGCTCTGCATCAGAATACAGAGTCTGTCACTCCCTTGTCTTGTCCGGTGGAGCCACCCTCGTGTCCCCTCTGGGTCACTGCCATCAGCTGCTCCTCCTTCATCTGCTAGAGTCACTTCTCAACCGCCCGAGTGATGCCCTGTTCTGAACCTCGCAGTGGCTCCTTTTCTTTCGTGTTGGTAGCATTCTTTTTTTTCTTTTTGTAAGATTTTATTTATTTATTCATGAGACACAGAGACTGTGAGAGAGGCAGAGACACAGAGGGAGAAGCAGGTCCCTGCAGGGAGCCCAATGCGGGACTCGATCCCGCGACCCCCGATCACGCCCCAAGCCAAAGGCAGGCGTTCAACCGCTGAGCCACCCAACGTCCCCGATGCTAGGGTTCTTACAACGACTTCTCAGGTCCCCCGTGATGTGCCCCTGGCCCTGTACCTCTCTGAGCTCCTCTACCACATTGGCCTCCAGGGACATGCCAGGCATATTCCGTCCTTACCCAGGAAGAGCCCTGGCACCAGAGCTTGTCCTTCCAAGTTACCCAAGTGACCCGCTGTGCTGCCTCCGTGGAGGCTTTCCCTGAATGTCACCTCCTCCCCCAGGTCTGCCCTGACCACCTGACTCCAAATTGCTCGACATCTGGATCCCCCTCACCCTCCTGGAACTTATATTTTTAAGTCCTCTCGTCATCACTTTGTAACGCCTACCGAGCAGATTGCAAGGCTTCTCCTGCCTATTATTTGTTCTCTGTCTCCCTCTGCTGGAATGGGTGCTCTGCAAGGGGAGGGGTCTTTGTTCCCCTCAAAGCTCCGACCCCCGAGGTGCCCTTAATAAGCTGAGCGAACAGATGAGTGATGCTCACAGCCGGTCATCTCAGCCTCTGCCTACTTGCTGTCAGCACGAGCTTCCCACTGGGCTCAAACCTGTCAGACAGATTTATTCTCAGGATTTCAGCGTGGCTTTGTACTGGGGTGGCGGGGTGGGTGGAGGGACTAGAAGGAGACAAGGATGTACAGGACATTTGATCTTTTGGGTTTTTCTAAGATCTTATTTATTTATTCATGAGAGACACACACAGAGAGAAGCAGAGACATAAGCAGATGGGGAGCCCGATGCAGGACTTGATCCCAGGACCCTGGAATCATGACCTGAGCCAAAGGCAGCCGTTCAACCACTGAGCCATGCATGTGCCCCAGGACATTTGATCTTTTTTTTTTTTTTTTTTTTTAGGACATTTGATCTTGATGAAAACAGTGATTTATTGTTCCAAACATTTCAGGTATTGGAATTAGCAAATCAAAAGTTCTAAAACTTTGGGGAGTCTGGGTGGCTCAGTCGCTTAAGTGTCTCACTCTTGCTTTTGGCTCAGGTCACCATATCAGGATAGAGCCCCACGTCAGGCTCTGCGCTCATTGTGGAGTCAGCTTGTCTCTCTCTCCCTCTGCTCTTCTCTATGCTCTTTCCCTCTCTCTCTTTCTCTGTCTTTCAAATAAAGAAAATATTTTTTAAAAAATTAAAAAACTTTAGATAAGGAGAAATTTCCCTGGGGTGGGGCAGGGGAGCAGGGCAGGCTCCCAATCGGGTTGATCCCGTGGACTGTGTGGTTTCCTGTGTGTGTTTGGGGGTGTGTGTGTACCCATGTGCGTGTTTGTGGAGAGTGTTCTAGAGCCCTTGCTGGAGTCTCAGACAACCTATCCCCCACAGAACATCAGGATCCCTGGGTCAGGACAGACCCAAATGTGCGTACTGAGTGCCACTGACCACCTGCCACCTTGGCACCCGGAAATGTCACTGTTGGCTCTTTCTGCCCCTGGGGCCCCACTTGGAAACAGTTCAGTGACTTTACTGAAAGTTCTTTTGTGCTCGAGCAGCAAGGGTACACACTCGGGGTGGGGAGCCCGACTGCCCCGGTCTGGATCCCAGTGGGCACTGCCTGCCGTGTGTCTCTGCGCGAGTTACTTCACCTCTCTGAGCCTCGCCTCCTTCCTCCTAGAGTAGGGACGAGTCAGGCCGCACAGTGAATTCGCATAAAGGTTTAGGCTGCCCCGGGCACGTGGTCAGCGCGAATATTCTACACACTGGGGCTTTCTTTCCTAACAGTGTGACACGGGCAAAGTGTACTATAGAAAGCGTTTGAGTTTCCACTGGAGAGGTGATTGGACATTGCGCAATGGCACAGAGCGCGCAGGGCTGGCTCAGAATGCACTAGCCTCAGTTCTGGAAACTTTACCACTAATCCGTACAGTCACAGAGAACTGGACTGTGCCAAGTGTCTAACCCCAGGAGTTTACATTTCAGTGAATATCTGACTCGGAAGGCTTGGTTCCTAGAAGGCTGTTAATAATTTGGTGGAAGGATGTGTAAAATATAAACCTTTGCAAACTGTTTTCAGTGATTTCTAAATATTAACATTGGTCATATCCTTGATGAAAAAATATATTTGGAATTTCTCGTAAAAAGAAACCTCAGAGGGATGCCCGGGTGGCTCAGCGGTTGAGCATCTGCCTTCGGCCCAGGGCGTGATCTCAGAGTCCTGGGGTCGAGTCCCACATCAGTTTCACTGCATGGAGCCTGCTTCTCCCTCCGTCTATGTCTCTGCCTCTTTCTCTGTTTCTCATGAATAAATAAATAAAATCTATTTAAAAAAGAAAAGAAAAGAAATCTCAGAGATAGTCCAAACTACACAACAAATGACTTACTTTGTGGCCATATTTGCATTTTGCCTTGTTTTTGATCTTAAATGATGAGAGTTATTTTGGTCAGTATGCTTATGGATCAGGCTCGGTTGTTATGGCTTTTGCATATTTCCAGAAATTAAATTCACCTCCCAAAGATGAAAATGAGACAATTATTGAGGACAGTTAAAAATGTGCCCTGTGGTGGTTTTGTAAGTGTATATATTTATCGAAACTCATCAAGTGGTGCACTTAAAGACAAGCACACATTTTTTTGAGGGGGATTGTCTAAATTATAGTCTAGTAAAGTTTACAGAAAAGATAATGAAATCCTCGAAATAGTCACTGTGTGCTCAGCAGACAGATCACAAAAGCTTGGTCTGTGGCATTGCTAGCAGAATCAGTGTGCTCCCTGGCAGGGGGCTGCTTGCAAAGGATCGGACCCTGTGTGGAGATGTCCACTCAGTCACTGTGTGTATGTGATGGGGGTGCTGGGAGTGTGCCTGGGAGAGACTCGGTGTCCCCACTATTGAGCAATCCCCCACCACTCGCTCCAGATCAGAGACACGGAAGGCCGCATGCTAAGGGTGACTTCTTCCTTAGACCTGCCTGTTTCTGCCGTGTGGTACCCTCAGGCCCCAACATCCTCTGGACTTCCTTCCAAAAGGGCTAACCCATTCTTGGACTGCCTGTCTGGTGAGGCTTCTGGAAGAGGTTATGGAAGCAACTCAAAACAGCTGTCTCCACTGAGCTGGGGGCGTAGGTGAGCCCCATGCCAGGCCAGCGCCTGGGCTGCTGGAGGACTGGAGGCAGGGCCAGCTGTGGCCTTTCATCTCTGTGGGGGAAGGGACCCGCTGATCCAAGACCTGAGCTCCCAGGCAGACAGAGTGCACTGGAGACCTGCCTCTTTGTCTTAGCAATCAGCTGCTAGGTGAGGCACCCTGCATCAGTGTCCCTTGTCTTTGACTGTTGTAATATTTTAATTCTTATTTATTTATTTTAAAGATTTTATTTATTTATTCATGAGAGAAACAGAGAGAGAGGCAGAGACATAGGCAGAGGGAGAAGCAGGCCCCCTGCAGGGAGCTGATGTGGGACTTGATCCTGGGACCCCAGGATTATGATCTGAGCCAAAGGCAGATGCTCAACTACTGAGCCACCCATGCATCCCTATTTAAAAAAAATATTTTATTTATTTATTTGACAGAGAGAGAATGCAAGAGAGTACAAGCAGGGGGAGCGGCAGGCAGAGGGAGAGGGAGAAGCAGTCTCCCTGCTGAGCAAGGGAGTCCTACGTCCATCCCAGGACCCCAGGATCATGACCTGAGCCGAAGGCAGATGCTTAACCCCCTTAGCCTCCCGGCGCCCCTTGACTATGGGTATATTTTTATTTTATTTATTTTATTTTATTATTTTTTATGGGTATATTTTTAAATGGTGGTTGTACAGGCACAATTTTAGAAGGAAGGCTGAAGCCATCTGTTTGATCCTAATAGATCATCCTGGGCTCCTCCTGCCATGCCCATTGAGGGTTTATGACTCCACTTTCGGCATAATTAATTCCTTTTCTCCTTTATAGCTTTTGAAAGGGCAGGAGGGGGATTTCGTGAGTGCTGGTATATTTTTCTAATACATACCCGCAAAATGAGACACAGACCAGGAACAGTGGGGAATCAACTTTTATGTGGGACTTGATCGGCGGTTGGCACACCCCGTTTTGCCATTACAGACAGCTCCTCGTGTGCCTTTCTCAGACAGCCCACGCGGGTGTGTACTCCCCAGCGCTTGTGGCAGGCTGTGCCTGGGCTCCGGTGTCCGTCTCAGAGCAAACCTTTGGTGTCAGTAGAAGCACACGCATAGCTGAGTGGTGCTCACCTCCCACCATCCCTCTCTCCTTTGCTTTTACCAAATTTGGCAAGTCAGCTCCAAGTAGGATGTTGCAAAATATATTAAGGGATAGAAAAAAGATAGGAAAGGTAAAGTGCTGTAAGAGTCTGGCCAATGTTCTCGTTAATGGCAGTGCCTCAAAGTAGATGCCCGTCTCTTTCTCCTCACAACACCACACTGCCACATCATAGTAATTTGTGGGTGCTTTCTAGGGTCGTTGATTCATCTAGCAAACATGCTTTGAGCCCACATGGGAGCAGCCTGGTTCCTGTGGAGGAGGCCCATAGCCTGAGACTGATCCTAAGCAGAGAGGGAAAGTTCGCTTTGAATGAGCTTTCTCAAGCCAGGCTTGGGAGTTGGACAGAAAGGCTGGGTGAAAGGTCAGGCCATAGATCCTGGTGTGAGCTGAATCCAGGACCACAGGGAGCAAAGAAGTTAAGGCCTGGAGAAATGAAATGGTTTATCCAGGGTCTCCTGACTTCAGCCTGGAGGTTTCTCTCTTAGATTATACCTGCTGTATTCTTTTTCTTTTTTTTTAAGATTTTATTTATTCATGAGAGAGAGAGAGAGGCAGAGACACAGGCAGAGGGAGAAGCAGGCTCCATGCAGGGAGCCTGACGCAGGACTCAATCCCGGGTCTCTAGGATCAGGCCCTGGGCTGAAAGCGGCGCTAAACCGCTGAGCCACCCAGGCTGCCCTACCTGCGGTATTCTTTTATTTTTTGGAAAGAGTGAACGCAGAACCTGATGCGGAGCTCGATCCCATGACCCTGAGATGATGACCTCAGCTGAAACCTAGAGTCAGATGCTTAACTGACTGGGCCATTGAGGTGCCTTGCCCACTGTATTCTTGGTTGTTGTTTTTTTTCAATATTTATTTATTTGTTTGTTTGTTTGTTTATTTATTTGTTTATTGTTTTTTGTTTTGTTTTTTATTTATTTATTTTTTTAATTTTTATTTATTTATGATAGGCACACAGTGAGAGAGAGAGAGAGGCAGAGACACAGGCAGAGGGAGAAGCAGGCTCCATGCACCGGGAGCCTGACGTGGGATTCGATCCTGGTCTCCAGGATCGCGCCCTGGGCCAAAGGCAGGCGCTAAACCGCTGCGCCACCCAGGGATCCCTGTTTTGTTTTTTAATTTGGAGAAAGAGGAAAAAATTTTCATACCCTTAAAACTCATCGGATTTATGTGAAATCACCATTTCCCAAACACCATTTCATGGAATATTAATTCTGCAAGATATCATTCTGTATTCCCAATTTTGTCATTATGTATTCCCACCTGTGTGGCTCAGTCAGTTAAGCGTCTGCCTTCAGCTCAGGTCATGACCTCAGGGTCCTGACTGAGCCCCAAGTAGGACTCCCTGCTCAGCGGGAAGCCTGCTTCTCCCTCTCCCTCTGTCTGCCGCTCCCCATGCTTGTGCTCTCTTGCATTCTCTCTGTCAAATAAATAAATAAAATCTTAAAAAAAAATTATGTTAGCAATATAATAATAAACCTGTACTTAATAAACAATAAAGTACAGGTTTATAAAATGTGAAACCCATGTATGTAGTTATTACTATTAGTATATGATAATCACTCTCGTGTGGTAATCTTACAGTACTCCGTGAATACTGCATCAAACCCTAAAATGCATCAAACCCTAAAATGCAAACCCTAAAATAGCATGAAGTGGTCACTTGATCTTACAATACGGATTCTACTCACAGGAAGCGTTTGTCAACTCCATACTCTGTGTGTTATTTGTACATGGGCAAGCCTGTATTAGATTTTTTAAAATTAAAACCTCAATATATGATTAGCATTCAATATTTATTACATATTACACATCAATAAGATTTAAAAAACTAAATGCAGCCTTTTAAGACAAGCTTGCGTGTAGATACTGAATCGTTCAGCTCTGTGTGTATCTAAAACAGACGGATGAGCGGGTGAGTGTGGAGCCTCCACCGAGTTCTGGTGGCTTCACGGCAGAAGAAGACAGCTCACGTGGTCATGACCAGTTCTGTCCCTGGCTCTGTGTGTGGCCTCTGTGCTCCAATTCTTCTGTCTATAAGATGGGTGCTGATGCAGAACTTTGCAAATAGAAAATACAAGCGACCAAAATCATAACCTGGAGACAGTTAGATACTGAGATATGAGTTATCCCATAATCTCTCTCCAAAATGTCTCCTGAAGGTAATAGTTTTAATCAGGATTTGGGCCAACTTTTCTGCAATTACATAATTATTAGGCACAAGGATTCTGGAAAATGTTTCTTTGCATGTGAATATTTTTGAAATGTAAAAAAAAACACAGTCCGGGACTCCCGGCTGGCTCAGTCAGAAAAGCATGAGACTCTTGATTTTGGGGTCATGGGTTCGAGTCCCACATTGGGTGTAGAGATTACTAAAAAATAAATTAATTTTATTTAATTAAAAAAAGATTGATTGATTTTAGAGGGGGTAGGGGCAGAGGGAGAGGGAGGGAGAATCTCAAGCAGACTGAGTGCAGAGCCTGATGTGGGGCTCAATGTTACAACTCTGAGACCATGACCTGAGCTGAAACCAAGAGTCTGACACTTAACCATCTGGGCCACCCAGGCGCCCCGAAATAAATAAACTAAAAACCACAAACGTATGTCCCATTTGGTTGTCTGTGATGAATGTCAGTGGACTTAGTGATTTTCTCTTGAAAATGGTAAAGACCATTTAGATGGTCAAAGGTCATGGTTAAAATGATTTTTCTGGTGTTAGGAACCATATATTCTGGGTATGAAAGGATACTTTGGTTTTCAAATAGCCAAATACTGATTTTAAATAAAAGTTGATTATTTGATCATGTTTTCACAGACCTTTATTATATTGTTTTATAAGTTTAGTTAAGGAGAGAAAAAGGTTGTTTATTTGAGTGTCTTACTTGATAACCAACACTGCATCTTCATTCCTCCTGGGTGATAGAAACCATATGAAGTTGAAACGATTTACTTTGGTCCTCAAATGCATCTATAGCATGAGTCAAAACATCATTTCATTCACTTCTGAAAGGTAGGTACTCCCCTCAAATTTACCTTAACAAACTCATTTATAGTATGTGCAATTGTTTAAAATAAGGTTATTAAGAGATCATTTAAAATGGCTACATTTGGGGATACCTGGGTGGCACAGTGGGTTAAGGATGGGACTCTGATTGGTGGTGATCTCAGGTCATGAGATTGAGTCCTGAATTCCCTTCTTTATTACCCGCTCCCTCCTCAGGGCAAGTCTGCTTGGGATTCTCTCTCTCTCTGCCTCTGTCCCTCTCACTCCTGCTCTCTCTCATAAATAGGTAGATCTTAAAAAAAAAAAATGGTTACATTCTATTATATTTTGTTTAATTCAGACTTTTCACTGATTCAGCCTGGCCCTTCCCCTAAGTGGGCCAAATTGCCAAATCATCAGACACCATTGTCACCAGCGTTTAGTGCCAGCATTAACTCCTGACCCCGCTGGTCCACAGATCAATTGTCAGAATGGCCTGGCTTGGGGATCCCTGGGTGGCTCAGTGGTTTGGTGCCTGTCTTCCACCCGGAGCATTATCCTGGAGACCTAGGATCGAGTCCCACATCGGGCTCTCCACAGGGAGCCTGCTTCTCCCTCTGCCTGTGTCTCTGCCTCTCTCTCTCTGTCTCTCATGAATAAATAAATAAAATCTTAAAAAAAAAAGAAAAGAATGGCCTGGCTGGTTTAGCAATACATTCAGAGCAAATAATTCCAAGCTCTCCATTTCTAAGTTCCTGCTGGCTGGAATCTTTGGTGACTTTTCTCCCCCCACGAGGAATTTATAAAGCACCAGAAATGGACGGTCCCTTGGGAGCTTAACGCTGGCAACGGCTCAGGGATCCATCCCTCAAGCATTAGTCGGGTCATGGCCACCGAGCCAGGTTCTCTGCTATGCACCAAAGGTACCCAGAGTCTTAAGGGCCTGTCTATCCAGCGGGGGGAGACGGAAGAGTGACATACAGCGCTCTGGAGACTCTAATCGAGTTTGTCCTCTGCAGAGTGCGGGTTCAGTGGGCACAGACAGAGGTGCCTTCCAAACAGAAAGGGAGGGGCTCCTGGGTGGCTCAGTGGTTGAGCATCTGCCTTGGCTTAGGTGGTGATCCCGGGCTCCTCAGATCGAGTCCCATGTCAGGCTCCCCACAGGGAGCCTGCTTCTCCCTCTGCCTATGTCTCTGCCTCTGTGTGTCTCTCATGAATGAATAAATAAAATGTTAAAAAAAAAAGAAAAACAACCCACATCAAACAGGAAGGGACATGAGCCATTGCAGAGAACAACTGCATTTTGTGAGCATGTCCTGCATTGGAAGCCCTAGGAGCCTGTGTTAGGTCCACCTCTGCGACCTCGACCTTGGCCTTGACCTCGGGGAGCCAGGGACCTGGGACCTGGGACCTGGGACCCACACGCATGCAGCACCCAAGGCCGGGCTGGAGACGCAGGGCCTCGTTCCCTTTCCTTGTAAAGTGAATTCCTCCAAAGGGTTCAGAGCCAGGAAAGACATTTAAAATGTATTCCATTGTCTTTCTTGGCGACAGAGTGGCCTCCTGCAGCACATTTCCTAGAGTCTCTTTGTAACCAGGGGAGTGTGTTACTCCCTCCTCCTCTTAAAGCGAGGCAATAATGAAGAGGGAGAAAAAGCGCTTGTTGCAAAGCGTGGGTTATTATAGGTTCTGGTTATTATAGGTTCTGGATGCTCCATGTGCATCCACCTGCCGAGGAAATCGTGGCTTTGCCTGTGGAGGGACTTAGAGCGCCACGCAGCTCCTGTGCAACTTTGCCAGGCAAAGCTGGCAGTGTTTGCAGGTGCACAACGTGACTTTTATTTATCTAAAGATTTTATGTGAGAGAGACAGAGAGACAGCATGGGGGCGGAACAGAGGCAGAGGGAGAAGCAGACTCCCCTCTGAGCAGGGAGCCCCACGTGGGCCTGGATCCCAGGACCCTGAGCCAAAGGCAGCAGCCTAACTGGCTGAGCCACCCAGGCATCCTGGGGAAATGTGATTTAAGCATGTGATAAATTATTTTTCTCACTGTCTGCCACCCCCCCGGGAGGGAGGGATAATATCCACCTCCCCTGGGCCATGGGTTGGCACATATTGTAGGACTAGCTGGAGGTGGGATCCTTGCTCGGTAGAAGCACAGTGTAGACTGGGAGGGTGGGAAGTCCTTCAAAGGCTTGGGTGCACAGGGCCTAGCTCAGGCAGGGTGGGAGATTAGAAAGACAGCTAAAGGGGTGCCTGGGTGGCTTAGTTGGTTGGGCTGCCTTTGGCTGGGGTCGTGATCTCAGGGTTCTGGAATAGAGCCCCATGTTGGGCTCTCTACTTAGCTGGGAGTCTGCGCTCTCCCTCCTCCTCCTTCTCCTGTGTGCTCTCTCTCTGTCTCTCAAATAAATAAAAAAATAAAATAAAATCTTAAAAATAAATAAAGAAAGAAAGACAACTGGGCATGATTCCAGAGTCTTCCTTTTATCACATATTTATTATGGCCTTGAGGAAGTCCTATAAACTTCCAAGGCAAAAAAAAAAAAAAAAAAAAAAAAAAAAAAACAAACCAAACCCAAAAAACCAAAAACCAAAAAACAAACAAAAAAAACCTTCCAAGGCCCCTTTGGGCACCTGGCTGTCTCAGTGGGTAGAGCATGGGACTCTTGATCTTGGGGTTGCAGGTTCGAGCCCCATGTTGGGTGTAGAGATTACTTAAAAATAAATTCTTAAAAAAAAATTTTCCCCCAATGCCTTAACTGCCTCCTTTTCCAAATGGAGGATGGCCAGTGGCCTCTGTGGGTTCTAGGGCCAGTGTCCACTGGGGCATGGCAGAGAACATACATAGCATTCAGTGTCTTCCTCCTTCCTTGGGCCTCCTTTGGCACTTTGGCCTGAAGTCAGCTAGCAGCTTGGGGCAGCGCAGCCATGCCATTAGGGTGAGTGAGACTGTGTGTGTGTAATCAGTTGGTATAAAGATCAAACTCAGAATCTATCCAGATTTTCTAAGATGAGCACTTTGCAGAGAGAAGGGCCCTGAAAGGAGGTATCTACATGCAGTCTGCTTGTGGAAAGACTCACTGATAAAAATAGTTGTGACTGTGGACCAAGTCTGGGGAAAGGATGATGGGGACAAAGAGAAGGGACAACTTGTATGTGGACACACAACCAAGAAAGGTCATTCCGAGAAGGTGGTTTCCAGGCAAGGGCAGCTCGAGGAGAGTGAGTTGGGGTGGCCTGGAGAGGCTAATGGAACTGAAGGTTTACTGGGTTGAACAGGGTCCCTCAAATATGCGTGTCTGCCCCGAAACTACGAAAGTGATTTTATTTAGCAATAGGATCTTTGCACGTTAATAAGAGAGTCCCCCTGGGATAGGGGGGTTTCTAATCCAATGACTGGTATCTTTAGAATACTAGTCAAAGAATAGAATCTTTAGAAGAAGAGGGAAGTTTGGACATAAAGACACTGGCCAGAGGGAAGAAGTCCATGGGAAGATAGAGGCAGAGATGGCCCTGATGCTCCCACAAGCCAAGGAGCGCCGGTGGGTGTCCGGTCTGCTTAGGCTGCTGAAATGAAACATCATAGACCAGGGGCTTACGCAGATATTTATTTCTCATCGTTCTGGAGGCTGGGAAGTTCAAGATCAAGGTGGGGGCCGATTTGGTGTGTGGTAAGAGCTCTCCTCTGGGTTTGCAGATGGCTGTGTTCTTGCTGCGTCCTCAGCATGTCTTTTCTTTCTTTCTTTCTTTTTTTTAAAAAGATTTATTTATTTATGATAGACATAGAGAGAGAGAGAGAGAGAGGCAGAGACACAGGAGGAGGGAGAAGCAGGCTCCACGCCGAGAGCCTGACGCCGGACTCGATTCCGGGACTCCAGGATTGCGCCCTGGGCCAAAGGCAGGCGCTAAACCGCTGAGCCACCCAGGGATCCCTCAGCATGTCTTTTCTTATAAGGGCACTAATCTCATCTTGGGCCTCCACCCTCATGTCCTCATCTAAACCTATACGCTTCCCAGAGATCCCACCTCCTGAAACCATCACACTGGGAGTTAGGGTTTCAACCTGTGCATGGTTGGGGGAGGGGGGTGGTACAGACATTTGGTCCCTCACAGCCAGGAACCACCAGTAGCTAGAAGAGGCAAGGAAGGACCCTTCCCCAGGGCCTTCAGAGGGAGCATGGCCCTAGTGATACCTTGGTTTTGGGCTCTGGCCTTCAGAACTGTGAGAGAATGAATGTCTGTTCTTTTCAACCTCTGAGCTTGTGGTCATTGTTCCAGTGGCTGCTGTAGAAAACTAACACAGAAGGAAAAGAGTCTTCAGAGAGCTGGGGGGAGCACGCATGTGCGTTTCATTGACCCTTCCCCACCTCTATTCATGCCAGGGATCCCCTTCCACCAGGGTCTGTGGCCCCACCAAATACAGCCTCCCCAGATGGAAGGTGACTCCTTCATGGACTTCACACACAGGACCTCACCTGCTTTCTGGACACAGCTCCAAACCCGACTTGCCCACAGGGAAGGGCGGCAGCAGCTAGTAGATGGAGCATGTATTAAAGTCGATGCCGTTGGGAGGCTGGGTGGCTCAGTGGTTGAGCATCTGCCTTTGGCTCAGGGTGTGATCATGATCCTGGGGTCCTGGGATCAAGTCCCACATTGGGCTCCCCAAATGGAGCCTGCTCCTCCCTCTGCCTGTGTCTCTGCCTCTCTCTCTGTGTGTCTCTCATAAATGAATAAATAAAATCTTTAAAAAAGATAATAAAGTCAATGCCAGATAAGGTTACCTGTGTGGCTCAGTTAATTAAGCATCTGACTCTTGCTTTTTTTTTTTTTAAGTTAAAAATTCCTTAATTTTTGTGCTCCTAGTACCACTACCACAATTCATGGGGCAATATACCTGATGTAATGAAAAGAAAAAGACAAAGCTACAACAGAAAGAAGACCTCAGGAATGTACATCTAATTGACACTACATTGCATTAATCAATAGCTGCACTTTTTGCAAACTATGGCTATGACAGTCCTGAACAAGAAGGGTTTCCTGTTTAAGCTGCAGTAACTTTTCTGACTACGGATCATCATTCCTCCTGTGGCAGATTTTTACAGTTCCTCTAATGCATTTGGGACGACTGTCTCAAGGTAACCTGCAGCTTTCCTGACAACTCCTTGCTCTCTCTCCTGCTAAGGACTGTAGCCCTTTTCTTCTGAAAATTTTTTAGAACCTTCTGCTACCATATCCACCATATCCACCACCAGATCCATAACCACCACCATAGGGACCACCCGAGCTTCTTCCACCAGAACTGCCCCCCTTCATGGGTCCATAATTTGATCGCTGTTGTCCACTACAATTTCCAAAATCATAGTTCTCACCACTACCATAGTTTCCTCCAAAATTTCCTCCTTCATTGTAACCATCATATCCTCCACCACCACCACCATATCTGCCTCCTTGGTTTCCATATCCTAGTCCACTACCACCATAGCCTCTGCTGCTATAACCAGGACCTCCACCATAGTTGCCACCATCACCTCCAAATCCGTTATATCCACCATCACCTCCTCCATAACTACCTCTGTTGCCACCACCTCCACGACCATAGCCTCCTCTTCCACCAAAGTTTCCACCACGGCCAAAATTACCACCACCTCCAAAGTTTCCTCCACGACCCATGAAGTTGCCAGATCCACCTCCATGACCTCTTTGTGATCCAGCCGACTGCATCTCTTGTTTAGAAAGGGGCTTTTTCACTTCACAATTATGCCCATTAATAGTGGGGTATTTCTGAACAATAATTTTATCAACTGTATCATGATCATCAAAAATTACAGGGCAGCCCGGGTGGCTCAGCAGTTTAGCGCTGCCTTCAGCCCACGGTGTGGTCCTGGAGACCTGGGATCGAGTCCCACATTGGGCTCCCTGCATGGAATGGAGCCTGCTTCTCCCTCGGCCTGTGTCTGTCTGTCTCTCTGTGTCTCTCATGAATAAATAAATCTTTTTTTTTTTTTTTTTTAATAAATAAATCTTGAAAAAAAAAGTTACAAAAGCAAATCCTCTCTTTTTTCCACTCTGCCTGTCTTCCATAACTTCTATGGTTTCAATTTTGCCGTACTTTTCAAAGTAGTCTCTTAAATTATATTTTTCTGTATCTTCTTAATACCACCAACAAAAATTTTCTTCACTGTTCAATGGGCACCAGGCTTTACAGAATCCTCTCTAGAAACAGCTCTCTTTGGTTCCTCTGCACGCCCATCAACCTTGTGTGGTCGGGCACACATTGCTGTATCCACCTCTTCAACACAAGAGTAAGTCACAAAACCAAAACCCCTGGAACGTTTTGTTTGGGGGTCTCTCATTACCACAGAGTCTGTAAGTGTGCCTCATTTTCCAAAATGTTCTCTTAAACTATCATCTCTAGTTTCAAAGCTCAAACCACCAATAAACAGTTTTCTCAACTGCTCTGGTTCCTTTGGATCATGGCCCTCCTCCCCTTGGCAGTGGTGGCGACGGCCAGAGTTGGGCTGGGGGCGACCGGGTGGTGGTTTTACCTCCATTTTGAGACTGGACTCGCCTCTTCCAACTCGAGTTCAATATGGTTGACTCTTGGTTTTAGCTCAGGTCATGATCCCAGTGGTGTGGGATCGAGCCCTGTGTTGGCTCCATGCTCAACAGGGAGTCTGCTTGAGATTCTCTCTCCCTCTGCCTTTCCCCTTGCTCTCATGAGCATGCTCTCTTCCTCTCTTTCTCTCTCAAATAAATGAATATTTATTTTTAAATATTTTTATTTACTTATTCATGAGAGACCCAGAGAGAGGGGGGCAGAGACACAGGCAGAGGGAGAAGCAGGCTCCCTGCAGGGAGCCTGACGTGGGACTGGATCCCAGGTCTCCAGGATCAGGCCCTGGGCTGAAGGTGGTGCTAAACCACTGAGCCACTCGGGCTGCCCATAAATAAATCTTTAAAATAAACAAATAAAGTTGACAGCTGATAGAAACTGCCTCATACTAAACAAGTGAGCAAGCATTGCAGGCTGCAGGAAGAGCTGTGTGCACGTTTTCTATAGAGCCTTTTGCTGGCCAGTGCTTTAGTGTGATCCAGTAAAATACCAGCATCATCCCAGATCTTGTTTCCCTGCATCCCAGTGGTTTGAAAATAAACCCACCCCTTCTCTTTGAAGGGTAAATCTGTCCATTTAGCAAATTTAAGCCTTTCTCCCAATGTCACCCAGGACCACTGTTCCCTTTAGTCAAAATACTGTAGCCAGTCTGGGTGAGCCTTCTGCTTCTTGAGACACCAAGTTCTCCACGGCCCCGGGTCTTTACACATGCTATTTCCTCTGGCTGAAAAGTTCTGGCTTTTCACATGAGTGACTCCTTCCTGTCCTTTGTACCTTGCCTTCAATGCCAGCTCTTCAGAGAAGCCCCTCCTGACCACTGTTCTCCAGAGTAGCATCCCCACTGTGGTAAGGCAGTCTAATACCTCTTTGCAAAGATGTCCAGATCCTAATCCTCGGAACATGTGAATATATTTCGTTCCATGCAGGGGGGAGTTAAGGTTGCAAATGGAATAAAGTTTGCTATCAATTGACTTTGTTTCTTTCTTTTTTAAATACAGATTTTATCTATTTATTTCAGAGAGAGAGAGAGAGCAAGCGCAGGAGCAGCGGGGAGGGGCAGAGGGAGAGGGAGAAGCAGACTCCCTACTGAGCAGGGACCCCCAATGTGGGGCTCGATCCCAGGACCCTAGGATCATGACCCGAGCCAAAGGCAGATTCCTAACCAACTGAGCCACCCAGGCATCCCGAGAGATGGCATTTTGAGGAAGATCTGCAGGCTTTGGAGAGGGAGGCAGAGGCCACAAGCCAAGGAATGTGGATGGCCTCTTGAAGCTCTGGAAGACCAGAATACTTGTTCTCCCCCTGAGCCTCCAGAAAGGAACACAGTTCTGCCAACAACACCTTGAATTTAGCTCAGTGAGGCTCAGTTTGGACTTTCTGACCTGCAGAACTGTCAGATAATAAATCTGCATTGTTTTACGCTACCAAGTTTCTAGTACTTGGGTGCACCAGACCAGCCACTTGGGTGCAGCAGACCAGCCGAGGGAAAATAATACAGATCTTAGTTCCAGTGTGAACCACTCAGAGAAACCCTCTCTGACCATCTTTTTTTTTTAAGATTTTATTTATTTATTCATAGAGACACACACACACACACAGAGAGAGAGAGAGAGAGAGGCAGAGACACAGGCAGAGGGAGAAGCGGCTCCATGCAGGGAGCCCAACATGGGACTAGATCCTGGGTCTCCAGGATCACACCTCAGGCTGCAGGTGACGCTAAACCGCTGCACCACGGGGGCTGCCCCCTCTCTGACCATCTTATCCAAAGAGGCACTCCACTCTAATCCAGTCACTCTCCCAGGTGCCCCCATGGGCTAAGCACTGTTTTAGGTCGTAGGTATCCAGGCACGGACAAGACCTGAAAGATGCCCATCCTCACCGAGCCTGCATGGCCGGTGGGGGGCACATAATCAACAAATGAGGAAAATAAACAGCGTGGTGGCTAGGGGAAGAGCAAGCTCAGGAGGAGGGTAGCAGGTGCTGGGGTCAGGGGTGGGTGCCACATAAATGGCATGGTCATTAACGGGTCACTAAAGGTGACATGTGAGCAAAGACCCAAAGCAAGTGACGGAAGGAGGCAACTCTCTGGGAAAAGAGCAGGACAGGCGGAGGAAACGGCAAGGGGAGAGGCCAGCAGAGCCATCAAATTCATCATCCAAACCAGGGCCTCTGGGAGGGAAGGTGGCACCATTAATAATCATGCTGGACCAGCAGCCACACACCAGGACAGATCACCTCTCAGCGGCAGGGTCCCTGGGCAGTGAGTGAAGGAGGGAGTAGGATGAGATCTGAGACGGTGGGTGTGGGTCCGGCAGGACCTTGTACTTTACTGTGAGGACGTTGGCTGTCACCCTGGGGCAGCTGGGAGTCTATGGGAGAATTTTGAGCAGAATAATAGGATTGGGCTTAGGTTGTAAAAGGATTGCTCCTGGGGCACCTGGGTGGCTCAGTTGTACACACACACTCTCTTTCTCCAATAAATAGAAAAAAAATCTGAAACGAAATGAATGAAACAACTGGCTTGCCAAAAGTCATTATTGACTCAGGGGCAAAGCGAGGCCTCAGTCCGGGTCCCCCGACTCCACCTCTGCGGCACCTGGCCAGGGGCCTGCTTGCCTCACATCCTTGGTCCCCTTTTCTTGCCTTTGTTTGAAATTTGGTGCCACAGTGAAGTAATGGGCTTGGGAGCACCTGGTTAGAAAGCAGGGGCCCCGATGGTGGAAATGCTCCCAGAGAAGAACTCCGTGCGTCCCCGATGGAAGAAAGGGCACCAGCTTCAGGAGCATCGCCTCCTCAGTGCCTACATCAAGGGGGGCTGGAGACAGAGGACGGGTCTTCCAAAGACCCCCATCATCTCCCTTGCAGGAGGGCAGTCCGGCCACGTTATGTGTCCTAATAGGTTAGGAGGAAGGGCACCTGGTGGCTCAGCAGTTGAGTGTCTGCCTTTGGCTCAGGACTGATCCCAGGGTCCTGGGATCAAGTCCACCATCCGGCTGCCCGCAGGGAGCCTGCTTCTCCCCCTGCCTGTGTCTCTGCCTCTCTCTGTGTCTCTTATGAATAAATAAATAAAATCTTTAAAAAGGGGGAGGGGGAAGCATGAGTTTTTCTGAACTGTATTAACAAGTGACTTTTTCTCTGTCCCTAATTCTCTGTCCACCAGAGTTCATTCAGTGGTGCCGCCTGGGGAGATAGTGCTCGGGATCCGGGCGGGGCAGGGAGGGTGGCAGGTGAGGAGCCCGACCACAGCTCTAAGAGGAGATGCCACGATTTTCTGTCCCACTGCAGTTGCTGTATGATCTCTGCGCTGTTGCCAACACAAGCTTGGCTCTACTTGTGAGGCAGCTACATCTTAGTAATGCGTGGTTTGTGTGCATTTGCTTTATGAAGTTGTTTGAGATCTGACGATCTTAAGCAGATAACCACTACTCATTGATAAGGTCACCTTTTAAACTTGGTGAGTGGGCATATTTACACTTCAGAGAGAAAGAATGGACGTACTTGAACAATTCTTATATAATTATCCGGAGAGACTGAGTGTAAACACGGACAGTGCCAGAGCATATGTAAAAATAGAACTTTGACTCATGGGCTGCAGCAACCTGCCCAGGAAACCAACCCCCTGACCTATAATAAATAACCCTAGAAGCCAGGCTACTGTAAATCAGACTTGCAGGAAGCCAGGTTCCTAGCTCTGGTGACAATCCACAAAGCTAAACAACTTCTGTAACAGTTGACCCCAGATGACCAGATGTAGATTAATAACTGACAGCCTCCCTAATTTTTGTGCCCCCTTCCAATTTAGGACCAACCAGAGGAAGCCAAATAGGTACACCTCACCAATCACATGGGGCACCCCCTTGTAGGCCGCCACCTACAGCTTCCCCAGGCCAACAGCCTCCCATCAGGGCACACCCGAAGAAGGCTTCTTCCATGATAAACCTTCCCCACTTGGGGCGCCTGGGTGGTTCAGTCGGTTAAGCATCTGCCTTCCACTCAGGTCATGGTCCCGAGGTCCTGGGATTGAGTCCTACATTGGGTTCCCAGTTCAGTGGGGAGTCTGCTTGTCCCCCTGCCTCTGCTTCCCACTTCCCCTGCTTGTGCTCTCTCTCTCTCTCTCTCTCTCAAATAAATGAATAAAATCTTAAAAAAAAAGAACAACCACAAAAAAAAAAAAAAAAAAAAAAAGAACAACCACAAAACACCAGACCTTCTCAACTCTGTCCGCTTTTGACTCTTTGTCAAAATGCAAGTGACACTGGCTCACTCCTTTGCTGTAGCCAGTTCAGAAAGAATGGCCTTTACTTTTCTTATTTGGTTGGTCTTCATGTATTTCCACAGTTCACAGAAGACTAATGAGGTTTAAAGACACAATGTGTGTCTGCATGAAATATGTTATGTGTGAATGCGTGTACACATGGGCGACACTGATTAGATATTACTTTAAAAATCAGTTTTAATTTGCAAATGACTGAGTTTTATTTTTTTTTATTTTTTATTTTTTTAAAGATTTATTTATTTATTATAGACATAGAGAGAGAGAATGGTAGAGACACAGGCAGAGGGAGAAGCAGGCTCCATGCAGGGAGCCCAACGTGGGACTAGATCCCGGGACTCCAGGATCACGCCCTGGGCCAAAGGCAGGCGCCAAACCGCTGAGCCACCCAGGGATCCCCACAAATGACTGAGTTTTAATTCCAGGATTCTTTGGCAAAGATCTCAGGAGAAGTGTGTCTAAGCAAACGCAGGCACTTTCCCAGAAACCACTGCCCTCCAGAATGTCATGGTTGTAACTTCGTGAAGTTGTCTTCAAAGTGTGGCCTCTGTTTGGCTGGCAAATGTGTGTCCGGGAAGGAGGGGCAGCACCTGCTTTGTGTGGGGAACTGAGCTGACCTCGTCCCCCAGCGCAGGCTTCAGGCTGGGGAGGCCGCAGTCTTGCTCTGTTCCCAGAAAAGACTGTGACAGTCATAAACCACAGGTGGGCAGAAACCCTAAAGCCTCCAGGTGCCACACAGGAGAAATGCAGAGACGGATCTGGGGTCACATGGGGAAGGAGCAGGCTCCAAGAGGTGGTAGTTGCTGAGAGGGAGGGGGGAATCAGTCAACCTTGGAAACAGATTGGGCCCCCCGCGACTGAAAGAAATAAAGGTAGGCTTCAAATAAATCAGCTGCGGCCAAGTACATAACATTTTTATTAAAAATCTAAAATCTCGCCCTGGCCTTTAAGTCAGCCAGATTTAGTGTTACGACTTCCTACGAGTGGTCCTGTTAGCCTAGAGTCGGGGTGCGCAGTGGTAGGCCGCAGGGACCGGGCTGCTCCCTGGGTTGTGTTGGAATCCGAAGGGCCTGGGACCCAGGTGAGCGATTGATGGTGGCTTCTGGATGTGTCTGTGCCCCCAGCCATCTGACACCACCCTCCCCACCCTGTGTTCCTACCCTGTGTTCCTCTGTCCCAGATGCCCTCCCTGCCCCTTCTCCATCCCGGGGGGCCGCCCAACCTCACCGAAGCTCTCCAGGCTGGGTGCTCTCTCATCATAATGTTAGTGACTCATGTTTCCCCTTTGCTGGTAAAATTTTTTCCAGCAGGTGAAGCTCCAGGCTCAGCGCCTGCACTCGGGTTTCCAGCATGCCATTTCAGGCGTATGCGAACTCCTGTGTTTCATCATTACAATTGCGATTTTCCCTGCCGGGGTTCAAATCCTAACTCCCCCGCGCCTTACTCATTCACGCCCTCCACGTGCAGAATGGCAGAGCTAAGTGCATACCTCGTACTTTGCTGGGGTGTGAGAGGATTAAATGAATCAGTGCTTCGTGGGGCACCTGGCACCCAGTAGGTGCAGCAGGTGTCTTCGCTATTAATATACCAACGTGTCTGTGCAGATGAGGATCGAGGCCCACTGGTGGGTCGTGGTGGAATGCTCTGTCGGGCTCCGAGGGCTGCAGATGGCTTCCAAGGCAGCCCTCCCAGGGAGAAGAGCAGGAAGGCGGCAAAAATCATGCAGTAGCAGAGAAAATAAGTGAGATGCCCGTGGAGACCCTGAGTTATTTGGGAGAAAGGACCCTGGACATGTTCTAAGTGGTGCAGGAGTCCGGCCTCAGTATTTCTGAAACCGTGGCCCCACGTTGATGGCAGCCTAGGAAACAGGGCGATGCCTTTTGGGTCCTGGCCATCGAGGAGGAGGAGGCCTGCTAGTGATGTACCAGCCCAGCCGAAGGCCCAGCAGGCTTCCTTCCTGGGAGAGCTTCCCTGATGCCAGAGTCAGCTGCATGATTTTGGGGGCCCAGTGTGCGATGGGAATGTAGGCCTCTTGTTCAGAAAGTAGGGAAAAGACACTAGCAGACAAAGCTTTCCCCTTTCTTCCAAAGCCTGACATGAGGCTTTTGGTTCACTACTTAATGTTATGCCCCCTTGGGCATGAGGGTACTCAAAGGGAGAGTGCTGACCCTCAGAGCCACCAGGATCTCCCTCTTGCCATAGTGGGACAACAGTGCCCTGGCTGTGAGGCTGGAAGTCAATCTCCCCTTCCCACGAGCCTGCCACCCCAGCTCCTAGTGGATGGGGAACCCCAAGAGAATGAAAGTTGGTGCTTGGATAAGGAGTTGGGCAGAGGCGTGTCCCCACGGAGTTAAACACACCGTGGCACAGGCTGCCCAGGGAAGGACAGTTGCCACCATGTCCACCATGTCCACCCCAAGGCCTCTGCTGGGAACAGAGGGCTATAGCAATGCACTGGCCTCCCCCACGTGCCCCTTCCCATTAACATGACTGAGCCACCAGCCTGGGCTGAGGGCAGAGCAGGCTGGGGTGGGGAGGCAGAGGCCAGGAGGCAGGTGGCTGAGAACCACCTAGTCCAGAGAGGTAGTAGGAGGCAGGGACTGCCTGAGAGCCAAGCCCCCAAGCCCCCACTTCCATTGTCCCTTCAGACTTCACTTATAACACACAAATTCAAAGGTAAAATTATTAAGAATTTCAAGATAGTGGCCACAGAGCATAAAACTCTAAATACAAGCCCATGTGAGCCTGCATGGCTGCCCTGGCTGGATGCCCACGAAACTGGCCTCCTGACACCCAGGCCCTTTGGCTCCTTAGCACCCTGTGCACGCCTCCATCGTGGGATAAAAATCCTCATGCTGTAAGCAGAGATATGCAGAAATGTAACTGTCTTGCTCACAAGTCCCCACTCCCACCTTTAGGCAGAAAAAGAAAAAAAATTAAAACACTGTGAACTTGCTAATAAAAGCTGTCTTTTTCTTCAGGCTTCAAAAACTCCTGCGTTAACTCAATTGCATCAAGACACTAGTTCAAGTGCATTCAGGTTCAGGCTCCCAGTCAACCCTCCTTCTGCTTCTTCTCAAGACGGGGTCCAGGCTCCCGGCTCCTGCCTTTAAGATGGGGCTGCGGTAGGTCCTGGCAGCCTGTCCTGGTGCCCACTGAGCAGCCGGTGCTGCCTGGTTCTCGCCTTCCCACCAGTGTCCTTTGTTTTGTTCTGGTACCACACTCATGCTGGGCCTTCCCACTGCTGTTTTGACCAGGAGGAGGGAACCAGGGCCCTCGTATCAGACCCCCTGTCTCTTCCTACCTGATGGGAGCTTCCCCAAATCATATATACCCTCTAGCCTTGTATCCTTTTTATGTCCAAGACACTAAACTCAGTTATCATTTTTTTAAAGATTTTATTTATTTATTTATTTATTTATTTATTTATTTATTTATTTATTTATTTATGAGAGACATACAGAGAAAGAGGCAGAGACACAGGCAGAGGGAGAAGCAGGCTCCATGCAGGAAGCCTGATGTGGGACTCGATCCGGGGTCTCCAGGATCACGCCCTGGGTGGAAGACGGCGCTAAACCGCTGAGCCACCCAGGCTGCCCTCTATTCTCTTTCTTACTTCTGGAACTGGATGCTTAGCTCGCTCAATTTGAACATTTCTTCTTCTCTAATGTGTGTACAAGGCTATAAATCTCCCTCTGCACACTTCCTTAGCAGTGCCTGTCTACTCTCAGCCCATAGTGACCTAATTATCCTTTAGTTCTCAATATTTCCTTATTTCTCATATGACATTTGGATTCATTGGATGACCCATGAATTTAAATTTCAAAACAGGGATGCCTGGGCAACTCAGTCAGGTAAGTGTCTGACTCTTGATCTCAGCTCAGGTCTTGGTCTCAGGGTCATGAGTTCAGGTCCTACGTTGGGCTCCACATTAGGTGTGGAGCCTACTTAAAATAAATAAATAAATAAATAAATAAGTAAACAAACAAAATTCAAAACCTATGACTTAAAAAAAAGTTTTATGCTTTATTTCTGATCTTATTTTATCATGGCCGACTCTTGGTTTTTTGTATGGGTCGTCATGGCTTTGTGACCTACTATATGTATGATTTTTATAAAAGTCCCATGTATGCTTTGCAAGGTCAGTTCTTCAATTCCTGGCATTAATCTTTAGGAGAATGTCTCTGTTTTTGCCTGCTTGATCAGTCAGTCGCTGAGGGCTGTGTAAGGTGTATATTATGATATTCTCCTGTGATGGTACCTGTGGCAGCCTTGCACGTGTGCTGCTCAGATTCCCCGTTAGAGGCACCTGCTGCAGGGAGTGTAGTCAGCCGAGAGCTTCCAACCAGGACACCTTCAGACCTACTGTGGCACTTACACCCAAACCACATTCCCACCTCCCACCTCCCTGGGCTGCTCCCAGCCAGTGGCTAGTCACCAGGGGGTATGAGAGCTGAACAGGACCATTTCTGCCCTAGTCTTTGGTTGGGGATAATCCATCTGTCTGGCCAAAGCTTCCTCTCAGTCACACCGTGGAGGCTTCCTCCTTCTTTCTGCGATGTCAGACCTGCATGAGTGGTCTGTGGCTCTCCAGCCGGCTCCTCCATATTCTCCTCTTTGTCCTTCACACATCTTTCCCCCAATAAATCTCCTGTGTGTCAACTCCATCTGGACCTGTTTCGTGGATGATCCAAACCAGCACAATGGATTTGTCAACTTCTCCATGTAATTCTGACCATCCTTGACACGTTGTTGGGTGCATAAGAGCTCAGACTTCTTACGTCTTGTTGATGTTCCTTATTATCGTATGCAACAATCCCATTTATTCCTAATAGTACATTTTATTAGACGTACCTGTACCCCGAAACAGTATGTAGTATTGTGTTCTATTTTTAAGCTTTACCTAAAAGTCATAATTCTGAAATATCCTTCTGCAATTTATGTTTTTGAGATATATCCATGTAGATGCATTAGCTGCAGTTTATCTGTACTGCTCTATAGTAGTCAGTTATATGAATAAATGCAATCGATTGATCTTCTCTGCCACTAAAGGACATTTAGCTCATTCCCACCTTTTCTCGATTATACATAATACTGCTGTGAACATTCATTTTTTTTTAGGTTTTGTTTATTTATTAATGAGAGACACACACACAGAGAGAGAGAGAGAGAGAGAGAGAGAGAGACAGAAACACAGGCAGAGGGAGAAGCAGGGTCCCCTCGTGGAGCCTGATGCGGAACTCGATCCCAGGACCCTGGGATCACGACCTGAGCCAAAGGCAGACACTCAACCACTGAGCCACCCAGGTGCCCCATGATGTGAACATTCTTTTTTTTTTTTAATTTTTATTTATTTATGATAGTCACAGACAGAGAGAGAGAGGCAGAGACATAGGCAGAGGGAGAAGCAGGCTCCATGCACCGGGAGCCCGACGTGGGATTCGATCCTGGGTCTCCAGGATCGCGCCCTGGGCCAAAGGCAGGCACTAAACTGCTGCGCCACCCAGGGATCCCTGATGTGAACATTCTTACACGCAGCCTAGCGCTCCTGCAAATGTTTCCTTAGGATACTTGCCTAGAAGTAAAAGTGGTGAGTTATAGCGTGTCACTAGATAATGTCAAATTGCTCTCTAATGGGGTGGCCTATCCTCTGTGTCTTTTAATCTCTCTTGAAGTTTTTCACATATTTATCTCTCTACTTTGCATTCCGAATGTTTTTTCACATCTTCTAGTCCAGCAATTCTCTCTTCATCTGTGGACAATCTGCCATCAGACCTGTCCTGAGTTTTACCATCTCATTATGTTTATTGTTCATTTCTAGGAGCTCTATCTGGAGATCTGTATTTTGTTTGTTTTTTAATCTTCATTATGGACATTTTCAAATGTATGTAAAATTAGAGACAAGGAAATAAAAAGCCCAGATATACATATCATTCTTCATGCTCAACAAGTATCAACCCACAGCCATTCCTGTTGTACACATACGGCTTCCCAAATCTCAGACACCATGTCATTCCATCTGTAAATGTTGCTCGAATCTGTTCATTCTTGCCTTCATAATGTATTGTTATCTCCTTAAGAGTCTGACTCTTTCATTTTGGCCTTCAATCAATAGAAACATTCTGCTTGCATACTCTCCTCTGCGGGCTGTTCTGTTCTCTCTGTCTTAGGGCTCTAATCCTCATGTTTGTGGCACCTGCTGGCATGTTCAAGATGACCTCCTTTCTTCACACATCCTGGGATTTGATGTTGTGAGCTCATCTTTGGAAGAGCTTGTTTTTTTCTGTGGGAATTGGAGACTGCTACCTGAGTTCTAAGAGTGTCCCTCTAAAGCCATTTTGCATCTGCTTTACCAGGTGGGCTAGGATTATCACCAGCTTGGTATCAATTTCTTTCTCTTGACATATGAATCCCAGACCATGCACGCAATATAAATTTGGACCTCCAACCCACTCTCAAAGTGCAGACAGGCAGTTTGCAGTTTTCAGAGAATCTTTTCTGAAAACCCTGCTGCTCTTGCGTATGCTGTGATAGACAAGCTTCCTCATATCCCTTGTGCCTGGTGATGGGGTTTTCTTAGCCCACCCTTTCACTGAGCGATCAACCCTTAAAGGATCTCTAAGGAGATTGGCTTTACAAAGAGCCACAGTTTCAACTCTCTACCTCCTGTCAGCTGGCAATCTTACTTGCTATTTCTATATGCATCTCAATGTGGAGGCCAAAGCCAAGGACCCGGGGTTACTGGTTCTGATATTTACCCCTCTCTGACATCCCTCCCTGTAGCAGCCATGGGGTCAAATCACATCCTACACACTTAACAATTTATTTGTGTGGTTATATTTTATCATGCATTTCTGTTTTTGTAGGGAGAGGTTTTTTTCACATTATTCTAGTCAAGATTTTGTCAGAACTGAGTCCCCTTTATTGTGAAAGCTGATTTCATTTCCTTTTGTTTTTGTTTCTTACTTGCAATGAAAAAAAATAAATAATTGGAGTGCCTGGGTGGCTCAGTCAGTTGAGCATCTGACTCTAGATTTTGGCTCAGGTCCTGATCTCGGGGTTGTGGAATTGAGCCCCACTTGGGCTCTGCACTCACCAGGGAGTCTGCTTGAGATTCTCCATCTCCCCCTGTCCCTCCCCACCCCACACCCTCTGCTCCCATTCTGTCTCTCTAAAATAAATAAATCTTAAAAAAAAAACATTATAATTATCATATCACACTCAGATCAGACACACTGCCCCCAAGGCCACAGCACAGAGGCACCCATTCTTTCTGGTTCTTGCCTTGTTAGGGACTTTGGGTTTGAATGGACCAGCTGCACTACCCAGAGGCAGGTGTTCACTGCCCTGGTTCACAGTGATTGCACTTTGGCCACCCCACAGGGCCTTTGAGGACAGAGCCCCTGCCCTTTCACTGGTAGAGACCAGCTGTGGGTTTTGCTTCATGGACCATATGGATAGTGCTCTGTGCCATTGCCATGTTGCAGAAACTTCAGAATTCCGGATTTTGCTGCGATATGGCCTCTCTGTCCATTTTTCTTTGTAAATAGGCAACATTTATCTCTAATACTGATTTGTATCACTGCCACTAAATAGCCAGCCAGCAAAAAATGGCCTGAGTGTTCATAACCCAGTTCTCTTCCTGTCAAGGAATAAGAATCTAAGAGAGGGGCTGAAATTCCCCCCATTGCTGCCATGGATCTTTAACCCTTTAGGTGCTGCTGTGCTCATCATTTATATCCTAGGCTCCACGAAGGGGGCCAGGTTTACCCCTTTGAACCCCTTTCTGCTCTGCTGCCAAGCTGATGGGAGGCATAATTTGGCCAGGCTAGACCCTGTCAAAAATCCTGCTCAGAAGGTTTCCTTTTGGGGATGATGAAAATGTTGTGAAATTAGATTATAGTGATAGATGCCCAGTTCTGTAAATATACTAAAAACCATTGAATTGTACAATTTAAGCTGGTGAACTTAATGGTATAGAATTTAAATCTTCATCAGGCTATTTATTTTTTTTAGCACATGAAATTATATGAGGAGAACACCTGCTTGGGCACCCCAAGCCCTGCTGTGACCTGCTCCTCCACATGACCTCAACCTTCATCCAAACCAAGCTCCCCACTGCTCCTTTCATGCACCCCTCTATTCCATGCACCCATGACTTTGCACAGACTGTCCCCTCAACATGGAACACCCCTCCTGCTGAACCCTAGCTAATCTGTACGGTGGGCCTACAGTTTGGCTGTCTCCAGGGCATCTCTCTGACCCTTGTGAGCCTCTGGTATCCTGGCTTATCTCTGCCACTGCTCTGTTCACATAAAACCGTTGGCTTCAGTATATCGGCTTGTCTCCTGGATATCCCTAGTCAGTCTGCCTTTCTATCAGACTGTCTGGGTGCCTGGCATCTCAAACATTTTCAATGGAGGCTTCCCCTAGACCTGGCAGGCTTCACAGATCTCCCTATTAAATCTGAGTCCTCTGCAGTGCGTGGAAGCTGTAAGCCTGTGATGGGAAGAGCTCATGGGGGCTTACTAAGTGCGTGGGTAAAACTCCCTCTGTGCACTCCTGTTTAGCTGCTTCTAAACCTCTGGTTTAGCAATTTCGAAAGAACCACCTTCCTTGTCTTTTTGGAATGCTCCTCTACTTGGGGTGGGGACCAGGGGATTGCTCCTACTGGCTGAATGAAAGAGGGGAGAGGCCAATTAACATTCAGCTAAGAGAGAAAATGATTTCTCCTATCAGCAATAAAAACTGACAGCTCTATCAGAAAATGAACCAGGGGAGCCACAGAGCCTGGCGAGGCAGGGGAGGGGAGCTGTGTGCAGGCCTCACCCCCCGTGGTAAAGATGGCTAAGGGCAGAGACCACTGCTGGGAGTCAGGGAATGGTTCAGGCATCCAGGGGAGTCGCCTGGGGAGGTGAACCTTGCTCTTGCTCCTTGCCCCTCCTCTGTGATCCAGCCCCCAGGCAAGAAGACTAGCACTGTTCAGGTTTTACAGGGAAACTCAGAGCTCTGACTCTCCTAACGGCCTCTCCCTGTGCACTCGTTTCCTCTGACCTTATCATAAAAGGAAGCCACGTGATGTCTATTTATGGTAGCGGTAGGGTCTGGGGAGAGGAGGCTCACAGTACGTGAATTCCAAGGGCTGATGAAATTGCTCTGGCCCTCTGGATCTCTCCATGCCATGAATGAATAAACGGGCGTGGGGGCAGGGCGGTGAAGCCCAACTCCAGTGTGATCCAACAGACAAGTTCCTTCTTGAGCGCTACATAGGTAATTTGTCCTATAAATCAGAGCTTATAAACCAGAGAGGAGTTAATAGAGCTCAAATTCAATAGCTTTCACAGGAGAGGAAGAGCCAAGAGAAAAGATGGGGTGAAGCACCCTCGTTTAGCCTGGTAGTGAAGATATTTCTCTTTTAAAAATATAACCACTCACTTTCTATTTTAAATATAATATACTTTGCAAAGAGAGAGAGAGAGAGAGAAGAGGCCAATGAGACAGATACAGCAAGTGATACAAAAGAGATCTAAGACTAGAGCAGGTTGTCTTAATTGCAAGCACAACAGAGAGGCGGCTTGGGGTTGTGTTCTGCATCCGGTTCTGGACCCCGTCCTCTCTGATTTACAAAAATGAAGCATAAGGACCGAGACGAAGTCTCAGTGCCTAGGAGCGCTAGCTCCAGCCCAAGGCATCTACACGCCCATCGTGGGGACGTAGGAAACAAACAATCTGGTGACACAGGTCAGGGATTCTCATTTCTCCAGATGTTTGTCTTCAGCAGACATTGGTGGTGAGAAAGCAGAGGTCCAGGCAGGCATTGTCAGAGATGATAGCTCTGGAGCTGTGCTTTTTTGTTTGAATTGCTCCCAAGTGCTTTTGAGCTGGGAGTTCTGATCAGGCCTCATGTCCAAAATGTTCTTCTTCTTCTTTTTTTTTTTTATATTCTCAGTATAGTAGGTATAACAAGGCAATAAACTTAAGGTCTCTAATGCCCACAAATGGATTCAAGTGTGTTCCCACGTCCTTAATGTATCATTAGCAGGCATCTTTCAAGTTACACTGCTGATTTTTGAGGTTAACAGCAAAGACACACTAGCCGTTGTTAACATGTCCATTCCAAACTATTAACGGCCTAATTCAAGAGCCACGAGTCTTGCCCATTTAACAGACCAATATGAGTGTTCATGGTTGGTGGAAGGCTTTTCTCCACGTAGTAATTCAGGGACCTCTGTTCTTTCCTTCTTTTGGCTCTACCTCTGAAGGCTTTGTCATCACCACTTGCCTCTGTCAATGAGAAGGGAAAAGTGTACAAAGAATATTTATTCCTTAATGGCGTTGGCTTGGAAATAACATGCAGTGCTCCTCACACTCCATTGGCAAGAACTGTTCATCTTGTCTCACCAAGGCCCAGGATGCCTTGGAAACATGCCTGGGCAGCCACTTCCTGGTAACACCTACGTGCTGTTCAGGGTTGGGGTATGACTTAGGGTTAGCTGTCTTTGTCTCCTCCAAACATCTTGGTACCACTTTCAAAAATCACCAGCTACATTGTACTGAAAATGAAAATATACAGCAATTTGTAGGATGCAGGTAAAGTAGAGCTGGGAGGGAAATATATAACACAAAGTGCTTACGTTTGAAAAGAAGAACGTCTCAAATCATAACCTAAATTTCCATTGCAAGAAACTAGATTAAAAGAAAAAGAAAGAAAATAAATCCAAAGCAAGCGGTAGGAAGGAATGATAAAGAATAGAAATCAATGAAATTGAAAACAGGAAAACAAGAGAGAAAATCAGTTAAACAAAAATTGGTTCTTTGAAAAAAAAAAAAAAAAGAATAATTTTATAAGCCTCCAGAATGACCAGCAAGGTAAAAAGAGAGAAAACACAAATCACCAATACCAGGAATGAAACAAGGAATATCACTACAGGTCCTATAGCCATTAAAAGGACAATAAAAGAATACTATAACAACATTATGCTTCTAACTTGATCATTTAAATGAAATGGACCAATTCCTTAAACGCACAGACCACCAAAACTCAACCAAGATGAGATACATAATAGGAAAAGTCCTATAACCATCAAGGAAATTGAATTCATAATTTTAGATCTCCCATTAAAAAATGTCTATAGAGGGATCCCTGGGTGTCTCAGTGGTTGAACGCCTGCCTTCGGCCCAGGGCGTGATTCTGGAGTCCCGGGATCGAGTCCCACATCAGGCTCCTGGCACAGAGCCTGCTTCTCCCACTGCCTGTGTCTCTGCCTCCCTCTCTGTGTGTCTCTCATGAATAAATAAATAAAATCTTTAAAAAAATGTCTATAGAATCACCCAACTGGCTCAGTAGGAAGAGTATGCGACTGTTGATCTGAGGTTGTGAGTTCAAGCCTTATGTTGGGTGTAGAGATTACTAAAAAAATAATAAACTTTAAAAAAGTCTATGGGGGCACCTGGGTGGCTCAGTTGGTTAAATTTTTGCCTTTGGCTCATGTCATGTTCCTGGGGCCCTCGGATCGAGGCCACTTAGTGGGCTCCCTGCTCAGTGGGGAGTCTGCTTCTCTCTCTCTCTCTCTTTCTCTGTCAAATAAATAAATAAAATCTTTAAAAATTGTCCATGTCCAGGATGGGTTCAAAGAGAATTATACCAAACATCTAATGAAAAATTGACACTGATATTACACAATCTCTTCCTGAAAATAGGAGAGGAAAGAATACTTCTCAATTTATTTTATGAGGCCAGTATTACCATAATATCAAAATCAGAAAAAGGATAGCATGAAGAAAACTACAGAACAATATTTTTCATGAACTTATAGAAATCCTCAACAAAATGTTAACAAATCAGATGCAGCAATATATAAAAAAAAATAACATACCACAACCAAGTGGATCGCATTCTAAGTGTGCCAGGTTGTGTCAATATTCAAAAATCAGTTAATGTAACCCACCAGATCAATAGGCTAAAGAAGAAAAATCATACGATCGTGTCAATTAATACAGAAAAAGCATTTGACAAAATCTAATAAAATACCTATTCATGATTTTGAATTTTTTTAATTTTTAAAGATTTTATTTATTTGACAAAGAGAGGGAGATCACAAACAGGGGGAGCAGAGCCTTATGCAAGGCTCGATCCCAGGACCTTGGAATCATGACCTGAGCTGAAGGCAGATGCTTAACTGACTGAGCCACTCAGGCACCCCACCCATTTATGATTTAAAGTAATCCCAACCTCTCAGCAAACTGGGAAAAGAAGGGATAATTTGATAAAGGGCATCTATAAAAAATTGATAGCTGCTACTCCCACAAATTTTGGTATCTCATGTTTTCCTTTTCAGTCAATTCAAAATACTTTCAAATTTCCCTTTGATTTCTTTTTTTTGACTGTTGGGTCATCTAGAAGTGTGCTATTTAATTTTGAGTCATCTTTCTGTTATCCATTCCTAATTTAATTCATCGTGGTTAGAGAGCATACTCTGTATGACTTGAATCCTTTTAACTGTACTGCAACTTGTTTAATGGCCCAGAATATTGTCTATCTTGGTAAATGTTCTGTGTGAATTTGAGAGGATGTGCATTCTGCTGTTGTTGAGTAAAGTTTTTGTAAATGTCAATTAGATGGAGTTGGTTGATAATGTCAAATCTTCTAAATAGTTACTGGTTTTCTGTCTACTTGTTTTATCAATTATTAAAAGAAGGTATGAAATCTTCCACTATAATGGTCAACTTGTGTATTTCTCTTTGCAGATCTATCAGGTTTTGCTTTAAGCATTTTGAAGCTGTTATTATGCACATAACCATTTAGAATTGTTATGTCCTCTTGATGAATTGGCCCATGTATCATTCTCATATACCCTTTTTATCATTGGTAATATCTTTTGCTCTAAAATCTGCTTGGTCTGATATTAATACAGTCACTCTAGCTTTTTTTTTTTTTAAGACTTTATTTATTTATTTATGAGAGACACAGAGAGGCAGAGACACAGGCGGAGGGAGAAGCAGGCTCCATGCAGGGAGCCCGACATGGGACTCGATCCCAGGACCCCAGGATCACGCCCTGGGCCGAAGGCAGCACCAAACCGCTAAGCCACCCAGGCTGCCCTCTGGCTTTTCTTTTCTTTTTTTTTTTTTTTTTAAGATTTATTTATTTATTCATGAGAGACTCACAGAGAGAGAGAGAGGGAGAGAGAGAGAGAGACATACTCACGCAGAGGGAGAAGCAGGCTCTTCGGAGGAGCCCAATGTGGGACTCAATCCTGGATTTGGGATCACAACCTGAGCCCAAGGCAGCCACCCAGCTACTGAGCCACCTAGGCATCCCTAGCTTTTGGTTTCGATTGGTGGTAGCAGGGTATATCTTTTTCCATTCTTTTATTTTTAATCTAGTTGTGTCTTTATATTTGAAGTGTGTGTGTGTGTTTTAGAGAGTGCACATGTGTGTGCAAGTGGGGTAGAGGGACAGAAGGAGAGGGGGGGAAGAGAATCCTAAGCAAGCTGTATGCCCAGCATAGAGCCTGATGCAGGGCTCAATCTCACAATCCTTTTTTTTCTTTAGATTTTATTTATTTATTCATGAGAGACACACGGAGAGAGGCAGGGACACAGGCAGAGGGAGGAGCAAGCTCCACGCAGGAAGCCAGATGTGAAGCTCAATCCTGGGACTCTGGGATCATGCCCTGAGCCAAAGGCAGATGCACTTAACCGCTGAGCCACCCAGGCGTCCTACAATCTCACAATCCTGAGATCATGACCTGAGCCGAAATCAAGAGTAGGATTCTTTTTTTTTTTTTTTTAAGAGTAGGATTCTTAACTGACTGAGCCACCCAGGCGCCCCTGAAGTTGTTTCTTATAGATAGCATACAGCTGAATCTTGCTTTTTTATTCAGCCTGGCAATCTTTGCCTTAAAATTTGGATGTTTAAACCATTTATACTTAAAATGGCCATTGTTATGGTTAGGTTTCAATCTAACATTTTACTGTTGATTTTCTATTTGTCTTACTGTTTTTTGTTTCCCTTTCTCTCTTCTGTATTCTTTTGGCCTAATTGAATATTTTAATGATTCTATTATATCTCATTTGTTGGCTTATTATAATTTTTATCATTATAATGGTTGCTTTAGGGTTTATAATACATCTGTTAAAAAAAAAAAAAAAAGATTTTGGGATCCCTGGGTGCTCAGCGGTTTGGCGCCTGCCTTTGGCCCAGGGCACGATCCTGGAGTCCCGGGATCGAGTCCTGCGTCAGGCTCCCAGCATGGAGCCTGCTTCTCCCTTCTCCTGTGTCTTTGCCTCTCTCTTTCTCTCTTTATATCTATCATGAATAAATAAATAAATATAAAAAAAGATTTTTATTAATTTTTTTTATTTGAGAGAGAGAGAGCACTAGAAAGAGAATGAGAGCAAGCACAAGTGGGGGTGCAGAGGGAAAGGAGAAGCAAAAAAAAAAAAAAGAGAGAGAGGAGAAGCAGGCTCCCTGCTGAGTGGGGAGCTCGACCCTAGGACCCTGGGACCCTGGGATCGTGACCCAAGGCAAAGGCGGATACATAACCCATTGAGCCACTCAGGCATCCCTATAATACATCTTCAATTGATCAGTCTACCTTGGGGCATCTGTATGGCTCAAACAGAGGAATGTGCAACTCTTGGACTCAGGGTTGTGAGTTCAAGCCCCATGACTGGTGTAGAGATTACTAAAACAAACAAACAAACAAAAACCAAACAAACAAACAAGAAAGAAATCACAGTCTACCTTTAAGTGATAATATACTGCTTGGTGGAAAGTATAAGAACCTTACAATAGTTCCTCCATTTTTTCCCTCTCATCTATTAAAAACATCTTGTGTCTCAGGATTATTGACAATTGCAGTCTAAGGACTACAAAAACTGGGCTTCTATTATTTCAATCCCTCTATTTGACATTTACCTCCAGACCTTGTGGGCTGCCGTTTACCTTAGTGTAGGACTTGACACCTCTCTACCCCAAACCAATTAGGGTCTACCTTTGCCCAACAGCCTAACTTGTTCACATCTGCCTAGTGGCTTTTTTAGAATTTTTTAAAAAGGGGAAAAAACAACAACAACAACGAGTATCTTCTAAAGCAAGGAAGGAAAGAGGAGGAGCTCTAATAGTTTATGAAAGCCTTCTTGCTGGATCAGATATTCCAGGCTTATCCTGTCCTTTTTGTTTTTGGGTTGTTTTTGTTTTTTAAGATTTTATTTATTTATTCATTAGAGACACACAGAGAGAGGGGCAGAGACACAGGCAGAGAGAAGTAGGCTCCCTGTGGGAAACCCAATACAGGACTAGATCCCAAGTCCCCAGGATCACGCCCTGAGCTGAAGGCAGACGCTCAACCCCTGAGCCACCCAGGTGCCCTGAATCCTGTCCTTTTTGCCCAGATTTGGAATCAGTCCAGAAACCCTAGCTCCTTTTAGTGGAAAATGGTGTTTAGAGACCACAGTCTGGGAACCAAGTGCTTTGCTACTGTTGCTTTAGTTTTTAGTGGATAGAACTGGGAAATACTTTTCATTTTGTTTTATTTTATTATTTTATTTTTTAAAAAATATTTTATTTATTTATTCATGAGAGACACCGAGAGAGAGGCAGAGACACAGGCAGAGGGAGAAGCAGGCTCCATGCAGGGAGCCCGACGTGGGACTGATCCCAGGTCTCCAGGATCACACTCCGGGCTGCAGGCGGCGCTAAACCGCTGTGCCACCGGGGCTGCCCCTACTTTTCTTTTCTTTCTTTCTTTCTTTCTTTCTTTCTTTCTTTCTTTCTTTCTTTTTTTTTTAAATTTTTTTTTAAAAAATTTATTTATGATAGTCACAGAGAGAGAGAGAGAGAGAGAGGCAGAGACACAGGCAGAGGGAGAAGCAGGTTCCATGCACCGGGAGCCCGACGTGGGATTCGATCCAGGTCTCCAGGATCGCGCCCTGGGCCAAAGGCAGGCGCTAAACCACTGCGCCACTCAGGGATCCCCCTACTTTTCATTTTAAAGAGAAAATGTGGGGCGTCTGGCTGGCTCAGTCAGTAGAGTGTGCAACTCTTGATCTCAGGGTTGTGAGTTTGAGCCTCACGTTGGGTGTAGAGATTAGTTAAAAATAAAATATTTGGGGCAGCCCAGATGGCTTAGCGGTTTAACACTCCCTTCAGCCTGGGGTGTGATCCTGGTGACTGGGATCGAGTCCCGCGTTGGGCTCCCTGCATGGAGCCTGCTTCTCCCTCTGCCTCTGTCTCTGCCTCTCTCTCTCTGTGTCTCTCATGAATAAATAAATTTAGAAAAAAAATAAAAATAAAATAAAATATTTTTAGTAAGTGGGTGGAGGGATGGGGTAACTGGGTGATAGGCATTAAGGAGGGCCATTGATATAATGAGCACTGGGTGGTATATGCAATGATGAATCACTAAACTCTATCTCTGAAACTAATAATACACTAATGCTAATTAATTAGATTTAATTTAAAAAAGAAAATATTTAAAAAAATAAAATAAATAGAAAATGCACAATGAGTTTATGTTCATATTTCCAGCTTAAATTTAGGATTATAGGGTTTTCAGTTATCTTCTTTGATTTTCTATTTCTTTTTTCTCTTATGCTGAAAATTTTGGTTCCTAAGAACATTAACATATTATTTGTTTTACCCATATGCATAACCTATGCACTACATATTATATAATATGTGTTATAAATATAACATAGCATATAGTAATTTTTTTAGCATATAGTAATTTATATCACATATTTTGGGAAAACACCAATATTATTGTTAACAATATAATTAGTGAAGACAATTTAAGATTTATTTGCTTTTTATTTTTAAACTTTTATTTATTTTATTTATTTTTAAGTTTATTTATTTAGTTTTAGTGATCTCTACACCCAAGGTGCTTGAATTCACAACCCCAAAATCAAGAGTCACATCCTCTTCCAACTGAGCCATCCAGGCGCCCCCATTTATTTACCCTTTTTTTTTTAAAGGTTTTATTTATATATTCATGAGAGACACAGAGAGAGAGAGAGAGGCAGAGACACAGTAGAGGGAGAAGCAGGCTCCCTGCAAGAAGCCCGATGTGGGACTCGATCCTGGATCCCAGGATCACACCTTGAGCCCAAGGCAGATGCTCAACCACTGAGCCATTCAGGCATCCCTTATTTGCTCTTTTAAAAAAAATATTTAGGGTACCTTATTCTGGGAGATATAGTAAAATTATTTACTTTTGAAATAGTTCCCATCTGAGAGGTTGAGCCACCTATATATACAGTTATTTCTATTTGTTTCATTTTGCTTCTGTTCTTTAGGAATAATTTTCATTTCAATTGAATTTTTGTTTATAATTGAATAACCATTTACATGGTTCCAAAGTCAAAACGACAAAAGAAAGTGTTTTTAGGCAGCCCGGGTGGCTCAGCAGTTTAGCACCGCCTTCAGCCCAGGGCCTGATCCTGGAGACACAGGATCGAGTCCTGCATCGGGCTCCCTGCATGGAGCCTGCTTCTCCCTCTGCCTGTGTCTCTGCCTCTCTCTCTCTCTCTCTCTCTCTCTCTCTCTCTCTCTCTGTGTCTCTCATGAATAAGTAAATAAAATCTTAAAAAAAAAAAAGGAAGTGTCTTTAGAGAAGTCTAGCTCAACCCCATCCTCTCTATAGTGTTCTCTCTCTTGCTCTCTGTGTGATCTTGGCTTTCAGGTTTTCCTTTCTTTGTTTAATATGAACAAATACTTTTATATACCTGGACGGCTTCTCCTTCTTAAACAGTAGCATACAATGTACATTTTTCTCCTCTGGGCTCAATACATCTGTTTTATGGCTTTATTAAGTGGCAAAGGATACAGTTTCATTGTTAAAAGACCATGTCAAGAGCCTGGTGACTAGGTTTATATTCTATGTGTTTTGGATTCCCTTTGTATACACAGAATGGTCATCACTGGTCACTTATCGAATGTGTGCATGGGCCAGGCATTGTACAGAGCATTTTGTTTATTTTTTATTTATTTATTTTTAAAGATTTTAATTTTTTGTAAGTGGGCTCCAGGCCCAGTGTGGAACCCAACACGGGACTTGAACTCGCAACTGTGAGATCAAGACCCGAGCTGAGATAGAGAGTCAGATGCTTAACTGACTGACCCACCCAGGCACCCCAAGGTTTTTTTTAAGTAATCTCTACACCCAACGTGGGGTTCAAACTCACAACTGTGAGATTAAGAGTCACACGTTCTACCAACTGAGCCAACCAGGCACTCCGTGCTGAGCATTTTCTATGCTGTATTGCTGAGTAACAAATAAAAAACCCAAAACCTTAGCTTAAAGCAACAGACATTTATTATCTCGTGGTTTCTGTGGGTCAGTGGTCTGGGCACAGTTTATTTTATTTTATTAAAAAAAATTTTTTTTTTTTTGGTCTGGGCACAGTTTAGTTGGGTCTTCTGGCTCTGGGTGTCCCATGAGGCCATAATCAAGGTGTCGCCAAGGCTGTGGTCATCTCCAGGCTTGGCTGGGGAAGGACCCATGGCCAAGCTCACTCATGTGGTTGTTGGCAGGATTCAGTTCCTGGCAGACTGGTGGCTGGAGGCTGTCCTCGGTTTCTCACTGTGTGGGCCTCTCCATAGTGCAGGTCACAATATAGAATCAGAGTAAGCAAGTGAGCAGGACACCGGGAGGGAGGGGAAGAAGGGGAGGGAAAGAGGGTCAGCAAGTCACCGTCATTTGTAGCCTGGTCTCAGAAGTAACACCATGTTCTGTTGACCAGAAGTAGGTAGTAAATCCAGCCCATACACACGGGGAGGCATGACACGAGGCTGTGAATGAAAGAAGCGGGAGGATTACAGAGAGCCTTCTAGAAAGTGCCTACTACCTATGCTTTACCTCTTTAACAAACACAACAGTCTCATGAGGGAAGCATTACTGTCCTTGCTTCATAAATGAGAAAAATGAGGCATCTGGATGGGGTAGGCAATTCACGCAGCATGCCAGAGCCAGCAGGTGGCCAAGCTGGGTCTGGGTGGGGGGTGGGGTGGTATCCGCAAGGGCCATGCAGATGCTCTCAGGGCCCGTTCTGGGGTGTGCATCGGCCACTTCAAAAACAGCATCTTGGGATTTCAACCCAGATCACACATCTCAAAGTACCTGACTCGGCGGAGCTCCCACTCGAGTCTCGATTTTTCTGTGATTTATGTTCAGGTCTAGATTTCCCTCAGAACCATTGGTCCCCACCATCCCTGCCAAGGATGCAGAGGGTCGCAGCTGGATGGTGTTTGCTGGTGCTCTGACTTCTGAGCGAATCTGAAAAGACAAAACTGCCAAAAAAAAAAAAAAAAAAAAAGACAAAACTGCCCTTTCCACACACCCTGCCGAGATGCCTGGCGTTTAAACTTTTTAATCATTTACATTAAATTCTCAAGTACAATTGTAGTCATTTTTTTTTCATCCAGTACATCCTTGTAAGAATTTATTATGTACTAGATTCTGTTCTGGTAGTGAACAAAGGAGATGGCATTCTGGCACTTTCTAGTTGGGGGAGACAGGCAGTCAATCAATCAACCGATCAATCAATCAATCAAATATATAGTGTGAGAGATAGTGACAGCTGTCAGGAAGGAAATACATCGAGGAGGGGGTGGGAGCAAGCTGTGCAGTTATAGATGGGGGTGGAGGAGAGAATATTCCAGAACAGCTGGTGCAAGGTGATATCTGGTATGTTCCAACCCAGTGAGGAGGGTGGTGTGGCTGGGAGGTGTGGAGGAAAGTGTGAGGCTGAGACCCCAAAGTGTCTGGGCTGTCCGGGAAAGACGACCTCATCCTTTGCTGCCCTGGGCCATAGTGTGGTGGTGGGGAGGAGCAGGTTGGTGAGGGAGGGGCATGGCAGGGGGCTTGGCAGTGGAAGTTTGGAAGAGCCCACTGGACCCCGAGTGGAGGTGTTTTTTTTAAAGATTTTATTTATTTATTCATGAGAGACATAGAGAGAAAGAGGCAGAGACACAGGCAGAGGGAGAAGTAGGCTCCCGGTAGGGATCTCGTTGTGGGACTCCATCCCAGGACCCCGGGATCACACCCTGAGTCAAAGGCAGATGCTCAACCACTAAACCACCCAGAGGCCCCCCAAGTAGAGGTTTTGAGTGGGACGCTGGGCATTCGAGTCCAGAGTCAAGGCAAGGTCCTGGCCAGAGGGCTAAGGCTGAGAGTCCAAGGCCTCCAGTGGGATTTATCACAGGCGTGAGTATGGGCCTTGGACCCATTTGGAGGTTGGGGTGATGAGAAGGAGCAGCCAGCAGGAGAGGGGAAACCCGGGCAGAGGGATCCCTGTGCCAAGCAGGATGAGGCTCGGGACAGGGCTGCTGGATTCCAGCACCCAGATCACTGGACCTCGCCAAGGGCATTTCAGAGACCGGAGGGGATGAAAGCCCATCAGAGAGAGATCTGGAGAGAGCAGGAGGAGGGGAAGGCACACAGACAATGCAGACATTCTTTCAAGGAATTTTCTAGATCAGAGGCCTGGCACGCTTCTTGGAAAGTGATGCTGAGCCAAGAGAGGCTTTTGTGGGGTTTGTGGTTGTTGTTTTGTAAGAAGGGAGAAATGAGAGTGTGCTTGCAGGTTTGCACACTGCCGGGAAGGGGAAAGGAGCGGCTGTGGGAGCGCGGGACCTGCCCAGGCCTGGGCTGGAGTCAGCAAGCAGGGGTGGGGTCTGGACCCAAGCGGGGGTGCCAGGTGGGCACGGGCACTAAGGAGCAAAGAGTCTTACTGAGCTCCTAGCGTGCAGGGTGCTGTTGTCGGCGGGGGTCAGCGATGAGTAAATGAAAACTCTCTGCTCTCATGGAGCTTCCATTGCTGTGTGGGAGGTGGACGCAAAACAAGGGCAATGAAGATTTAAGAAAAAAGGCACCAAGCACCGCTGGGAGGAACCCGTGGCAGGGAGGGAGATGCTGGGTTCAGGGAGGGATGCGTTTTAGGCGGGGAGGCTAGGAAAGGCCTCCCTAGGAGGGTGAGGCCAGGGACAGTGGCAGGAGGGACACTCATGGGTATGGGGGAGTCTCCAGGTGAAGGAAGAGTAAGGCTCAGATGGGAGCCTGTGGCTGGTGAACCTGTAAGGAGGCTGGCAAGTAGATGAGGCCGAGAGAGAGAGAGAGAGAGAGAGAGAGAGAGAGAGAGCCATCACAAGTGTTTGCAGATGTGATGTGAGGTTACCCTGCTTGTGTTTAACCCCATCCTCTGGCAGAGATGGGGAACCTCAAAAAAAAGTGGGAGGCAGGGTCACAAAGGGGCTGTAACCTGGTGACATTTTGCCAGTGGAGGTGACTATGCATGTGACAGATGGCCCCAAGGCTCCTCTGAACCAACAGAGGGATGTAGTGAGGGGAATATTCTCCAAGCAGCAGGGCAGGGACTGGGCCAGGTGGCAGTGGGTTATAGGAAGGTGGCCTGGGGTTGGGGGGGCCATCCAGGTGAGCCCTGGTGATTGTGAATGAGACTCGTGAGTGCAAATGTATGTCTCCAGTCACGTTCAGGAGTGAGGTCAGAGGGCAGGGCCTAAGCAGAGGCAAGGTGGGGGGTCCCTAGGCAGTGGGATGAGGGTGGGGGAACAGTCTAGGAGGGAGAATCAGGTGAGAGCGCTGTAGGTCCACGGTTCGAGAGTGCTGAGGTGGTCAAGGATTGTCAGGAGGCAGGAATCTAGAAGCAAGGAATGGATAGTGGGAGGTGGTGGCCTAAAAGCGCTGGGGAGTGGGGGTCTGAAGGATCTGAGCGCACTTGCCAGGTCCAGTGTGTGCCCTCAGGAACCCGTTGTTGAGCTGCGAGGAGGACCCAGCCATCGCAGGAGAGGAGGCAAAGCCATGAGGCCGGAAGACCATCTGCACGGATGCCACGGTCACCAGGAAGTAAGCAAGTGCAAGGGGACAGGAGACCCAGCACTAAGATCTTCAAGGATCGAGGGCAGGTGGCCTGGAGGTCTGTGGGTACTGAGGCCAAGAGGGGTGCTTCTCCCTCTGCCTATGTTTCTGCCTCTCTCTCTGTGTCTCTCATGAATAAATAAATAAAATCTTAAAAAAATCAGATAGGATGACTTTTTTAAAGGCATTTTTTGGCTTTTAAGGTTGATTACCAGTTACTTGGGATTTGACCATCCTGCCTGGGGACCATGAACCGTTTTCTGGGCTGTTTTGATCCACTTTGGCATTCTTTCGCTGCTCTTGGGTGGGCACTTCTTCGTGTTAGTGGAAATAGAAGGAAATGAACCCAAACCATGATTTGACATTCTGAGGGAAAAGGCACAGGATGGAAGGAGGCTGAAGGGACAGTGAACGTTTGCTCCTCAGTGATTGACCTTTGTCATCACACTGCTGCTGATGGGGACCTGGAGCTGATGATGAGGGGCTCTCTCTGACCAAACCTTTTATATATATATATTTAAGATTTTATTTATTTGAGAAAGCAAGAGAGCACGAGCCAGGAGGAGGGGTAGGGGGGGAGGGAGAAGCAGGGTCCCCACTGAGCAGGGAGCCCGATGTGGGGCTCGATCCCAGGACCCTGAGATGATGACCTGAGCCGAAGGCAGACGCTTTACCGACGGAGCCCCCCGGGCACCCCTCAACCAAACCTTTTAGCAAGCCTGACTTGGAGGTCATCTGGAACCTGACTGGGACCCAGGACCCTACTTGTAGGTATTTACACAGGAGAAATGAAAACGCATGTTCAGAGAGAAACCGAGACGTGAATATTTACAGCAGCCTTGTCCATCATCACCAGAGTGTGAGGGGAGCCCACATCCTTCACCTGGTGAGAGGACAAACCAACCGTGGTGATGCGCAGGGTATACTCAGCGATACGAGGGAATCATACACGATAAGGAATCCACAGGACCGCATGGATGCGTCTCAGAAGCATTGTGCTCAGTGAAAGCATCCAGACTGGAAAGGCCTCGTGCTGTGTGATCCCACTTCTGTGACACTCTGGAAAAAGGCAAAAGGAGGACAGACCAGTGGTTGCCAGGGCCTGGGGGAGGGACTGACCACAAAGGGACAGAGAAGGGAATTTGGGAGGGTGATGGAGTGTTCTTTACATTGACGGTTAATTGGTTGGTCGTGGTTATGCATTTGCCAAAATCCAGAGAACTGCACCAAAGAGAGTGCATTTTACTGCCTGTAAATTTAAAAGTACATTTTTGAAAGTTAAAAAAGAGGGGGGCCTGGGGGGCTCAGTTAGTGAAGTGTCTGCCTTCTGCTCAGGTCCTGATCCTGGGGTCCTGGGATGGAGTCTCACATGGGGTCCCTGCAAGGAGCCTGCTTCTCCCCTGCCTGTGTCTCCGCCTCTCTGTGTCTCTCATGAACAAATAAATAAATCTTAAAAAAAAAAAAAGTTAAAAAAGAAAAAAAAAATCATTGTTTCCAAATAGATGAAGAAGAAAGTTGTGATACATCTAAATTTAGGGATTTTATTTTATTTTAAAGATTTTATTTATTTATTCATGAGAGACAGAGAGAGAGAGGCAGAGACTCAGGCAGAGGGAGAAGCAAGCTCCATGCAGGGAGCCCGACACAGGACTCGATCCTGGGACCCCGGGATCACACCCTGAGCAGAAGGCAGACGCTCAACTGCTGAGCCACTCAGGCGTCCCTAAATTTAGAGATTTTATTTTATTTATTTATTTTTTTAAATTTAGAGATTTTAAAAACAAATCACATTTCATCATTTCTGGAGGTTTTTTTTTTTTTTTTTTTTTTTTTAAATCAGAGAAGGAACGAGGAATCAGGGCACATCTTACTAAACTTCGGTGAGTGGCCAGGCATATGCCGGGGACTCGTGTGTGGTTTTCTCATTTAACCCTAACTGATTTGGGAGGACAGATTATCACCCCCACTTTACAGATGAATAAACTGAGGCTCAGAGAAATGACTTACCTCCCCTAAGTCAAAAAGGAGTGGGGAGACTTTCTTCGTGAGAGGCAAAACAGAGCGGGGATTTGATCCCAGGCCTGCAGAGTCCCGAGGGTTATTACAGCATAATGGGTTCATGCTCTCTTCTGTTTGCCAGACTTTTTGTGAGGTTATGTGGCTCTAGAGTAAAAAGTTACTTATTTCCCTCCTACAGCTCATTGCTTGTCAGAGAGTTGCTCCTGGCATGGCCTCAGAAGTACTTAAAATTGCTCGCCGGCCTCCTCTTGAGGAAATTTGCCTTTTTTTTTTCTCTCTCTGCTAGTGCTTGCTTGATTTCTTTATTCAGCCTATTAGGTTCCCAGGGCCACCATGACAAAGCCCCCCAGCCTGGGTGGTGGAAAGCAGGAGACTGTTCTGGAAGCTAGGAGTCCAGGATCCAGGTGTCAGCTGGTCCTGCTCCCACTGAGGGCTCCGAGGCTCCGTGGCCCGAGGCTGCCTCCCTCCGCCTCTGCCCCATGGTCACAGATCCGCCTTTCCTGCCTCTCTGTGTGACCCTCTCTTCCTAGAAGGACAGCAACCATCGGATTCAAGGCCCACCCTCAACCCAAGATGATTTCATCTCGAGATAAATCTGCAAGGACTCTTTTTCCAAATAAGGCCACGTTCACAGGGACAGGGGTTAGTATTGGACATATCATTTGGGGAACACAGCCGAACTTAGCTGCTTCAGTGAGACTTTCTTTGTGAGAGGCAAGCCAGAGCCTTGGTGCTCACCCATCCCATTCTTGGCTGTCACCCTGATGGGTCTTGGGGAGCTGAGCTAGAGTTGTCAGCAACAGAGAATCCCAAATTCACCCTTCCTAAAAAAACCCCATTGCTTCTCCCTCCTCCCAGCAATCTCCCCAGTGGTGTCTCCTTGAAATAAGCTGACCCCGAGAAAGGGAGGGAGGTATTATGGGTGAGAAAAGTGCCTGACAAAACATCCTTTTACGAGTAGGGTGCTTCTTCTAGCAGCTTTTGCCTGCCCGGCATCCTCCCCCACCCCCAGAAACAGCCTCCTTGTTCTGGTGAGGACTCCCGGTCCTCGGGTCCTCTTGGTCCTCCCTGGTCTTCCTGAGGTCAATTCCTGGGACAGGGATGGGGCCCCCCCACCATCAGCTTGTCCCTCTGGCTTCTTTCAGCTCCTGCCCTCTGCCTCCTCCTGTCCTTCCCCACGGCTGGGCAGAGCAGATCCTTGCTCTTCTATAGCCCCACCTGGTCTTCCTCACCTGATTTAGTTGACCTGCCAGGTACAGCCCCAAGCAAGATGCATTCCAGTAAAAAGAGCAAGGATGGCCCTATGACAGTAAAATCAAACAAGCCCAGATCCCCAGCCGTGGCTTCATATCTGTGCAGAGTCAGAAAAGTCACAGGTGCCGGTGAGCTTGAGGGTATAGATACTTTTGGGGAGAAGGGACTGGGAGGTGGGAGTATGGAGGTGATCAGCCTTTTTTTTTTTTTTAAAGATTTTATTTATTTATTCATTAGAGGCACAGAGAGAGAGAGAGAGGCAGAGACACAGAGGGAGAAACAAGGGTTCCTGCGGGAGCCGGATACGGGACTTGATCCCAGGACCTCGGGATCATGCCCTGGGCAGAAGGCAGATGTTCAACCACTGAGTCACTCAGGTGCCCCAATTAGCTTTTCTTTATAGGTCTTTGTGTGTTGCACTTTCTCAGCCCTGATTTTGCTCTACCCCCTAGCAAACCTCGCTGGGTCCTGGGTATCTTCCCTGCTCTGTTCTGCCTCCTTCCTCACCCTTCCTCACCCTGAGTGTTGTCCAGAGCCGTGCCACCCACAGATCTGTCTGCCAGGACCCCTGGCTCCCTGGCCCTGAGGCCTGCAGGTTCCCCCCAGGTGCCCCTGGCTTTTCTTGTCACTTGGCCAACAGCCCGTGGCCCTCCTTGATAGTGACTAATGAACTTGGCCGATTCTCAGCTTTCCTCTCTCTTCCCTGAAAACCTAGGGAGCTGCCACCCAACAGGGTTTTGTGCTCAAGGGAGAAAATGCTTGAAAAAAGGCTCAGTAAAATTGGGATTTGCTAGCAAACAAGAAAGTGTATTATTAAAGACACGGATGCAGAACACTTAACCAGCACTGTCTCCTTCACTGTCAAGGACAGCCCTGGATCCAGGATGTCAGGACAGAGAGGGTCCCTTGTCTTGCATCACCCCAACCCACCCACCCCGTCCTCTCTGACCTCCAGGGGGCACTAGGTCTCCACCCAGTAAGAACAGGTTCCCCTGCCTCTCCTCAATTCCTCCTAAAGGCTCCGGCTGAGGGGTGTGGGATGGGCGGGAGGGGTGGGCACAGAGCAGGGCCTCCACCCAACGGCAGGTTTGGGGCCACACCAATATATCGTCAGGGTGCAGCACTTCTAGTCCTGCAAGATTCAGAACATCCCTAAATCCCACATTTTTGGAAAATGGATGAAAAGCTGATCAAACAGACTTTGATGCCAGGATGAAGGGCCGAGTCCTGCGTGATTGAGTTGGAGGCAAAGTGTGGGCTGGAGTTCTCTTCAGCTGGAGGAGGAGTCTCCCATCATCTGTCAAGCCTGAAGGGGAGGATGCAATGGGGCCTGTCTGTCTCCCCTTGGAGCCTGGCTGCTAGGGTGGCATGGGCTGGGCGGCCAGAGCACGCAGGGCACGCAGGGGCAGGCTCAGGCCAGGGCGATGGGGGTCCTGGGGGCCCGGCTCACTGGTAAACCACAGTCCAGCTTGGAGTTTGGCTCAGGATGCTGATTCGGAAATACCATCCCTTCTCCATACCTGGAGAGGCAGGTGAGCCCCCAGGCTCCACCCCGACAGAGGCCTACAGGGCAGTATTCCCCAGGCAGGAGCCAGCCCGCCTCACTAGGGAGGGAGGATACCCCCCTACACACATCCACGGTCCCTTATGGCCCAGCAGGGGAATATGCCCTGCTCCCAAGAACGCCTAGCCAGGAGTGAGGTGACACTCAGAAGGCCCTCGTGACTTGCACAAGCCCCTTCAGGAAGTGGCAGCCTGGGGGCCTTGAACCCAGGTCCCCAGCTTCCAAGTTCAGGCTCAGGTTCCCATAAGGCAGAGGCCGCCCCTCCCTGTCAGGGTGGTTTCGAAGGTTGGGCCTTATGAGTGAGATCAAAAACCAGCAGGAGTTTGGCTGCTGCATCCTCTTTTGGACACTTTTCTCTGGAACAGCCAGGGAGTGACTTGGGTCCACCTGCCCGGATGTGCCTGCTTAGTCAGTGCTATTGGGTAAAAACAAATCCTTTTTTTTTTCTGCCACCGAATTAGAATATGTAATTGCAATGTGTTCCCAATGTCGTACGTTTCTATAACATTTTTATATGTTTTTTGTGTTGAGGCTTTTTTAAAAAATATATTTTATTTATTTATTTATGAGAGCAAGCCTGCACATGGTGGGGAGGGGCAGAGGGAGAAGCAGACTCCCTGCTGAGCAGGGAGCCAACGTGCAGCTTAATCCCAGGACCCTGGGGACTCGATCCCAGGACCCTGGGCTTAACCAATTGAGCCACCCAGGTGCCCAAATGTTGAGCCATTGTAATCTCAGTTACACCTCTTTCCATCTGACTCCCTCCCTTCCCACCTCTCATCCAGGTGGGTGGTGTGGGACTGGCCCCCGGCATTTGGGGGAGGATGATTTGGAAATGTGTTTGGCTTGGGCTGTTGGGATATTTTTTGTGGCTCAGTTACCCCCACAGTCGTTATTGGGCCGTCAAGGGTATGGAGGGCTTCCAGCAATACTCGCCCTGATGGATAAAGAAGAGAGAAGAAAAAATACAGGGGACACAATAGAAAAAGATGTACGTTTCCTGCTTATTTGACATGAAATAGTGCCATCGAACAAAGATGACATAAGTCATCATAGGCCCCGCAAAGGAGGCATCCAAGCCGCGCTGGGTTCTCAGTGCCATCCACCCAAGGACCCATGAGGTCAGTCCCTGCAGGAGAAAATTGAACAGGCCCGGAATTCTTTCCGGTCACGTATGAAGGAAACTTGGCCAAAGTTTGTATTCTGTTTACAGAACGGGACATCTCAGAATCCTTGTCGGACAAAGAGGGGATCAGAGGGAACAGGATCACAGGGAATATGTTGCAGAGGTGATAGGAGGTTAATACAAAATATCCTGTTATCTCGAGTTGCTTGATTGTTTCTGGCATTTGTCAGCCGTTTAGAATTTGTAACTTGCGAGTTCTACTCTCCTTAGAAGGGGAAGTTAATATTCACCGCTATATTTGATTTTGGTTTTGTAGTTATGGGTCTTTTTTATTTTTGCAATGAGAGCCCCCTCAAAACTGCATAAGCCTCAGATCCCAACTTTCTTTATTTTTATTTTTAATTCTTTTTCTTTATTTTTTTAAAAAATATTTTACTTATTTATTTGAGAGAGAGAGCATGAGCAGGGAGGAGAGGGAGAGGCAGACTCCACACTGAGCAGGGAGCCGACTCAGGGCTCGCTCAGTCCCAGGACCCTGAGATCATGACCTGAGCCAAAGGCAGACGCTTTGCCGACTGAGCCACCCAGGCGCCCCCAGAACTTT